>NC_053432.1:61778701-62107136 GCF_007990345.1 Gossypium hirsutum | reverse complement strand
GTCATCTATTGAGTAAAGATAAACTCGATAATGAGTTTGGTTCGGATAGAAAGTCAAATAGGCAAGCCTCTGTAACGTCCCAGAAATCTAATCTTGAATTTGATAATATTCGTCACAAGTAAGTGTCCACTTCAGTGGTTAAGTGCTCTAAATGTGTTTGAGATCTTGTGTTTTTATCTCCGCGTGAGCGAATAACAATAATTTTTGCTTTTATGTGTGCTTATTGTTTGTGTAGTAGAAGTTTGGTGGAATTGAAATTCTGTAGTAGTTAGATAAGGATTAGTGTGTTGGATTTTGTGGGATTTGGTTGGTAATGAAGATAGTGGGGAATTGAGATTATTATTTTAAATTTTATTTTATTTTTGTTTGGTTCCCAAAAATCCTCTCTTTTTCCCATATTTTTGTTTCTCTGCAATTTTTTTCTTCTGATGATTTTTGGTCCCTTCTCATCTTGCTTCTTTATTTGATTTTGGCCTCTAATTGTTCGTTGGAATCACTGCATTTTGGATTCCCTTCTATTTTCTTTCTCTTTCAGCTTGGTAAGTAGCGCTTTGCTCTTCTTTATGTTTTGGGTTTTTGTATGTTCGCTTGGTTTAAGGATTTTGGAGTGGTGAAGTTGTGGACATGGTTTTTGTAACATGAATTAATGGTTGTGAATCTATTGATTTAGGTGAGAATCTTGAGTTTAACACTCCTTCGACGAATTAATACACGTAGGGAAGTGTTGTTCATTCAAGAGTAAGTGATTCTGTCAATTTTGTATAGTTGTGGTTGTTGAAGTTTTTATTCATTAGGAAATTGATGGCCTTTAGTTTCGTAATTGGAGTGTTTGTAAGGAATAATTATTAATTGTGATGTTTTAGGTACTAGATATCTTGTGGGAGCGCTCGTATCAAATCTAGACCAGGTGCATGACGAGAAACCCAAAAAATAATGAATGGCGAAAGCTGAAATTGGGCACAGTCGATGTTACACGGCCGTGTGATAGACCGTGTGCTGGACTGTATTGACAGACAGTCTGGGCTAATTTGGCCCGTGTAGACCACACAGGCATGGGTAGGCTGTGTGGGCCACACGAGCTAAGATATTTGGGCTGTGTGGGCCACACGAACATATAGGCCCAAAATTTAAATTTTTTCCCTAGGTTCGTACAAGTCATCCTGATCGACCATGGGCTATCCATGGGGTCAGAAATGTATCTGAGTTGTTTTATGATAATTTAAACTGTGAGTAATGTTATGTATGTATATGATTTGTATCTAAAATGTTATGCATGATTTATGCTCTGATTTTATCTGATTCTGGGGTGGGATATATTATGTTGAGGAAGTGTTTCTATGAGAGGCGATATCTCACCCATTATACTGGCAGCACAGCTGCAAATAGTCTGAAAAGTGTCATATCAACACTAAGTGGTGTGTAGAGCTGGATGGGTATTTAGTACCCTATATGGTGTGTAGGGATGGTCAAAGATGGTGTGTAATGGATGGGAGTAGGATTGTAAATTTACATATGATCCTAATTGTGTATAAGATATACGTCTGTATCTATTCTGCTACGTAACAAATCTAAAATTAAATCTGTAATCCTATTTTCTTCAAATTTACACATTGAGTTATGAAAAACTTACTTCCCGTTTGTCTGTTACTTTCAGGTAACTCTCAGACTTAGGCGGGTCAGTGTGACAAAAGCTCGATTATAACCGTTTTTTCGAGATTTAATTTATTTAAATTTAGGTTGAAAGTTTTGCAAATTTTGGACTATTTGTGTAACACCCCTAACCCATATCCGTCGCCAGATTGGGGTTATAAGGTCTTACCGGACATAACACAGTTCGATACAATTACTCAATTCAAAAATATTTATATAGAGATCTAATGCTTAACTTATATCCCGATACAATTCATTTCATATTCAAATGGAATATGTGAACTCAACATTCAAAACATACTAATAGTTTATAAATAAATTGATCTGTCAACTTGCGAATTTATAAAGTTACATATCATCATATTCATATAAGTAGCATATATCTCAATGTCCCATTCATTTTAATGCTAACCAAAATTTGTATACCATTCTCCAAAAACAAGCATATTAAATAATACACATATACCAAAATAAATTCGTGTCATATGAATATATATAGCCGAATACATTTTAATACCAAAACATGATATAAAATATACTTTTCAAAGATAATTTCATCATCGATTGTGGATACATATGTATATTCAAGACACAACTTCCATGAACCATATTTAAAAGAAACATACAATATATCTCCCATCATGTTCAGTCATTATAATATGTCCTTTATTACCAACTCATTTATAGCACGTTAACCTAACATAATAACCTAAATTTCATATATAACTTTTCCTATACAAACTGCGTCCAAGTTGAGCAAACATATTTATACATGTATTATGACCATTTCATTTATCAACCAATCTCAATATGCATACACACAACACAAGTTCTAATCATCCAAGGTATAAGGCATAATATCTAAAATAGACTCAAACCATTATTTAACCAAAACATACTCAAGCATAGAGATTAAGCCATTTTTGCATGGCCTTTATACATAAACCAAAATACAGCATGCAAAACGCATTTCAACCTATACATGCCATAGTTCCAAAATGTAACTTCTAAAATACTGAAGATGGTTGATAGAGTGATAGGCTTTGCTGACGATCCCCGAGCTTGTAACTTGAATCCAAAATTTATAAAACAGAATGAACATGAAAACAAAAAGTAAGCTATAATAGCTTAGTAAGTCATAAGCAAATAAACATCCCAATGATATAATCAACTCATTTTAAGCTAATCCAAATTTCATTATCATTATCAAGCTTAACATCAAACCTACAAATGAGTTAAATATCACATTTTCATACACAAAATCTACATTGGCCGAATGCTTACTTAATCAATTTGACCTAATATTATTCAACTTTCAAAGCCAAAATGTCTTAATATAATCAAAAATACACATACGCATTTATATAAGCTTAAGAACCATAATATAACATCATGTACAATACCACTTATATGACCGAATATACATGATCACATATATACACATATCCAAGAATCAATTCTACAATATTCATACCATTTATTTACAAGACCGAATACACATACTAAATTCACATGTAATCTCCATTTGTATCACACATAATTAGTAACAAATATCAAGTTACTTATTTACCTTATCTCAAGTAAACAACAAGCTAACTCATACCTGATCATTTAGCTTGTTTAATGTATTCAATTACCACATCAGCATAAAATCTTTTAGGCATAAACTTATAATAATTCACTGGCATAAAGCCTGTTAGGCCTAAGCCTGTATTTCACGCCAGCACAAGGCCTACTAGACTCAAAGTCTGATTTTATACACCGACAATAAGCCTGCTAGGCATAAGCCCTATTTAATTCACCAGCACAAGGCTTGCTGGGTTCAAAGCCCGAATATCACTATTATAAAGTTGTCTCATAAACAATTCATATATCAAAAAATTCAGATATTCCATATAGTTCATACAGACTTTCAAATGTTATAACTCAGTCGAATTAAACTCAAATATATTATTTCCATGCTTAATCATATTCGGCTAACTCTACTATATTTCTATGAATTCCAAATCGACATATTAAACTAATTTACATTCAAAAATTACGATGTTTAATTGCTTAAAGACTTACCTCGGATATCGACGAACAATGTAAATCGACTATTCGACTATTTTTGCTTTCCCCGATCCAAGTCCTATTTCTTTTGTTCTTAATCTATACAATTTCAAATTAATCTCATTCAAACACATTTTCATTCAATTTAATCCAATAACACATAAATGGGAAAATTACCATTTTACCGCTAATATTTTATACTTTTACAAATTAGTCCTAATTGCATAAAACACAAAATACACAAAATCTCACAACAACATAGTTAGGCTGAATCTTCCTTATATTCATACTAGTCCATATATTTCATTTATTTCATATTTTAGTCCCTTAATTTATTATTTTTACAATTTAGTCTTAATTACTCAAAATCATCAAAAACTCCAATACAAAACATGTTAATCTAAAACATATATTTCATATTTCATCATCAAACAACAAAAATCTCAAGCCCTCATCAATGGCATAACTCAAAATATTCATCAAAATCAGAAATTCAAGCATGGGTCGAATAGTATTCGAAGCAACGATCTCAAAAACATAAAAATTATCAAAAACCGAAACCAAATTAACTTTGAATCAAGCTTGAGAATGGCCGAATATTACAAAGCTTTTGTTTATTTTTCTTTTGTTTAGTTTTGGTGATGAGAGAATGAAATGAAAAATAAATTCATTTTTATGTTTTATTATAATATATGTTAACTTTTAATGTAATTACTTATTTATCCTTTATATTAAAATAGAAAACAATTATAAACATGGGCACAACCATCCATCACAATTGTTTATGGTTTATTTTCAACATAAATACTCCAATTTAAAAAGCCACTAACAATTCAGCCCTTATGTTTTAAACTATCAAATTTTTAATTACACGATTAAGTCCTTTTATTAAATTAAGCACACAAACGATCAAATTTTCATACAAAAATTTCACACATGCAAGTTCACATATAATAAACATGAAAAATAATATTTAAATATTTTTATGACTCGGATTCGTGGTCCCGAAACCACCGTTCCGACTAGGGCCTAAATCGGGCTGTTACAATCTCCCCCCTTAAGGATTTTCTTCCCCGAAAATATTACCAATAAATAGGTGCGAATAATGCTCTCTCATTGCATCCTCTAGTTCCGAAGTTGCTTCCTCAACATCGTGCTTATGCCACAGTACTTTAACCAATAAAATTTTCTTATTTCGTAACTCTTTAATCTAACGAGCCAGAATACGAATCGGTTCTTCCTCGTACATCATATCGGGCTTAATCTCAATCTCAGACGGGCTAATCACATGTGGAGGATCAGATCGATATCTACGAAGCATCGAAACATGGCATACATTTTGGATCTTTTCTAACTCAAGTGGCAACAACAGTCTATCCGCAACCGGCCCAATCCGCTCTATAACCTCATACGGCCTAATAAATCTCGGACTCAATTTGCCTTTACAATTGAATCTGAGTATTTTCTTCCACGGCGAGACTTTCAAAAATACTCTATCCCCGATCTGAAACTCTATATCTTTACGTTTCAAGTCTGTATATAATTTCTGACGATCTGATGCTACTTTTAGACTTTCACAGATCACTTTCACTTTCTGTCCAGTTTCTCTGATCAAATCAACCCCGTGTATCCTGTTTTCACTGAGCTCAGTCCAATATAAGGGTGTACGACATTTACGACCGTACAAAGCCTCGTAAGGTGCCATTTCGATACTCGATTGGAAGCTATTACTATACGCAAATTCAATCAGAGGAAGATATCGTCCCCACATACCTTCGAGCTCGAGAATACAACATCTCAACATATCCTCAAGTATCTGAATGATTTGCTCAGGCTGACCATCTGTTTGCGAATGGAAAGCAGTGCTGAAATGTAATTCCGTACCTAGTGCATCTTGTAGTTTCTTCTAAAACCGCAATCTAAACCTCGGATCTCTATCTGTAACAATAGATATGGGCATACCATGTAACCTCACGATCTGAGAAACATTTAATTCAGCCAGCTTATCATGCGAGTAATCTGTATGAACCAGAACAAAGTGAGCAGATTTATTCAATCTGTCTACAATAACCCAGATTGCATCTTTCTTGCTCGGTGTCAAAGGTAAACCGGATACAAAATCCATCGTAACTCTGTCCCATTTCCATTCAGGTATCATAATCGGCTGAAGCAATCCAGAAGGTACCTGATGCTTGGCTTTTACTTGCTGACGACTAAACGTTTCGATACAAAGTCAGAAATGTCTCGTTTAATAGCTTGCCACCAATAGTGTTGTTTCAGATCATTATACATCTTCGTACTACCCGGGTGAACAGATAGCCGACTGTTATGAGCTTCATTCAAAATCATCTGAATCAACTCTGTATTTCTCAAAACGCATATTTGGTCTCTGAACTGCAAACATCCCTCGGTGTCCACTTGAAATTCTGAATCAACATTCGAATCACATTGAGCTCGCTTTACTATTAAATAATTATCGATCTTCTAAGCTTCACAAATCTATTGAATAAATAATGGTTTTGACTTTAACTCGGCTATTACGCACCATCATCTGACATAACCATATGTGCATTCATTGCACGCAAAGCAAACAGGAATTTTTGACTTAGAGCATCAGCAACAACATTAGCCTTTCCCAGATGATAGTCAATCACTAGCTCGTAATCTTTTAGCAACTCTAACCATCGACGCTGTCTCAAATTCAGATCCTTCTGAGTCATCAAATATATCAAACTTTTATGATCAGAATAAACATGACATTTTTCACCGAACAGATAGTGGCACCATATTTTCAATGCAAACACAATAGTTGCCAATTCTAAATTGTGCGTTGGATAGTTCTTTTCATGTGGCTTTAACTATCTCGAGGCATAAGCTATAACTTTGCCTTCTTGCATCAAAACACAACCCAAACTGTTTAAAGATGCATCACTATAAACAAAAAATTCTTTACCCGATTCTGGCTGAACTAGCACTGGAGCTTAGGTCAAAAGGGCTTTCAACTGATCAAAACTTTTCTGGCACTTTTCTAACCACTCAAACTTAACATCTTTTTTGCAGTAGCTTGGTCATCGGGGTTGCAATCATCGACAACCCTTTCATAAATCGTCTATAGTAATCAGCAAGTCCCAGAAAACTTCAGACTTCAGAAACGTTTCTCGGAGGTTTCCGGTTAAGTATTGCCGAAATCTTACTATGATCAACCCGAATACCTGATGCTAAAATAACATGTCTCAAAAAGCTAACTTCGTGTAACCAGAACTCACATTTACTAAACTTCATATATAACTATTTTTCTCGCAAAGTCTGTAACACAAGTTTCAAATGCTCGGTATGTTCGGTTTCATTAGGGAGTAGATCAATATATCATCAATGAACACAACCACAAACCGATCTAAATACTGTCTGAAGATTCGATTCATCAAATCCATAAAAACAAAAGTTGTATTAGTAAGTCCAAAAGGCATAACCAGAAATTCATAATGTTCGTACCTCGTTCGAAAGGCAATTTTTAGCACATCGGAGTCTTTAACTCGCAATTGATAGTAGCCGAATTTCAAACCTATCTTCGAAAACACTGTGGCTCCTTTCAGTTATCAAACAGGTCGTCAATCCGTGATAATGGATATTTATTCTTTATAGTCACCTTATTGAGCTGGCGATAATCAATACACATTCTTATAGTTGCGTATTTCTTTTCCACAAATAACACAGGCGCACCCCAGAGGAAGAAACTCGGTCGCGCGAAACCTCTATCTGTCAACTCTTGCAACTGAGCTTTCAATTCTTTTAATTCAGTAGGTGTCATTCTGTATGGAGCTATCGATATCAGAGTAGTCACCGGTACTAATTCAATACCAAACTCAACTTCTCAAATAGGTGGTAAACTCGGTAATTCTTCAGGAAACACATCCAAATACTCACATACAACAGATACTGATTCAATCTTTCTTTCGGATACTTTACTGTCAAACACATATGCAAAGTAAGCTTCACAACCTTTTCTTACATATTTCTGAGCTAACATCGAGGAAATTACTGCCGGTAAACCATTCAGATCATTAGATTCAATCCAAATAATCTCATCATTCTGGCACCGTAAATCAATAGTCTTTCTCTTGTAGTTTACAACAGCATCATGCAAAGTCAACCAATCCATACCCAAAGTTATGTTAAACTCATCAAATGGCAACAACATTAGATCAGCCAAAAAGCACGAATCTCGAATCATCGGGGGACAATTCTTACATACTTTATTAACCATAACACACCCTCTAATCACAAATTCAGTAGACTCAACAAAAAAAGTCTTATTGAATACTAAAGTCTCATACGCATAAGAATGAGTCGAACCAAGACCAATCAATGCAATTACACTAGTATCATAGAGAGAGAATGTACTAGTACTAACATCTGGGGATGAAACCTCCTCGCGTGCGCGAGTACTATAGGCTTTGGCAGGTGCACGAGCCTCAGATCGAATTGTTGTATCTTTCGTCCCTCTCTGACTGCCACTCACATTACCCGAATGTCTGGGTGGTCTGCCTCATACTGACATATTACTCGGTCTCGCGTTCTGAACAGTGTTTTGCTTGGATAAAATAGGGCAATCTCGGATAAAATGATCCATCGATCCACATTTAAAACAAGATCGATCATGCAATCTGCAATCTCCAAAATGCCATTTACCATAATGCTTGCACTCGACTTTAATTTGTCAAACATTGCCAACACTAGCAATCGAAGTGGCTCGTGAACTCACAGGAGGTCAGTCTCGATCTCGTCTAGTAAAGCCCGCAGTATCCTCAGATAGACTAGAATCATTTCTGAACTTCTTCGATGCTGAGTGAAAAGTCTTACCTGAAGATCTTTTACAGAAATCTCTGGTTTCAAATCAGCTTTTCTTTTCTCTTTCTCGAGCTATTCGGCTTTGTAAGCTCGCTCAACAAGTAACATGAACTCTTTAATTTCAAATATACCAACCAGCAATTTAATGTTTTCGTTCAAACCATCTTTGAATCTTTTACACATGATAGCTTCAGTTGAAACACACTCACGGGCATATCGACTGAGTCTCACAAATTTCTGCTCATATTCTATCACAGTTATACGACTCTGTTTTAGTTCGAGAAATTCCTTGCCATTCTGATCAATGAATCTCTAGCTGATATATTTCTTATGGAACTCAGTCTGAAAGAATTCCTAGGTCACTCGCTCTTTCGGAACCACCGACACTAGTGTATTCCACCAGTGATATGCGATGTCTCGTAACAAGGATATGGCACATTTTAAGCATTCATCCGGGGTACAAGATAACTCATCAAACACACGAATAGTATTATCAAGCCAGAATTCAGCTCGCTCAGCATCATTATCATCAGTAGCTCTAAATTTTTTAGCCCCGTGTTTTCTGGTTTTATCAACAAATGGCTTTGGCAATCTCAACAGATCACTCATTTAAGGTATAGCAGGTATCAAAGATGGAGTAATCGAGTGTGGAGGTTGTTGTGCAGCCGAATTAGTCTAGATATATTGAGTAAACCAATCATTCATTATTTGATAGAAGGCCTATTTAGCCCCCTCCTCATGGCTACTCGAGGTCGGCCGAGAATCAACTGTCGCTGTCCCTTGCGCAGGAGCAGGCGCTATACTCTTGACATCATAAGCTACAGCTCTGTCGGGATCCATTTACTATATAAAAGCACATTTTCAAATGTTAGGAGTCATCACACTATCGCAGTAATTATTATGGCATGTATAGCTAGACTCACACATGCTACGTTAGTCCTAGAATCGACTAAATCGTAGCTCTAATACCAATAAAATGTAACACCCCTAACCCATATCTGTCGTCGGATTGGGGTTATAAGGTATTATCGGACATAACACAGTTCGATACAATTACTCAATTCAAAAATATTTATATAGAGCTCTAATGCTTAATTTATAACCCGATACAATTCATTTCATATTCAAATGGAATATGTGAACTCAACATTCAAAGCATACTAATAGCTTATAAATAAATGGATCTGTCAACTTGTAAATTTATAAAGTTACATATCATCATATTCATATAAGTAGCATATATCTCAATGTCCCATTCATTTCAATTCTAACCAAAATTTGTATACCATTCTCCAAAAACAAGCATATTAAATAATACACATATACCAAAATAAATTTGTGTCATATGAATATATATAGCCGAATACATTTTAATACCAAAACATGATATAAAATATACTTTTCAAAGATAATTTAATCATCAATTATGGATACATATGTATATTCAAAACACAACTTCCATGAACCATATTTAAAAGAAACATACAATATATCTCCCATCATATTCGGTCATTATAATATGTCCTTTATTACCAACTTATTTATAACACGTTAACCTAACATAATAACCTAAATTTTATATATAACTTTTCCTATACAAACCGCGTCTAGGTTGAGCAAACATATTTATGCATGTATTATGACCATTTCATTTATCAACCAATCCCAATATGCACACACACAACACAAGTTCTAATCATCCAAGGTAGGCATAATATGTAAAATAGACTCAAACCATTATTTAACCAAAACATACTCAAGCATAGAGATTAAGCCATTTTTGCATGACCTTTATACATAAACCAAAATACAGCATTCCAAAACACATTCCAGCCTATACATGCTATAGTTCCAAAATGTAACTTATAAAATACTGAAAACAGAGTGTGATATACTTTGCTGACGATCCCCGAGCTTGTAACTTGAATCCAAAATCTATAAAACAGAATGAACATGAAAACACAAAGTAAGCTATAATAGCTTAGTAAGTCATAAGCAAATAAACATCCCAATGATATAATTAACTTATTTTAAGCTAGTCCAAATTTTATTATCATTATCAAGCTTAACATCAAACCTACAAATGAGTTAAATATCACATTTTTATACACGAAATCTACCTTGGCCAAAAGCTCACTTAATCAATTTGACCTAATATTATTCAACTTTCAAAGCCAAAATATCTTAATATAATCAAACATACACATACGCATTTATATAAGCTCAAGAACCATAATATAACATCATGTACAATACCACTTATATGGCCGAATATACATGATTACATATATGCACATATCTAAGAATCAATTCTACAAAATTCATACCATTTATTTACAAGACCGAATACACATACTAAATTCACATGTAATCTCCATTTGTATCACACATAATTAGTAACAAATATCAAGTTACTTATTTACCTTATCTTAAGTAAACAACAATCTAACTCGTACCTGATCATTTAGCTCGTTTAACGTATTTAATTACGACATCAGCATAAAATGTTTTAGGCATAAACTTATAAAAATTCACAGGCATAAAGCCTGTTAGGCCTAAGCCTGTATTTCACACCGGCACAAGGCCTGCTAGACTCAAAATCTAATTTTATACACCGGCAATAAGCCTGCTAGGCATAAGCCCCATTTAATTCACCAGCACAAGGCTTGCTAGGCTCAAAGCACGAATATCACTATTATAAAGTTGTCTCATAAACAATTCATATATCAAAAATTTCAGATATTTCATACAGTTCTTACGGACTTTCAAATGTTATAACTCAGTCGAATTAAACTTGTAAGCAGGCCAATTTGCCCGGGTCTACCAAAATAAAAAATAAATAAAAATAAACCAAATATAAATTAATTGAATGGTCCAATTATCAATCTATTACATATCATACCCAATAGCCCATTTATAAACCCAAACAAAACTAATCAACCCCATCTCTAACCCATGACCCTGATGGCCCGATAGGCCCAATATCTAAACCAAATTTCAGCAAACCCTAGCCCTAGCAGCAGTTGCGCCACCAGCAGCCTCCGTACGCGCCAGCTACCCCCGCCACGTTGCCTCCGTACCTGCAAAAGAAGACAAGCAAAAGACGGACACAACTGCAAGAGCAAAAAACCAGCAGAAACCTTGTATTTTTTCTTTTTTTGTTGTGGCTATAAAAAGCCAAGAAATATCAATGTATCTTCTCCCTTTTTTTACGCACACTACAATACATATACTAAATAGTAGAAAAGAAATCAAGAAAGTTATCTAAAGGTGACTTCAAAATTTTCCCTTTTTTCTGTCGATTTGCTCGTATTATTTTAGCATAGAAAACGAAAAGGATGCTTGAAACAACACCGATGAGAGCCCTCATGTCTCAGGAAAATGGTGATTCGGGCTAGGGTTGTTTTCTCTTATTTTTCGTCGGATTTCGCCTTGCTATTGACAGAATAGTACAAGATTTTAAAGTTTTTTTTTTAAAAAAAAAGGGAAAAGAGTACTCTTACCAGATCTTCGTAGGCGAGGCCTTCCTCAGCAAGATTTGATCTCCATTTGTGCACCGTCAGCCATCAAATTGATGGTGGTTTCGGCGGCTGCTTAATGAACCCAAAGAGAATGAAGGGTTCTGTTTCTTTTTTTAAATTGAAAGGTTATTTGTGCTTTGAAAAGAAAATAAATAGGAATATGTATTTTAGCATTAAAATAAGTCTGTGTCTTTTAATTAGAAGAGGGGAATTTGCGCGTTAAATCCTTCCTTTTGTGCGAATATTCAATGGTGCCTTATTTGTTTTGCCTTTTTTTTAAATTTGGCTCTTTAATTCGTGCGCGTTTCCATTTTAGTCCGCGATACAGTGCTGCATTTTGGGCTTGGGATATTTGCAATTCTAATCCCCATACATTCATGCGCCTTGTACATTGATCTTATTTATGATTATTTGTAAATTATCCCTGTTATTTTGGGTTCAATTTTAATTTGATCTTTCATTTGTATAGTTTGCTAATTTAAAATGCATTTAATATTTTTATATGTATTAATCCATGTTAATAATTTTGTTTGTTTACATTTGTATAATTATATTGAGATTTTTTTTATCTTCTTATTTTTACATTGTACATCCCGTTTCTTTAAATATTTTATACATATTTGTATACACATCATTCTTATTAAATTTTCAATTTATAACAATTATTATCTTGAAGTTAACAATATTCTTATTTATTTTTTTGACAAAATCATCGTTTTAAAATTTATTTTTTACATTATATTATTTTAATGCCTTATTATAAAGTTTTGTTTAAATATTTATATACATATATTGATATATAAATTATTTTAATAGATTTTTCTATTTAAAATACTTCTTGCTTTATGATTCATCAAGTATTTTTCTTTATGTATATATGAAACTATTTTAGGAACTTCATCTTTGTAATTATAAAAATTATTATTTTTGAACATTTCTTTATATTATATTGCTTTTGTGTTAGCCTATTATTTAAATGTTTTGATATAAGGGTATGTATATAATTTTTAGACTAACTTAAAATTTTTATATATTATTATTAATCTCATGATCTTTTTACAATAAATTTACATGTACATATTTTTTATAAATCTATTTTGTGTATTATGTCTTGTCATGTATCTTTATTATTCTTTTGTGTCATATATTATTTAAATTATCATGTACTTTGTAAACCTTTAAATGAATTTGTGTTTAAAATATTTTACATGCAATTTGATTCAAACTTTTATTCTATAATATTTATTTCAATAATTATATACTCTTAGTTTCTAAGCAAATTTGTGAACTTATATATTATGTATTTTAAAAATATTCATTCTACAATATATATTCTAATGATTGCATGTGTCTATAAGCTTGTCTTTACAAATGTTTTTCAATTTATCAATCCATCAATTCATATAGTGTGTATCGTGTACTTATCATTGTTTTAAAATAGTTTTATACCATATTTCTTCTTCGATTTGCATTTAGTTTTGTGCATCTAGTAGTAATCATTTTATATTATGCCATGTATGTTGTCGTTGCATATTATTTATTCATTGCTTTATATTGTCATGTTAATTATTCTCCATGCATGATCGAAATTGAGTTATATTTCCAAGTTAGTTATACTTAGTTGTTTAAGTGCTTGTTAGTTGATTAAATAAATTGCATTATCTTCATTCTTCCATTGTCATACTTTTATGCGTACATATATTATCCCATATCATTGTTTTCCACTTGGTTTACGAAATGTGGTTTTATAAAATCTAAATTTTTATGATTAGTTTCGTCTTGTTTCGAGTCGAATTAATGCACTTTAAGCTAGTTTTATAATCATTCATGTTTTCTAAAAATCCTTTGAAACGAAGGCGATGTTCGGTATTTGGCAATTCGCGGAATCGTGCCCTAACGTGCTGGGTTGCAATTTCTCGTTTGCTCAAAATAATCGAATGTCCCTTTGGAATTTCATTCATGTTTTCTAAAAACTCTTTAAAACGAAGGTAATACTCGATGTTTGGCAATTCGGGGAATCGTGCCCTATCATGCTGGGTTGCGATTTCCTGTTGGTTTAAAATAATCGAATATCCCCTTTAGAATTTCACTCATGTTTCTTAAAAATTCTAAAAATAAGGCAATGCTCACTATTTAGAAATTCGAGAAATCGTGCCCTACTGTGCTGGGTTTCGGTTTTACGTTGTACTAAATAATCGGGCATCCTTTTGTAATTTCCAACTTATAAACTTTTGGAAGTCAAAATTTATCGTGTTTCCGAGGGTATAAAGGATCGTGTCCTATCATGCTGGATATGATGCTATATTCCTCCGAAACGAGAAGACTTTGACGACCAACTCGGGTTATTCAAGTGTTATTAAAAAGAACCACATTTCAAAGATATTTTTAATTTTAGACATAAGGACAGTATTTAATCGATTTGGTACCAATTTTGGGCGTAGTGAGGGTGCTAATCCTTCCTCATGCGTAACCGACTCCCGAACCCGTTTTCTCAAAAGTTTGTAGACCAAAATCGTTGTTTTAGTAAACCAAAAATGTTTTATTAAAATAATCAAATTCTTAGGTGATCTGATCACACCAAAACAAAAAGATCGGTGGCGACTCCATGCTTTATTTTCAAAAAGTCGATTCCCCTTTTTTTCATTAAATTTAAAATTTTAAAAAGACGGTTTCGACAAAACTCAAATACATTATTTCCATACTAATCATATTCGGCTAACTCTACTATATTTCTATGAAATACAAATCAGCATATTAAACTAATTTACATTCAAAATTTATGATGTTTAATTGCTTAAAGACTTACCTCGGATATCGACAAACAATGTAAATCGACTATTTGACTATTTGTGCTTTTCCCCAATCCAAGTCCGATTTCTTTTGTTCTTGATCTATACAATTTCAAATTAATCTCATTCAAACACAATTTCATTCAATTTAATCCAACAACACATAAATGGGCAAATTATCATTTTACCCCTGATATTTCATACTTTTACAAATTAGTCCTAACTGCATAAAACACAAAATACACAAAATCTCACAGTAACATAGTTAGGCCGAATCTTCCTTATATTCATACTAGTCCATATATTTTATTTATTTCACATTTTAGTCCCTCAATTTATTATTTTTACAATTTAGTCCTAATTACTCAAAATCATCAAAAACTCCAATACAAAACATGTTAATCTAAAACATATCTTTCATATTTCATCATCAAACAACAAAAATCTCAAAACCTCATCAATGGCATAACTCAAAATATTCATCAAAATCAGAAATTCAAGCATGAGTCGGATAGTATTCGAAGCAACGATCTCAAAAACGTAAAAATTATCAAAAACCGAAACCAAACTAACCTTGAATCAAGCTTGAGAATGGCCGAATATTACAAAGCTTTTGTTTCTTTTTCTTTTGTTTAGTTTCAGCGATGAGAGAATGAAATGAAAAATAAATTTATTTTTATGTTTTATTATAATATATGTTAACTTTTAACTTAATTACTTATTTATCCTTTATATTAAAATAGAAAACAATTATAAATATGGGCACAACCGTCCATCACAATTGTTTATGGTTTATTTTCAACATAAATACTCCAATTTAAAAAGCCACTAACAATTCAGCCCTTATGTTTTAAACTATCAAATTTTTAATTTACGTGATTAAGTCCTTTTATTAAATTAAGCACACAAACAATCAATTTTTCATACGAAACTTACACACATGCAAATTCACATATAATAAACACGGAAAATAATATTTAAATATTTTTTTGACTCGGATTCGTGGTCTCAAAACCACCGTTCTGACTAGGGTCTAAATCGGGCTGTTACAATTTGGACATTTTTGGCTTTTGCACTTTAATTTTGTTTTTCATAAAATACTACTTAAATGTTTTATCGACAAAATTTATTTTTCTGCGAAAGTAACAGAATTCAAACAATAGAATATTTTTTTTAAATCAATATTATAAAGATTCCACTGCAAAATTGCAAGTTTTATTTAGAAACTGTAAACAAACAACGTTTTTAATTAAATAGTTAAGAGAAATACGTTTTTGATAAACAAGTTTTTGGAGTAATAAGAGTTTATGACGTTTTCTTTCTAAACATCCAAATTCTAGATTTTTAGACGATCTATGGTAACACCTCCAAATTTGGCTATAACATTTAGGCCAGGTTTGGGGTGTTACAGCCTTGATTTTGGTAGCATCAATGAAGCGAGACAAGAGATGTTGCTATTGTAAAAAGTTAGTTCATGTCAAGGCAGATTGTTACAAACTGTAAAAAAAAAGGCTGCTAAAAGCAACGAGGAAGATTTAGCTATTGCTAATTTGGCCAATGACAAGGGTGATGATTTCTTATTCGTTTCAACAAATGAAAGCTCCGAGCTTACATCTGAGTGGATTCTAGATTTAGGGTGTTCTTTCCACATGTGTCCTAATAGGGACTGGTTCTCCACATACAGTTCAGTTAAAGGTGGAGTTATGCGTATGGTGGATGGTTTACCCAGTAAGGTAACTAGTATTGGAATTGTTCAAATCAGGATGCACGACGGGACAATTAAGACACTGTCAGATGTCAAGCATGTGCCTGACTTAAAGAAAAATCTCATCTCCTTAGGAATTTTGGACTTGAATGGTTGTAGAATTAACATCGAGTCAAATGACATTAAGGTATAGCTCTCATTTTGATAAAAGGTAAAAAGGTTGACAGTTTTTATGTACTGGAAGGATCAACAGTGACTGGTGAAACAAGACGTCCCTCGTCTGTTAAAGAGTCGAAGTCAACTCGATTGAAGTGAAAACAACCTCATTATAAGAGGGAAATAAGTATGATTGTTTCAGATAAGAAAGGTTCTCTTTTGGATGTAGGTTTTGAAAAGCTAAGGCATTGTGTTCGTGGAATTAGACCCAGGCCAATTTTGATTTGGCAATGCACAAGTCGAAGACTAGAGGACTTTCAACTTCTAAACACAACTTCGACTCAGTAAATATCCTGCATAGTTCGAGATAAACCTGTGGTAGGCCTTAACAAAGAAGGCAGTGTGAAAATACAAGTCAAAGTGGAGATTTGTAGAGTTATGCCTCGTATTTTTTGGGTTTTCTTCTCTTAGTTAAACTTTGTTTTTAATTTCCCACTTAAGCTCTGATTAGTGTAGATTATTTTAATATTAGTTTCCCACTTAAACTCTGATTAGTGTAGGTTACTTTAATATTATTTGACCTACAAATTTAGCCTATAAATAAGTCCTTTTTTCAACAAAGAAAAATAACCCATTACACATTTAGGTATTAGCTTTTACAAGCTTTCAGAGAATTTTGTGTTTATGTTTTTCGGGTTTTAAGGTTTAGTTTTATCCCCATCTTTTGTACTCTTCATTTTTACATTTTAGTGAAATTATATTTATTCGTGATTTTTTATTCTCTTCGACAGGTTTTTCCACGTAAAATATTTGTGTTCGACTTTTTCAATTTCTTCGTTATTTTACTTGTTCGTTGTTTAAATTGGGTTTCTGCCCAAAAGCCTTGAATTTTGTACTTAATTTTTTTATTTGTTTTTATGAGGGAAATGTGGTCTTTCTACATTGACTCGTGATTTTTCCCTAGAAAACATTGTATAAAATCTTCCTTTAGTTCTTAGAGAGGGAGGTAATCTTAGTTTTAGTTTAGTTCTCCTTCATTCGTTTTTCTTTTCATAGTTTGTAGGAAGAAACTATTAAACTCTCAATTTGTTTGTGGATTGCAATAACTCGATTTAGTGTTACTTAATATTAAGTTACACTTAGTTTTATTTATTTCTCTCTTGTTATGCATTATTTCTAAGAGTGTAAATCGGATCAAATCGACTAGTCGGACTGCGAATCCACCAGGGCACCAGTTTGAAGAGAGGAGTTAGACTGTTTAACCTGCGAATCACTTGAAATCTGTTGGATCAGACTAAAAAACCTATTGAACCAAGAGTTAATTCTATTTTTGATCATTTTTATTTTTTAAAATTTTTAGTGATTTTTAATAATTTATTTAATAAAACTGAATTAACTATTCAAACCGAAAACCGACAATCTAACTAGTTTGATCACCAATTTGATTCTATAAATCTTACTTATATACCTTCCTTTATATAATATCTATATTATTTTAATAAAAAATTAGGGTAACTTGCACCCAAGATCACTAAACTATTAGTAAGTTTACATTTTAGTCACTAAAGTTAGAAAAGTTATAAAAGGCTGACCAAACTATTCAAAAAATTTATTTAAGTCACTAGGTTGTTAGTTTTTTTTTTAAAAAGAATCCCACTAGTGAGCTCCAAGCGACAATCTGATAATCAGTACAGTGGATCATACCTTAAATCCAAGTTGATTGAATGATCAATGTTGGAGATTGGAGAAGAAATATACTTGGATTTTTGTTCGTAGATTCGTGATGTTCAAAGATGTTTCATGAAAAAAACTAAATTGTAGAAGAGAATGGGAAGGAGAGCTTTTAGTTGGTGCAAATGGTGTGAACAGAGAAAGCTATGCAAGACCGATTTTAACAGCTCGGTGACTTAAAAGAAAACTTTCGAATAGTTCAGTGACCATTTTGTAATCTATTGAAGTTTTTTTGCTATAAAGAAAAAAAAGGTTAAGGCCATGAAAAGCAGTAAAAGTTTTCAAAGCACATATTGCTAATTGTTTAGCTTCCCCGGATAACTGGCTATTGTCCATTTTGTACGACGACAAATTGGAGAAGCTGTCTAATATCATTAAATGTTGGTTGTAGTTTCCGTCCTACCTTAGAGTGTCCAAGTATGATGTTCTTCTTCTTTTTTTCATTCACAAGAAGGTTACAAGAAGCAATATTTTGAGTTTTCAAAGTCAAAATATTAGACCGAAGATTGAAAAGTCTAGCCTAGAATTTGCTTGCAAATTTGAAGTTTCGAATGGACAAAAATTAAAAGCCTTTGGGTTCTTGAGTAATTGTAGCTCCGCCAGCCATATCATTTCAGCCATTATGGACAATGCAAAGTGAAAGAGTTCACCAGGAGAGTTTTCATTGAAGAATCGTAGGTGCTTGGATTCTTAGTTGATGAGTGATACAAGTCTCAATGCTCAATTTTAGGCCCATGGATGTGATGGGTTTACACTACCTTAAGGCCCAACAACAAGGTCAAAGGTCAAGTAAATCAAATCAAATCAAATCAAGTCAAGATTCAACCAAATCCAGTATGTAAGGATGAATCTTTTCGAGGAAACCAGGAAATATACATGCATAGAATTGATGAAATGTATTAAAGTCAATTCAACTAAGCTGTCAATTTTCAAGCCGAAAAGATTAGTCAACTTGCGACAAATTTTTGGATGATCCAGGTATTTTTGGATTAAAATGTCTTCATAACGTTCGAATATCTATCTCTTATCTTCGAAACGCGCTTTGATTCACACGATTTCGAGTTCGGGAACTCAAGTTATGACCATTTTTAGTGAAGACTTCGTGAGCAGAATTTTTGGAAGGGATTATTACGAAAATTACGAGTTTCAAGTTTTAATTTGAGTTTAAATCATATTGGGTTCGGGTTTTAGGCTTAATTTTTAATATATATATAAGCCCAATATTGTATTTATCAGCTCTTATTATTTTATTTTTTTATTCTGAATTTTAGATAATTATTAAGTATTTTAAGTTATTGAGGAGTTTTATATCGATAAGAAAGATTAGTTTAAAACTACTTGTTGTTTAGATTAATTAAAGTTCTAGTATATTTAAGAGTTTTATTTAAATTTATTTAGTTAGCTTATATAAAAGCCTTTGCATTGTACAACAATCAATTGATTATTACTAAACAACTTCTTTTTTAATTTAATAAATTCCCTTTTAGTTTTTCTTTTCAATAATTTTTCTTGAGTTTTCTTTGAAGATTTTTAATGATATATTCAGATTTTCGGGATCATCTTCAATTTTTTTTGCCAAATTTTCTTTCTTGGAGGAAAGATTAGAATCGTTTGAAGGGGGTTGTGGATTCTTCTTGTTTCTAAAGCTCTTTAGAACTTCTACACGCCACATTCCATCTTTTTCATCTATCTTCTTTATAATCTTTTTTATTGTCTAATCTTTGATTTATTGTTCTATTTTATTTATCTTAATTATTTATTTTAATTACTTCCTTTAAATTTTTTTATCTGACTTGGATTTGTTTGCGTTTCAAATTGTGTCAAAATCCAAGTTTCTTTCTAAAAGTCTAGAACCTTATGTCAAATCTGTGACTTGGACAAACTTATGATCCTCTTCCACACTCATTCGTATCAATCGATATATGTTATCAAATGCATATCTAAACATACAATGATATATGAATTACTATTTCTTGAAAGAAATGATGGTATTTAACATTTATATGACCTTATTTAGGCAAGCATGAAATTGGTTAGAAAATGACTTTGAATACATGATTTTATTATTGTTTATGATGGTGCCCTATGGTATATTGGTTAGAATTAGATAAATGACATGTTTTGGTATGTTTTTGGTGTGATTTGAATAGGGTGAATGATTGACAAATGGTATACTTGTGATCTAGGTAAGCATGAAATGATTTAACTTGTTTTTGAAGGTACATTTCATGTCACTCGGGCTGATACACGGCCTAACACGCGGCCATGTGCCATACACGGGTTTTTGACATGGTCGTGTGGTCTGTGTAATTTAGTTTTCATTTTGTACACATGACCACAGTGAGTACATAGTCTAGAGACACGACCGTATGCCTCCTTCCACACAGTTTTAGTTTTCACACATGGTTGAACAACATGACCATGTCCCTTAATACACTGTAACGCCCCGAATTTTGGGCCCAGAAGTTTTGGGTTTTGAGTGCAGAAATGGTGGGGAGGCTGCACACATAAGCTAAGTTGCGTAGTTTAGTGACAAGAATGGGCTTGCTGGTCTAGTGGTTAAGGTGTGTGTCAGTGTGTTGGAGGTATGGAGTTTGAGTTACTGTGTGGGCGTTTTAGAAAATGTTTTAGTTATTTCTATTTTAAGTTTAAGTTTAAGTAATTGTTTTATTAATTGTGATTAGGGATATTATCATTTATTTTGGGTTATTATTCTATTTTATATTATTTTATTCTCTTTGATTATCTTGTACTTTGTACGTTAGTTTCTATTCTTTTCTTTTTGGTATTGGCTTTTGTTTTCTTCTCTATGTTTTTGGATCAGTAGTGTTGTGGGGTTAAAGGGCTTCGATTTTTCTGCTCCTCTGTCGTGTCTTATTCATCGTCAAACCGGTGTGGGATTCGAACTATGACTACTTTCCCATTTATTTTATGTAGTTGTTTCGGCTTTTCTTGTCGGTATGTTAAACCATTGTTTTGGATGTTAGTCGATAGAAGTAGTGAGAAAATGCCACTTTCTGAGGTAATGTTCATAGGGAAAGGCTTAGGGATCATTTTGGTAGCTTAAGTGGTGGTTTCGGGGCTATTTTGGGGTGGTTCTGTGACTGCCCCGACGGCCACATAGACGTGTGGCCGATTTGGGGATTTTTGTCGAAAACCAAACGAGCATGTCCCCTAGTGCACACGAGCGTATAAGTTTGGGAATTAGGGATTTGAGATTTGGGGTCACACGGCCTGGCCGTATGGCCGTGTGAGTGATTTGGGAATTTTTAGGGTTCTTACACGGGAGTGTGTTTCGAGAAACACGGCCGTGTAGCCAATTTGGGGCCTAAGGATTCCACATGGGCGTGTGTTGTGGGACACACGGCCATGTCTGATTGCCACACGAGCGTGTGACACCATCACACAGCCGTGTCTACTCTGCACTCGAATTTAGCTAAATTGGAAAGTGTCTTACACGGCCTGATCACACGATCATACCTCTGTACCACATGGGCGTGTGCCTTTGCCACACGTCCGTGTGTTACTCCTTACACGGGCATATGGCTCCCCACACGGCCCGAATTGCTCCACACGGCCGGAGCACACAGGCATGTGGCCTTATCTCGCCAAGTTTGATTTTAGGTTGATTTAAGTGTATTCGTGATCTCTGTATGTTCCAACTTTTCGACTAGGATTTCTGAGGGTGATTATGACTATGTTCTCACCTCGATTTATGTGTTGTTTTTTATTAAAGTGTGTCAGGTTAGGTATCGAATCTGAGTGCACAAGTGTGCATGTTTCTGTAATTGATTGACTGATTGCAAGTGAATGTTTCTGAATGTCTGTCTAAGATTGTGTTGTAAATTGATGCATCATCATTCATACTATCGCATACACTCATCTGCATAAACTTTTTTTTAGGTGGGATGTTGAAGAGAAGGGAGATTTACGATCTGGTAGTTGATCTACATTCTGAATGCCTTGATAATACCCAGAGGGTCATAGGCAGTCCCAATACCTTGAGGGTCGTGGACATTTCCATTAACGGTATAACAGTTTACTACCTTACACTGTACTGCATGTACATTAGCTACGCTACGTACTAGTATCTGATCTGGCAGATTATATTGCACATCTGTACTGTGGTTCACCGTATAGCACAATACAGTATACGCTAGCTTTGCTGCATAATGTATTTGATCTGGCAGTTATACTAAATATGTCTATACCGCGGTCTTCCGCATGGCACTGTACAGCTTTCTGATAGTCCCAATTCCCTGAGGGTCTTGGACAATGTATAGGGGATATAAGGTTGGATGGGATTTTTGAGGTCCTATTTAGAGTAATTGGTTGGATGAGCTTACAGCTCTATTGAGGTTTGATGGGGGACGAAGATGGTGTGTTGGTTGGATGGGTGGGTAGGTTATTTTATAACTCATTCTCAGTCATATGCATTTGTTTGATTTTGTGACTGCTATATCTGTTTGACTGAAACATTTATGTATGATTGTCTGGGAAATCTGACTGCAATATTTGACTGGAAGGCACTCGTGCCTAAAGGAACTTTGTGTAATGGGCTAAGGCCCAATCGATTCGAATTCTGAAAAAGAGCTTAGGCCCAATTTGTGACTTCTGATAATTTTAGGTATTGTATTTAACAGAGCCGTATGACTGTAAAGTTACATATGGTCTGTTTTGTTATAGTCGCTCTGTAACTATGTTCCGCTGCTGAACTATTTTCAGGTTTATTGTATTTATTTCCGTTTTGGTAGCTAGTTAGTTTGATCCCACACTAAGCTCGTATAGCTTACCTCCTCTTTTCTTTCCTCTTTCAGGTACATTTTGGGATTTTGGATGCTAGACTCAGTATGCAGAGGACTCAGACAGTTTGAGACTAGTAAATTATTAGTTATGGTTTCTGGTTTCTATTTGTTATTCAGTTTTGAAAGTGATTGGAATAAAGAATAATAAGGGAAAATGATTGGAACAGCAAGAACGCAACAAATAGAGAGAACGAAAAGTAAAAGAGAAACAAAAAAATAGAGAAACAAAAGGAAAAGAAAAAGAAAAAAAACGGATAACTGAACATGCAACAAAAAGTGGGAAACAGATTTTTATTGGAGTTATTTTTTTAAAATAATAATAATAAAAGAATAGGATAAAAATAAAATCCCTTTCAAATCTCATCTAACCACTTGATAACCAACCATCTTCTAAGATTTTAAAACCCACACCGACACCACCAATTTGACAGCTAACCTAAGACAAACAAAATAAAATCACCTACACCCTTATAAAGATTTGAACCAAAGACCTCCACCAACACTGAAGTAAGTACCAACCAATGGCTAAATTCATCAAAACAAAAATTCAATATTCTGGGGCATTTCAACTCTCTCCCTAAAATAAATTTCATCCTCGAAATTTACCTGATTCAAATAAATGCGGATACTATTGTCGAATCAAGTCCTTAGGTTCTCACGTGGCTTTCTCATTGCCATGATTCTGCCACAAAACCTTTACCAAATGAATGGACTTCCTTCTCAAGACCTTAACATATTGATCCTCATCAAATGTAAGATCCGATCTAATCTCAATCTCTTCAACAGAAATAATATGAGATGGGTCAGATTGATATCGTCTCAACATAGAAATATGGAATACATCATGAATACGATCCATCTTCGGAGGTAACTCTAACTGATAAGAACCCGGTCCCATACGTTTCAGAATCTGATAGGACCCAATAAACCTAGGGCTCAACTTGCCATTACGTTTAAGCCGCAAGATTTTCTTCTACGGAGACAGCTTAAGAAATACATAATCACCCACCGAATACTCAATGTCCCTTCTTTTCAGATCTAAGTAAGACTTCTATTTGTCAGAAGCTTACTTAAGATGATTTTGAATCAGTCTAACTTTATCCTCAGTCTTGAAAATCAACTCATGACCCAAAACTCGTCATTCATCCAACTCAGTCTAACACAACGGAGTACGACACTTATGATCATACAGATCCTCGTAAGGTGTCATCTGAATACTAGACTAGAAATTGTTATTGTAGGCGAACTCGGCTAACGACAAAAACTCATTCCAACTACCTCAGAAATCAATCACACAACTCTAAAGCATGCCTTCCAGTATCTGAATCACCCTCTCAGATTGACCATCTATCTGAGGATGAAACACAATACTATAGTCTAACATTGAACCTAGAGTCTCGTGAAGCTTCATCGAAATTAAAAAAGTGAAACGATGATCCCTATCATAAATAATCGAGACTTGAACTCCATTCAGTTTCACGATCTCAGAAACATATAACTTGGCCAACTTTTGAAAACAGTAATATGTCCTAATAGGAATAAAATAAGCAGACTTGGTCAATCGATCCACGATGACCCACACAAAATCCTTCTTAGTAGGTGTTAAGGGCAATCCACTAACAAAGTCCATAGTCATATGCTCTCATTTTCATAAGGGAATCTTAACGGATTGAAGCAATCCTGAAGGCAACTAGTCCTCAGCCTTAACCTGCTAACACGTCATACAACGAGAGAAGAAATTCGTCGTTTCCCATTTTAAACTAGGTACATCTTATTTCTGTCATGATACATAACATAGGGGCTACTACGCGTTTCCCTTAAAATAGATTGCCTCAAATCAGATTCATTAGTCATACAGACCCTTCCTCGAAAATATAGAACCCTATCACTGTTTAGCCCAAACTCAGTAGTACTTCCTTCCTCAACCTGATGAATATGCAGAACCAAAGAATCATCCCGCAACTGTTTAACTCAAATCTGCTCAATCTAAGTTGGCTTAACTTACAACTCAACTGACAGACCCCCATAATCAAACAAACTTAGGGGAGCAAACATCGTCCTCAAATTAGACATTACTCTACGACTAAGAGCACCGGCAACCACATTGGCCTTACCAATATGATACTCAATAGTACAGCTGTAATCCTTAAACAATTCAAGCTATCTACATTGCCTAAGGTTTAACTCCTTCTGAGTAAGGAGATACCTGAGGCTTTTGTAATCAGTGTAAATGATACACCTCTCACCATACAGATAGTGCCTCTAGATTTTTAAGGCAAAGAAAATCGTAGCCAACTCAAGGCCATGCGTAGGATAGTTGCCTTCATGTGACTTAAGCTGTTGGGATGCATAAGCCACTACTTTACCATATTGCACCAAAATACAACCCAAACCAACGTATGACGCATTACTGTAAATCACAAATTTCTTATTAGATTCAACCCATATCGAAACAGAAGCCTGAGTCAAAATAGATTTGAGCTTCTGTAATGCCCCAAAATTTAAATATCTATTTACGTATGTTGTGTTACACACAATTGTATGTCTGCCTCAGTGGTTATGTGTCTTGGAAAGTGTTGTTAGTCTTTAGTTGGTAGATTTTTAAATAAATGTGAGTAAAGAATGACATAAAATGCCTGCTAGACTAGGGGATGAGGTGTGTGAAGTGTTCCATTGGGTCTGAGGTTCGAGACCTGCCACGTTCCAAGTGCGTTTATTTTACTTGTTGTCGTGTGAATGGAGTGTGTTTGATGGAAGTAGGAGTGTGTAGTCGAAATTCTCAGAGGAAATTTGGGATGAGAATAGAGGAGTAATCGGTTGAGAGATTTGTGGAGGGTTTTGGAGAGGTGATCATAGGGAGTTGAGGAGAGAAAGAGTGTTGTGCCGAATGGGAATTCTAGGCACTCATGGAATTCAATTTTGGTAAGTTTGGCATTTGGTTTAGTTGCTTTTTTTTTGTGGAAACCGATTGGGGCCTAGGGAGTTTTGTGGTGTCTTTCATTTGTGCTTTCAGGGTTTGCATTTTGGGTCTTTTTCCCTTCACTCCTTGGCCAATTTCTCTCTTCTCCCCTCTTAAGGTTGTTCGACTTTTTGCTCCTAGGTCTATCCGATTCTCTTCTACTTCCCTAAGCCTTGGCCGAATATTGTAGGAGTTATTGTGTGTTGCACTTTTCTTCAAATGTTGCTCTTCTCCCTATCCCTTTTTGGTCTATTGTTTAACCGAGTATTGTTCTCTCTCTTTCTCACTCAAATCGTTTCTCTTACCCTCTCTTTTTATTTGGTACCCAAGTTGAATACTTCATCCCTTACTCTCTTCATATTTGTTTGGTTTGATAGCTATTCTCTAACAAATCAGTGAGTTCACAATTGACTCTTGTTTCTCTCTTCTCTTTCAACATTTATCAAGCCTCCCCTCTATCACACTGTTGGAGCTTAATATTCTTCTATTATTTTTGAATCTCACGTTCTCTCTCTTATGGTGGTGGTTCTTTTGGTTTCTAGAGTTTCTTGAGGAGTGAAGGAGTTTACAAGCAATAACTGAAGCGTTCAAAACCTTTCGCTTATCATTCGGTCGGAGGTAACTCTGTTTGTAGTTACTGTGTTTAATTAAGGTATGTTGGCTTGCATTCCTGGGTGTTGGCCGAATGCTTATTTCCCTATTTTTAGGTTTTGTGGTGTCTTTAAGGTAGTACATGATGTTTCAAACCATGTGTTTATGTAACGCCCCAATTTTCGAGATTTTCGGAAATTCTGTGAATTTTGGCAAAATTTAGAATTTCTGTGTTTTGACTGCTTAGCATAGGTCTAATTATGTTAGTGGGTCTCTAGAAGGCCCAAGTTTAAGTTAAAATCTGGTAATTTTAATTAATTTTAATTCCACAAGAAAAAGGGGTTCTAGTAAACTAGGCTTTTAATTATTTATTGGGTAAAATAAATCACAAGGAAGCATGTGGCAAAGTGGCATGTGACGCCACTAGGAAGGTTATAAAAGTGGCGTGTGGATGGCTGAGGAGAACTGAGGTTCAAGTCACAATGAGAGCATATTAAGGGAATTATTTTTATGACTAGGAATGGTAAGTAATGGAACTCAAGTAAAAGTCTTTCAGGAGAAGTTTGAATTGTTCAGGAGATTGAATAAAGAGGGGATAAGGGAGAGGATTTAGGAGCTGATTAGGGAGAGCAGTATTGGCCGAATGGTGGACTCTTGAGGAGCAAGAGTTAGCCGGCCAAGGGTTTCTTTAGGGGGCAAATTTTGGCTAGGTCAAATGCCAAGTATAAATTCGGCATTTGGGGTAAGTTATGTCATTTTCTGACTATCATTCCTCCTCTTCTCTTCTTTTCTTTTTCTCTCCATCTATTTTCCCCTCTTCTTTTCCTTCATAGCCGAATCCTTCTACCATTCTACTTTACGCCACTTTCTTACCATTCTTTTTTAAGCCTTATAGCCAAATATCACAAACGCTGAAATCTCGAAAGCCTATATTTCTTCTGTGCCGATTTCTCCTAGCCAAACCCTCTTATTTTTCTCCATCTTTTTGACCAATTCTCTAATCCTCTGAACCCCAAGTTATGTCGACAAGACTACAGCAAAACTACCATATTCCATCTTCCTCTACACAGTACAAGAAGCCGAAAACTCCAAGGTTGGTGTATGCAGCTCGTCATTGAGAGGAGGGTGATGCACCTGACGTCATAACTGGTACGTTTTTTATTTATAGCATGTCATACACTACTTTGATAGATATTGGGTCTACTCATTCGTATATTGCATGTGCCATATCTGGGTCGTTGGGTGTGCACTCTGAGGAGACTGTGAGTGGGGTATTGGTACTAAGTCCTTTGGGTCACTCGGTTAGGGTAGACAAACTGTATAGAGACGTGCCTTTAGAAACTCAAGGGAAGGATTTCTCTGGAGACTTGATGGAGTTACCGTTCAGAGAATTCAACCTCATTCTGGGAATGGACTGGCTAGTTAAGCATGAGGCGACTCTGGATTGTGCTGCTAAGCGAATGGTGTTAAGGACTGCGGAAGGTGAGAAGGTTATTGTGATAAGTGAAAGAAGGGATTATTTGTCCAATATGGTGTCGGTATTGAGAGCCGAAAAGTGGATTCGTAAGGGTTGTGAGGCTTATTTGGCATTTGTAAGTCAGTCGGAGGCTGAGGGACTGGCGGTGGATAAAGTTAGAACTGTTAAGGAATTCCAAGATGTTTTTCCAGAAGAGATTCTGGGATTGCCTCTGAACCGAGAAGTCGAGTTTGGAATCGACTTGCTTCCTGGAACAGCACCAGTGTCCGTCGCACCATATAGGATGGCACCGAAGGAGTTGATGGAGCTAAAAGCTCAGATTCAAGAGTTGTTGGATAGATGCTTTATTAAGCCAAGTGTGTCTCTATGGGGAGCACCAGTGCTATTCGTGAAAAAGAAGGATGGGACGATGCGCATGTGTATTGATTATCGCCAGTTGAACAAACTGACGATTAAGAATAAGTACCCTCTGCCAAGAATTGACGATCTGTTTGACCAACTTAGAGGAGCTTCTGTATTTTCCAAGATCGATCTTCGATCTAGATATCATCAGTTGAGGGTCAAGGAGGCGGATATTCACAAGACGGTATTCAGGACTCGGTATGGTCATTACGAGTTCCTGGTTATGCCATTTGGGCTGACAAACGCTCCTGCAACTTTCATGGATCTGATGAATCGTGTATTCCAACCCTTTTTGGATCGATTCGTAGTCGTCTTTATTGACGATATTCGGGTATATTCTGAAACTGAAGCGAGACATGATTAGCATCTCCGCATTGTGCTGCAGGTGTTGAAGGAGAATGAGCTTTACGCGAAATTCAGCAAGTGTGAATTCTGGTTGAGAGAGGTAACCTTCTTAGGACATGTTGTCTCTGCCGAGGGGATTAAGGTGGACCTTCAAAAGATTGAAGCAATTTTGGAATGGAAACCACCTGGGTCAGTCTCGAAAATTCAGAGTTTCCTAGGGTTGGCAGGATACTACAGAAGGTTTGTGGAAGGTTTTTCTATGATGGCAGCACCTTTGACAAAACTCATAAGGAAAGGAGTACCATTTGTTTGGACCAAGAAGCAGCAGGAAGCTTTTGAGAAGTTGAAGAAAATTCTGACTGAAGCACATGTATTAATTCAGCCAGACTCTGGAAAGGATTTTACGGTGTACAGTGATGCATCACACGTAGGTTTGGATTGTGTGTTGATGCAAGAAGGTAAGGTGGTTGCTTACGCATCACGAAAGCTTAAGCCTCATGAAGTAAACTATCCTACGCACGATTTGGATTTGGCAGCAGTGATCATTGCACTTAAGATTTGGAGACATTACTTGTACGGAGGAAGGTGTATTATATACACAGACCATAAGAGTCTTAAATATTTGCCGACTCAGAAGGAGTTGAACCTTAGGCAAAGGAAATGGATTAAGTTGCTTAAGGATTAAGACTGTTTGATCGAGTATCACCTAGGCAAGGCTAATGTGGTAGCCGATGCTCTAAGTCGTAGAGCTGTATCTGATCTGAGAGCAATGTTTCCTCGTCTGAGTCTGTATGATGATGGAAGTCTGTTGGCTGAGTTGCAAGTAAGGCCAACCTGGGTGGATCAGATTAAGGAAAAATAGTTAAGAGATGAGTCTTTGGTTACTCGTTTCCAACAAGTTAAGGAAGGGGAAACTTCTGAGTTTGGGTTGAATAGTGAAGGAGTTCTGTGTTTCCGAGGAAGAATTTGTGTGCCGAAGGACTCTGACTTGAGGCAGTCAAATTGAAGGAAGCTCATGGGGGACTTTGTGCTATGCATCCTGGAGGGAATAAGTTGTATCACGATTTGCGAGAACTGTATTGGTGGCCTAGGTTGAAACGAGAAGTGACGGACTTTGTGGGGAAATGTTTGACATGCCAGCAAGTGAAAGCTGAGCATCAACTACCTTCTGGACTTTTGCAGCCAGTAAAGATACCACTTTGGAAGTGGAAGAAGGTAACCATAGACTTCGTGAGTGGGTTACCTTTGACACCAACAAAGAAAGACTCGGTTTGGGTGATTATCGATAGACTGACCAAATCGGCTCATTTCATACCTATTCGCATTGACTATTCACTTTAAAAGTTGGCCAAGTTGTATGTGTCGGAGATTGTGCGACTCCATGGTATCCCAGTTTCAATTATTTCTAACCAGATCCTAGATTCACATCTCAATTTTGGCAGAAGTTGAATGAGGCGTTGGGGACGCGGTTGAACTTTAGTACGGCTTTTCATCCCCAGACGGATGGTCAGTCAGAAAGGGTTATTCAGATTCTGGAGGACATGTTAAGGGGATGCGTTATTGATTTTCGAGGAAGTTGGGAGGATTACTTGCCATTGACAGAGTTTGCGTATAACAACAGCTATCAGGCGAGTATTCGAATGGCACCGTATGAAGCGTTGTATGGATGTAGGTGTCGTACTCCTAGTTGTTAGACCGAATTAGGAGAATGGCAGGTTCTTGGACCAGAGTTGGTAGCTGATACTGAAGATAAGGTTAAAGTAATTAGAGATCGGCTGAAGGAAGCATCTGATAGGCAAAAGTCATATGCGGATTTGAAGTGTAAGGAGATTGAGTACTCAGTAGGTGATATGGTCTTCTTAAAGGTTTCTCCTTGGAAGAAGATTTTAAGGTTTGGTAAGAAGGGCAAGTTGAGTCCGCGGTTCATTGGGCCTTATCGGGTTTTGAAGCCAGTAGGCCCAGTGGCTTATCAATTGGAATTGCCTCCAGAGTTAGACAGAATCCATGATGTTTTCCACGTCTCTATGTTAAGGCATTATCGTTCTGACCCTACTCATGTCGTGCCGGTTGCAGAGATTGAGGTGCAGCCTGATTTGACTTTCGAGGACGAGCCTGTACAGATATTGGATCGAGATGTTAAGGTTCTAAGAAAAAAATCTGTCCCATTAGTGAAGGTGCTTTGGCGTAATCATGGTATAGAGGAAGCTACTTGAGAGTCAGAAAAGGCGATGCGTCAACAATACCCTCATCTGTTCAGACCAGGTAAAATTTCGAGGACGAAATTTCTTTAAGGAGGGTAGAGTTGTAACGCCCCAATTTTCGGGATTTTCAGAAATTCTGTGAATTTTGGAAAAATTTAGAATTTTTTAGAATTTCTGTGTTTTGACTGCTTGGCATAGGTCTAATTATGTTAGTGGGTCTCTAGAAGGCCCAAGTTTAAGTTAAAATCTGGTAATTTTAATTAATTTTAATTCTACAAGAAAAAGGGGTTCTAGTAAACTGGGCTTTTAATTATTTATTGGGTAAAATAAATCACAAGGAAGCATGTGGCAAAGTGGCATGTGACGCCACTGTGAATGTTATAAAAGTGGCGTGTGGATGGCTAGGGAGAACTGAGGTTCAAGTCACAATGAGAGCATATTAAGGGAATTATTTTTATGATTAGGAATGGTAAGTAATGGAACTCAAGTAAAAGTCTGTTAGGAGAAGTTTGAGTTGTTCAGGAGATTGAGTAAGGAGGGGATAAGGGAGAGGATTTAGGAGCTGATTAGGAAGAGTAGTATTGGCCGAATGGTGGACTCTTGAGGAGCAAGAGTTGGCCGGCCAAGGGTTTCTTTAGGGGGAAAATTTCGGCTAGGTCAAATGCCAAGTATAAATTTGGCATTTGGGGTAAGTTGTGCCGTTTTCTGACCATCCTTCCTCCTCTTCTCTTCTTTTCTTTTTCTCTCCATCTATTTTCCCATCTTCTTTTCCTTCATAGCTGAATCCTTCTACCATTCTACTCTACACCACTTTCTTACCATTCATTTTTAAGCCTTATAGCCGAATATCACAAAAGCCGAAATCCCGAAAGCCTATATTTCTTCTGTGCCGATTTCTCCTAGCCAAACCCTCTTACTTTTCTCTATCTTTTTAACCGATTCTCTAATCCTCTAAACGCCAAGTTTCTGTCGACAAGACCATAGCAAAACTCTCATATTCCATCTTCCTCTACACAGTACAAAAAGCCAAAAACTCCATACTTTTAGGGACATAGCCGAATCTGTAGACCATAAAGGTTTGATTTCTACTAAGGTTTTGGGATTAGATCTACATCAGAATCGAATAGGAACTAAGGTGGAATCGTCGACTGAAGGAACCGGTGGTAATTTTTCGAACCTATTTCCTTATTTCGGAAATTAAGAAAAGCCGAAACCCCTAAGAGTGGCTAGCGTTTTGGGCTAAGGGTTTAGTGCCTCTTTTTTTTTGGTTGTGTAAGAGTTAGCATAGACAAGAAGACAAGAGGGCATACAGCAAAAAGGTCTTGAAGACTGTTTCGGTTGAATCTTTGGATCTAACCCATATTTCGGCAAAAAGGTAAAGAACTCTGGGATCTAAGGCTGTGTTGGCCGAATATAGTAAGGGGTTAAATACGTAGTTTGATTTTGATATTTAGATTAACGTGTTAGTAATCCAATTGTAGGCAGTTCGTGTGTGGATCTCGCCAACGTACCGTCATAAATCAGGTGTGTAACTGACACCCTCTTATAGACTAGATCGGCAAAAGTCGAAATGCCGAAAAGCCGGTATTTTGTGAACTTGTGAGTGTACGAGTGCTCGTAAGATAGATGGATTAGCATATTCGGTAATCTAAAGTGATAAAACTGCAGCACGCACGATTTCGTGCGTTTCGATATTTTTGGGCTTAATGGGCCAAAATTGAGATAATGGGCCAACGGGGCCAATTCGGTAAGAACACTCGGTAAGTGTTTCTGTTAGTTCATAAATGGATATGATATGCAAGAAAACCCTAAAATAGTTAAATTACTAGAATACCATCATGTATGGAAAATTACCATAATACCCTTATGTGTAAAATGACTATTATACCCCTAGGGTTAATTGTGACTGAAATGTATGATATTCTGATTCTGCGTGATGTATGCCATGACATGTATATATGTTGTATGGGATATGGGTTATATTGATGAAGAGAGTATACTGGTGGCTCTGCCACAAATATCTGTTCTGGTGGCTCTGCCACAATATCTGTATCTGGTGACTCTGTCACAATATCTGTTCTGGCAGCCATGCTGCAAATTCTGTGGTGTGTAGCGGATGGGTGGGTCGAGTAGTCTCCCCACATGGCGTAAGGTTGGATATGGGTTGGGTTCTGCATATATCAAATATCTGTTCTGTATCTGTTATGGGCCTATGGGCTTCATTCTGAATTCTGCATAGGGCTAAGGCCATGTTTAATTTGTTTCTGTGGTTTCAGTTGATTTGGGCTATGGTTGGGTTATTTTACACACCGAGTTCCCAAACTCACCCCTTATTTCCATCCATGCAGGTAATCCCCAACCATAGTGGTTGGAGCTGTGAGGGATTCAGAGTGGCCACACGTTCTGCAAATTTCGATTTCCTTCTGGAAATCGGACATCTTTTCATTTACTTTTATGATTTGGGTTTTTAAGTTGTAATAAGGCTGCTCTAATTATTTAAATTGTTTAATATGTTTATTTTTAGAACAGATATATTAATCACTGAAACTGATTAGCTTTAGGGCGCGTTTTCAAAACGGTAATTGATTTCAAAATATCACGGCAACAAGCAAGACTTCCGCAACAGAAACGTTTTCCAAACTTAATCACTTTTCTAAAAATGGACTTAATCGAATTGGTTTCCTAAGAATATACATGAAGTTAAGGTGTGGCAATGGTGGTGTGCATGTCTAGGATTAGAGCCTAAGGGAGCTTGGTACTTAAGCAGTCCGCTGGACTCACCTCCTCTTCTCCGGTTTCCTACCTGGTGCTCGACTTCCATTCACTTTAACCTACGATGAAATTACCTTTTAAACACTAAGTAAGTTCTCTAGATTAAAAATATAAAATGTTTTCTTTTAATGCTTCGATGTGGCACGTCGGATTTGGTCATAACGTCTAGGCCGGGTTTGGGGTGTTACAGTTTAAGCAACCACACTAATGGATTTCACTGGTAACGCAGGTATTCGACAGGGAGCGTGTGATCAATCTTAGTTAAACGGTCTAAGAGGACTAAGCCGCATTTGTTCAATTAAGGCAAGCATTATGTTTAGTTGGGATTGTATTAAGGGAGGTTGTTAACCCTATTATCAAATGACTAATGGAATACCTTGGTTGAATGTAGGTTTTGGGTGCTCGTGGGCTATTCACACGTTTCGCAATAAGGTGTGTAATCATACCACTATAATCATAAATCGGTAAAAGCCGAAAAATATGACTAGTGTCGCTACACGAGTGCGCGCTCGCTCGTGTGGTGAATTAAAAGTTCAAAATGTGGGCGTTCGATCGTAAATGCCACCATGAACGATTTTATGGGCTTAGGCCGTTTTGGGCCATGTTAGGCAGAAATGAGCCGTGTGGGCCTCACAAGCTAGTAAGCCCCACACGAGTAAACTACACGGACGTGTGGAGATTAATGGGCCAGGCTGTGTAGTTCGTACGACCAAGGCTATTTTTGGGCTTATTGGGCCACACGGGTGGTGGACCCACATGGGTCATATTATGGGCTTTGGGCCCATTTTCATTGATTGACTATTAAGGTTACACGGGTCGCCCGAGACGAATGTGGACCTCCTGTTGGGTCGATAAATACACTTAGACCCCATATTGATGAAATGACTGTTATACCTTATGAGGTAAAATGACTGATATACCCTTATGTTATGAAAAACTGTATTTGAGCATGACATTTTTGTATACACGTATGATATTATAAGATAACATGTTGTATGGGAGTGGGTTTGATATATTTGGAGGAAGTGTACTGTACTTGCAACTCTGCTGCATATACTGTTTAGTGCAGCAACCGATACTATATTTTGGAGTGTAGGGCTGGATGGAGTGGAGTGTAGAGGATGGATAGGTAGGACTTTTGATTGCAATTCTGTTACTGTTACTGTAATGGGCTAAAGCCCATACTGCTACTGATACTGTACTTGGCTAAGGTCCTAACTATTATTGAACGGTTACTGAAACAGGGTTAAACCCAGACTGTATTTGTCTATGGTATGACTGATTGTTTGTTTAACAAGGGATTACATACGGAGTTTTCATAAACTCACCCTTCTGCTTACCTGTGCAGGTAATTCTTAGGCGGTCGGTGCTGCAAGGGACTCGATGGATGCCACACAACTGCTATTGTTGCTGTTTTAAACTTTTAATCTTTAAGCTATTTAATTTTAGTATTGTTATGTAATAAGGCCTCTTTAAAATTTTACTTTTGTTTGGGGTTTTCTTATTTTGATTTATATCTGCTAGTAGTAGGTCGCGGATTTTTTAAAAAGATAAATGTTTTCAAAACACCACGCTATTACAACATATTTTTCCACAACAAACATAGTTTCTAAAGTGTTTTTACAACGAGCAAGATATTTAAAAGTTTTGTAAAAGATCACTACAAGGGTTTTAATATAGTACGGACTTTCAAACAGAATGATGGGTTTCAAAACACACTTCAATCTGACATAACAGATTTGACCATAATGTCTAAGCTCGATTGCTGCTTATTAGTCCAGACAAATGGGGCGTTCTTTTACAACAAATTAGTCAAAGGAGTTGCGATAAGTGAGAACTCATTGACAAATCTTTGATAGTAACTAGCTAGCCCAAAGAAACTGTAGATCTCAGAAATATTTCTGGCTATTTTCACTCAAACACAACCTCAATTTTTTTAGGATCAACTCAAATACCCTCAGTAGAAACCACATTACCTAGAAAAGTGACTTCCCTAAGTCAAAACTCACACTTATTTAATTTAGTGTAAAGTTGTTTCTCACGGAGTATCTGAAGAACTACTCTAAGATGGTCATAATGATTATCCTCAGTCTTAGAGTATACCAGAATATCGTCGTTGAAGACCACGACAAACTGATCTAAATATGGCTAGAAAACCTAGATTATAAGGTCTATAAATGTAACCGAAGCATTCGTCAAACCAAAAGGCATGACTAAGAACTCGTAGTGGCCATAACGAGTCCTAAAAGTAGTGTTATGAACATCAACCTCCCTAACTTTAAGCTGATGATACCTAGAACCGAGTTCTATCTTAGAAAATATAGAAGCCCCACGAAACTGGTCAAATAAGTCGTCGGTCCTTGGAAGTGGGTACTTACTCTTTACCGTTAACTTATTCAACTGACTGTAATCGATACACATTCTAATAGTACCATCATTTTTCTTCATGAACAGAACTGGTGCCCCCCACAAAAACACACTAGGAGAGATGGAATCCTCGATCAATGAGTTCTTGGAGTTGCATCTTTAATTCCATAAACTCTTTTGGTGCCATATGATAAAGAGCAATGATACTGGAGTTGTACCTGGTAGAAGTTCGATACCAAACTTGACTTCCTAATCTGGAGGCAAACTTGGTAACTCTTTAGGAAAAACATCCGAAAATTCTTTAATTGTCTGAATATTTTCAACAGACGAACCCATAGAAATAGAATCACAAACGTAGGCTAGAAATGCCTTACACCCCTTATGAACCAACTTTTCGACCACAAGAGCGAAGATCACATTGGATAAGTAATCTTGACGCTCACCGATCATAATTACTTCCATATCATTCTTGGATTTCAGAACTACCCTTTTAGCTGTACAATCCAAATTGACCTAATGTTCCATGAGCCAGTCCATTCCCAATATCAGATCGAATTCTCCAAATGGAAGCTCCATCAGATTAATCAGAAACACAACCCCTTGTGTCTCCAACGGTACATTCCTATACAGTCTATTAACCTGAACTGATTGACCCAACGAACTAAGTACAATAAATTTTCCAAAATTTCTCTCAATAGGAATCCCTAAATTTACATAAACGGAACTATCTATATAAGAGTGTGTTGGTATTATATCTATCAATGCAAAATACGGAGTAATATGAATAAAAAATGTACCATTGATAGCGGTGTCTCTGTCCTCACGACGTCTAGCAACATATACTAGTGCAAGCTGCTTCACCTCAGTCTAATTAGTACATCTGCCTAGTGCTCTCTGATCCCTCATTAAACCATTATTACCCCTAGCCAGACCGCAACCCTAGGCGGCTGCTGAACTCCCCACTGAAGCTAAACAAATTCCAGAGTTGGAGCTTGCATCTGATCAAAACACTATAGACAATCTCTAATGCAGTGCTTCATAGACCCACTTGCAAATAAGCTTCTATCCTCTTCCAACATTCGCCTGTAGGAGCAACTGGGAGGCCTATCGAATCTGAACCGTTTCTTAGGCTTCTAAACAGAACTAGAGGGCTCCAAATCCCTCTTATTCTTACCCCCTATCACATTCCCTATTTTCACGCTCAATGCGCTTAACCTCCTCAGCAATTTTCGCATTGTCCACAAAGACGGCAAATACCTGCTCCTTCTACGAAGCTATCAAAACCCTCAGATTATCCCTCAATCCATCCTCGAAGTGAATGCACTTTTTGTATTTAGTTGATACCTACCCACGAGCATATCCGCTCAACCTTAGAAATTTGACTTCATATTCAGCCACAGTCCTATTTCCCTTGGTAAGACTCATAAACTCGCATCTACGAGCATCCATATAACTCACCTCCGCATATTTACTCTAGAAGGCTCTCTTAAAATGATCCCAAGTAATCTGATCAACCTGAGTACTCTCTTCAAACGTTAACCACAATCGATATTCTTCATCGTGAAGTAGAGATACTGTACCCTTCAATTTCTACTCAGGGGTGCAGTTGATGTCATTCATAATACTCTGTATGGCCTCCAACCAATATTCGGCCACAGTAGGGGCAACTCTAGTGATGCCCCTAAACAATTCAGTGCTGTTAAACTGAAGTCATTTAGTTACTGACCCACGGCTCCCAGAACCAGAATGGGACCCAACGATCCTTTCCAAAACTCTCAATATGGCTTAAGACAGTGTGTCGTCCCTAGCTGAGTAACTTTGAGACCTGGTCTCAGCAGTGGGTGTAGCCGGTATCTCACTCATATCTAAATTGGACATACTTCTCATCGAGGACGACTCAGCATGAGCCTTTCTACTACGCCTATCGCACCCACGAGTACCACGACCATGAGTTTCGCATGCACTCATAGTTTGTTTATCTACATTACAGAGTTTTATGTATCAGTTTTGGTGTTTTATTAACGGACATTTTATGCTCAAAATATTATCAGAAGAGTTTACAGTGTTTCTTTTCAGTCTAACTATTTCAGAGTAGTTATAATGGTTTTATAGTTTCTTAACTAAGAGTTTAACTAAGTCAAAAGTACTTACAGGACCAGCGCCGGAGACTCGGTATTTTACAGATTTATTTTTTTCAAATTAATGCAGAAATATACTTTACTCAGAAAATAATATTCACAAAAAATTTGAACCATAAATTTCACAGCACGAGTTTTGCAGCCTAGCTCTAATACCACTATATGTAACACCCTAAACTCGGCCTAGACGTTATGGCCAAGTCTGAAGTTGTTACTTAATATTATTGAAAATTTGGTTTTGTTGAGTAAATGGAAGATCGTCATAAACTTTCAAAATCCTGGTTTTTATTCAAAATCATTTCTTATCATTTTATTTACTAAAAAAATTGTTTTGTTTATATTTTCTAGAACTTATAATTTTTGCAGTGGAAGACTAATTAAAAAGAAATATTTTAAAAACATAGATCGTTGTTTGAAAGCCTTTAATTTTGTAGTGATGCGGATTTTGTCGACTAAAACATTTGAGCAGTATTAAGCAAAATACGGGAATAAAGTTTAAAAACTAAACAATTCAAAAAGTCCAGAGAGTCCAAAAATTTATAGACCAAAATACCATAATTTAATTAAATCAATTTAAATAGATTATGATATTAACCGAGCTCCCGTTTGCACCGACCCGCTTAAGTTTGAAGATTACCTTAAAATATCAATAAAACAGAGAGTGAGTTTTTGAAACCTAGTGCATAACGAATAACTTAAAATAGTTAAATGCATATTAGACAGATTTATCTGAAGCAGATTTATAACGGAGCAGATATAGACATATAATCCTACCCCTAATCATTACATACCAGTTTCGTCCATCCCAACACACCATATGGGTGTAACACCCATCTAACTCTACACACCACTCAGTGTTATTAAGACACTTAACAAAATAATTGCAGCTGAGCTGCCAGATCATTAGGCGAACTATCGCCATTTTACAGAAACATTTCCTCTACATATTACTATACCCTATCCTAGATGCAAATACATAATACAACATATATCAAACATGCTTACAGTATAAACACATAGCATAACAAATACAAGGTTTAACCAACATGTGACATTTTAGTTATACAAAAAAATATCATAATTCATGCAACCAGTTGACCATTTTTTATATTTTACAGCACATTTAATCACATACCGACCATGCGAAAAGCCCATGATCGATTGGAACAACATATATAGCTCTAGGAAAAATTTCAGATTTTTGGGCCCACATGCACATGTGGCCCACACGGCTTCATACACGCCCGTGTGGTCCACATGGCCCAAATAGCGACACACGGTTTTTCACACGATCGTGTCTCACACACGGCCGTGTAACGTCGACAGTGAACTTTTTTAGCTTTCGTTGACTACTATTTTTTTTGTGTTTTCGGTATACACCTTAACCTATTTTGAGACGAAAGCAACTATGAAGTAATTAGAACCTAAAATCAATATTCAAAATGACTTAATTAGCAAAAAACTCCTAATTAAAACAATCGTTAAAACAACCAAAGTAATACTTGGCAAAACCTTAACATTCCCTGACACCATTCCACAACTTACCCAATATGAATAGTCCTTTCCCACACGAATCAATTCGCCGGAGGATAGTTAAACTCGAGATTCCCACCTAAAACAATAGATTCCATAATCAATAATTCTTGCCACCGAGTAAAATCAAAACATTCATAAATCCCTCATCAAACTTAATATGAACACTTACCCCCTTAAACGAAATCAATAGTACGAAGAACTTTGATTCAAAAAGGAGTAAATAGAATAGTGAAATTGATCACATAATAAAGAATAATGAAGGCAAAGGATTGGAATAGCAAGAACGTAACAACTAGAGAGAACAAAAAGCAAAAGGGAAAAAAAAGAGAGTAAAAAAAGGAAAAAATAGAAAAACAACGGATAACTGAACCTGCAACAAAAAGTGGGAAACAAATTTTTGTTTGGGCTATTTTTTTAAAAAAAATAAAAGAATAGGATAAAAATGAAATCCCCTAATAACCAACCATCTTTTAAGAGTTTAAAACCTACACCAACACCACCAACTTAAGCGCGGACCTAAGACAAACAAAATGAAATCACCCCACACCCCTGGAAAGCCTTTACCCACACTGACGCCATTTAACCACTAAAGCAAATACCAACCAATGACAAAATTCATCAAAACAAAAATTTAATATTTCGGGGCGTTACAATCGTCATTGGATGAGGACTCCAAAGTAGAACTCTCTGACCAACTATAGTCACGAATGGGGCTCTTGCCCATTTTGGGGGTAGTGGGGGTGGAAAAAATATTTTTGGTGGAAAAGTGTTAGCAACGGTGAAAATTGGGGAGGAAGAGAGTGTGTGAGAGAAAATGAGTGATTTTGCTAAAAGATGACCATGCTTGCCAATTTTCTGGCGTTTAAAATGATTCTAAGTCCTAAAAAATTAATGGAGAGGGAATGATAACATTAACCCAAGATCAAAGGGGGAAAGGATCTCGGGAATCTAGAATGACAATTAGTAAATATGAGGTAATAGTGATGAGAGGGAAAGAAGATGCAAGGTTGAGTGAAAGGGGTGAGGAGATGAAATAAAGAAAAAGGGATATGAAACGATAAAGATAGGATGAGTTATTGCAAAAGAAGGGGAGGTGTCTTTAAAAGGGAAGAAATCAAAAGAGTAAATACAATAATGGCGTGACAATGATCGAGAAGGCCTTGATGGTTGGAGGGTTTCAGAAACTCCAACCATCGCCGATGTAGCTTAAGGTTAGCTCTTTGGAATGTGGCTCTAAAAGGTTCTCTTAGAGAATATTCTTTTTTCTTTTTTTTTTATATAATCTTTAAAATTAAGTGATTAAAATATAAATTTATTAATAGTTTATTATCGTTTAAGAGTAATTTACTCAAAATATTATAAGTGAGAAGACTTAAATTAAAAATTAATTTATCGGAAGACTGACCGCGATAAAACCGAGCTGTCACTACAACTCCCCTTCCTCCGACAGGCTTTTTTCCGGTCACTCGCTCTTTTTTGTTTTTTTTTTCTGTAATAATCGCTTTATAATATACTAATTATGTCAATGCCCTTTCGTTAAATTTATCCTATCTTTATATTCCATTCATTCTAGGGTTTTTCAATTCCTCCCCAATTTCACTTCCAAGTTTTTTCTTATGATAATTTGTTAGGGTTTCTCTACATTCTTCTTGATTTCGCCCTAAAAGATTCCTACTTACCCGTTCTGAATCTGTCTTAAATCTTTTGAAAACTATAATCGTTCGGATTTTATTTTTATTTTTTTGTTAATGTATCTGGAGTTGGTTTTTGGATTCAAGTATTTTACAGGTTAGATTCGAGTTCTCACTTTCTATCTATTTCTTAGGGTTTCTGGGAGTGGGAACTTGAATCCTTGCTCTATTTAGCTTCTTCAACGGTTTGTTTCTTTGCTTTCTTCTGTTTGTCCGGTAAAATTCAAAATTTTGGCGGTTGATTTTGCTAGGGTTTACCTACTTCAGCTGAATTTTAGAAATTGGGATCAGGTCTTACAAGTAGAAAAATTGAAATTAGAATGATATCTAGTGTTGAAAGGTTGCCTATTGAAATCGGCTTTAAGGAAAACTCAGAGAAATTGGAACCCGGAATTTGAAATCTCAACCTTTTTTCTTTTGTTTTATCTCCGTTTTTGGACAATTTGGCTCAGTTTCTGTTGGAAAACTTGGAAAAGAAGAACACAGAAGTCAAAATTTGAACCCTTTTTTTGTTCATTCTGTTTTATCTCTGTTTTTGATACTGTGATCGAAAAAATAAGTAAAAGAGCAAGAAGATGGCTTCGTATAGGCCATTTCCTCCTCCACAATCATTCCCTCCACCACCGCAGAATCAAAACCCTCTTCCACCCCAACAACAACAGCAACAGCAGTATGGTCAAAATTACAATCACATGAATCCAAATTCGAATTACGGTTACCCTCCTAGACCACCCCAACAACCACCACCACCTCCGCCTCCACAACAGCAATATTCTTATCCTCCTCCACCTCCGCCTCCAGATTCTTCCTATCCACCTCCCCCACCTCCTCCTTTGCCTTCAATGCCACAAAATACGATCAATTCACAGCCACCAATGTACTATCCGCCTTCACAGTATTCATCACAGTATGGTAGTCAAGCAATGCAGCCACCTCCCCCACCGCCTCCTCCGGCTTCTCCGGGTTCTTCAATCCCTCCACCACCACCTCCTCCGAGTTCTCCTCCTCCACCTCCTCCTCCAAAGGAGAATGTTGGGAAAACGGGGTTGAATGAGCGCAATAAAGGAGGGAATAGGGACTATTCAGGTTCTGGAAGGCGTGAACATGGGCATTCCAATCATGGGGTTGGAGGTAGAGAGCAGAAGCCGATGGTGCCTCCTGTGAAGAAGCCAAATGGACCTCCAGGAAGGGTGGAGACCGAGGAAGAGAGAAGGTTGAGGAAGAAGAGGGAGTTTGAGAAGCACAGGCAAGAGGAGAAGCAAAGGCAGCAAATTAAGGAGTCCCAGAAGACCCAGATGATGACTTCTGGGAAAGCGCATGGTTCAATTGTAGGGTCACGGATGGGAGATAAGAGAGCTACACTATTTCTGAGTGGCGAGAGGATTGAGAACAGGCTAAAGAAGCCGACTACTTTCTTGTGCAAGTTGAAGTGAGTATATGGAAATGCTAGTTTTTTTCTGTTTTGCAATTTCCTTTTGGTTCTTACGTTACATCATGTTTAGATATTAAAATTATTGAGATTTCATATTTACTATATTGTCTTAACGATTTTTACCTGATTAAGGTGAATGGTGTTGTCAGCTTCGCCCAAAGGAACTTTTTTTCCCATTTTTTTTGTGGTTCTGATTTGGGGATGAAAATCATTTATGATGACAGACTAGGGCGATGCTGGAACAAGTAGGTTGATGGACCTTAAGTTGAAAATTATCAATTCTTGCTCCTTCACGTCATATAACCCATGCATATTGTTGCTAAATTTCTGATTTGGTTTTGTGAACATTGAGAAGCGAGTTTCCTTCAAATGTGTCTCTCCAATGTTCCTTGCTTTTAGATGTGTAGTAATACTTTTTGCCTGAGAACTGTACTTTATCGTTATTTGCTGCAATTTTGCTATATTTATTTCTTTTTCATGTAGGGAAGTGTTCCTTTTGATTATTTAAGTATGGAAACTATCTATATTGTTTACTTCCAACAATAATAAATACTTATATTCTGTAGATTCCGGAATGAACTTCCAGATCCTAGTGCACAGCCCAAACTCATGTCTTTGAAGAAAGATAAAGATCGGTAAGAACTTGCAGTTTTGCTTTTAAGAAAGATGAGTATGCATCTTATCTTTCTAAAAACCAAGGTCCAATATATTTGTTGGTTGTCTGATTGAATGCATTTACCTTTTTCTTTTCTTTCTCCCATTAGTGATGTTAGTTTTACATCTGTGGTTATTCTTACTTTGTTTATAGATAAAAAAATATTAGACCTTTGAAATTTTAAACTTAAAAGCTGCTTTTAGTTTTTGGGCTAGATGTCATAGTTAATCCCTGGTTAATATATTCTTCTTCCTCACAGATTTACAAAATATACCATCACTTCTCTGGAGAAAATGTACAAGCCTAAGCTTTTTGTTGAGCCAGATCTTGGGATACCACTGGACCTGCTTGACCTCAGTGTATACAAGTATCACATTTCAGCTGCTTGAACTTTGTTCTTAATACTTTGCTCTTTTATGCCACTTTTTTTATTCTCTCTCTATTGTTTGTTTATCTAGTCCTCCTAGTATTAGACTGCCTCTCGCCCCAGAGGATGAAGAGCTCTTGCGTGATGATGCTGCTATAACCCCTGTAAAAAGAGATGGTATAAGACGAAAAGAAAGACCCACTGACAAAGGTGTTTCTTGGCTGGTTAAAACACAGTACATATCTCCACTTAGTATGGAATCAACAAAGCAGGTAATTGCTAACTAACTTTTTCGTATTTGGTGTTCTTGACAATCATTGTTGGAATCTTTTCGAAACTAAATACATTTTTGCTTGCAGTCTTTGACTGAAAAGCAAGCAAAAGAACTGCGAGAACTTAAGGGAGGCCGCAATCTTTTGGTGAACCTTAACAACAGGTTTGTTATACCTCCGTTTTTGGAATTTTTATTAGAAGCAGACTTATGAGACTTCTCTACTTCCATTTACTAAGTCATGTTGACAACAAAACATTGACATTTTTATTAGGGAAAGGCAAATCAAAGAAATTGAGGCATCATTTGAGGCATCCAAATTACGTCCTGTCCATGCAACCAATAAAAACTTGGAGCCTGTTGACGTTATGCCCCTCTTACCTGATTTTGATCGGTATGGAATTAGTTAGTGCTCTTACATTTTTATGTTTACTTTCTTTCCAGGTTCTCATGCATGAAGAAAATCTTGATTGTGTATATTCCACTTAATTAATTCATTGTTACTATGTCTCAGTTGATAAATAGAATGAAGGTTGCTCCGTCAAGGAATTGTTGTCGGTTGTTATGTTATGATTTGTTGATATATCTGTTCTTGTGTAGTCTCATTTTGTTTCTAGCGGAAGAATCAACATAATGTGACAAGAGATATACTTTACAAGGTTCCCTTCTTTAAAGAAAATTAATTAGTAATCTAAACACAAACAAGAATATCGATGGCAAGCCTGTATTAGGTAGGTGAATCTAACGTCTTTTAGCTGTGTGATCCTTCACATCTATCATATTAGGTAGGCTTAGGATTTGGGATAGGCTTTGCATACTGCTTTGGATTGTCCTTTAATTGTGAAAACAAGATGAAAATTTGAGATAAAGACCAAAGAAAAGCCTCTAGTGTTGAAGTTGCCTGTTATCATCCTCACGTCCATTCTCAAACCTCTTTTCCAACTTGAACCTAACATTTGTTTTTAGGCATACATATTGACTAGTTTGTCTTCTCTATAAACTTGTATATTATTGTTTCTCGCTTTGCCTTTCAAAATGCAACAAAACGGCACAGTAAATACTATGCAAATGTGTGTTTGAATATGCATTTGTAAAGTGGGATTCTGGAGTGGGAAATTGATGATCTATGGTCTCTACTTGAATTGTGAAATAGGAGTTTTTAAAGATTTGATGGTTTGATTTAAATTATAGAACTTTTAGAATCCAATAATTAGTTATCATGCTATATTGCAGCATACTCATATTTTTTGCCTGTGACGTGGTTGTACCAGGTACGATGACCAGTTCGTTATGGTGGCATTTGATAATGCTCCTACAGCTGACTCAGAAATCTTCAGCAAGCTGCATGGCTCTGTACGTGATGAACATGAATCGAGGGTGAGTTAAGAAGTGGTTTTATGGCATGCATGCTGGCACATTGATTGTGTATTCTGCTTATAAAATTAGTTAATATCCTGATATTAACATTGCACTAGGATTATTATAGTTGATTGGTATCTTGGCTTCCTGGTAAGTAGAAATCTTGTGATCAGGGCTTTTAGCTTGCCCGAGGATTTCTTTAATACATGTTAATCACCCTTTTTTGTGCTTTTTGTTGATGTTAATAGTGCACTTTCGACTCACAGCACCCTAATGTCATCAATGAGAATATCACAAATAGTTGATAGCACCACTGGAACTTTTATTCAGAGGATGATCATAGTTTACTCTTCAATTTTATTTTTGGCAATAGCTTTTAATATATATTAGTTCATTTGATATTGGTTTTGGTTCTCTTTTTCAATAATTGCAGGCCATTATGAAAAGTTATCAGGCACCGAGCTCAGATCCTGTTAATCCTGAGAAATTTTTAGCATACATGGTGCCGTCTCTTGGTGAGGTAGATATGCCTGACATTCCACATATTATATATAAAACTGCATGCTGGCTCAACTTTCAATATGTTGATTTTAAGTGAATTGTTTTGTCATTTCAATTGTCGTTTTGAATGGTGGCAGCTATCGAAGGATATGTATGACGAACACGAAGACATCACATATTCTTGGGTTCGAGAATACCATTGGGATGTACGTAACCTGAAATTTGTTATGTTACATTGCACAAGCTGGAGCTAGCACTTTTACATGCTCAAAAAGAATCTTTCTGGTCCCTTTACAGGTACGTGGCGACAATGCAAATGACCCAACAACATACCTTGTTTCGTTCGATGAAGGAGAAGCTCGCTATGTGGTACATACTTGAACAAAATTTACCTCTTTGTCAATCCACTTTTTGGCGGAAATTCTTCCAATTACGCCGACATTAACACACTTCTCTTGCAGCCTCTTCCCACGAAGCTTAATTTAAGAAAGAAGAGGGCCAGAGAGGGAAGATCAGGTGATGAGATTGAACATTTTCCTGTACCTGCTAGAATTACTGTGAGGAGAAGACCAACAGTTGCAGCAATAGAACTCCACGAGCCAGAGGTACGTTCATAGAAAACCGATGTCAGAGTTTGCACCATGATTATACTGATCTTTAAATTCTTGTACATACATACACATATTTTTTCTGTTATGCAATCAGGTTTATTCCAACTCAAGGGGTGGTATTTCAAGCTCAAAGATGGCAAGGCTAGATGCAGAAGATGGCCTTGGAAGACCGCACAAGCTTTCACGACACCAAGATATTGACCAATATAGTGGAGCTGAAGATGATTTGTCTGATTGATGTATGCATCTGTAAATGACGGTAAGCTTTGTTTAGAAGTTTTTGAGCTGGCTTGTGCACTAAACTGACCTTGAGTTATTATCTTAAAAGCCACAACCAAATAAATCAAATACAATGAGATATCCCCATATTTGTGTTCTCAGAACATGTTTTTATTTTTGGGTCTTTTAGTTAAATTCCAGGTGAAATTTAGGGTTTTTTTTTTCTTTGATGCAATAGTCGAATGAGTAATTTGTTGTATAAAGATACTTTGATAAATGTAAGTTAAAAATGTGCTGTTTTGAATGTATTTTCCCAAAAATCTTGCGTTTTGCCGCCTTGCCATTTTTGGTGGTATTAATTGTGTTTAAAGGTGGTGTTTGGAGGGATGACAATTGTGTTTAAAGGTGTTTGAACTTTGTTTTAATAATTGGACTAGTAGTTAAATTGGTTAGGCACAGTTTTCAGTTATAAATAGTTATAAAAATTATAATTTTTAAAATTTTTTTTATCTGGTTGATTTAGCGGCCAGTTTCATCTCGATTCCCTGCACCGATCATTTCGTTTCAAATAACGCCGGTTCTAGCACTTGAATTTTGCGTTTAAAATATCAGCTGGGTCTAGAGACGTCTTAATGTTACCAACTAATATGTTAGGTCTTTGTATTTTGAAATTTAGTTTTTGTGTTTTTATTTTAAAAAAATTTATTTTTTTTATTTTAAATTGTTAACACTGTTAAATGATTAAAATTTAAGCGTATTTAAACTTTTAGTAAAATAATACAGTTGGGCTGAAACTTGAATTCTATATTCATCCCAATTTTTTTCTTTTAAATATATAAAATTCTCGAAAAACAAATTGAAATATAAACATACTCATGTTCCAACTCATATCTTTGTCCCAGAGTAATTTTCGGTTAAAATCAACCCAACTGATTTATTGGGTTTCAGTCTGTGCAGTTTTTTCATTTATGGGTTCACTACTTGTCAGTTACTGGGTTTTGAAATTTTAAACCAACCCAACCGTAAAAACAAATATAATTTTTTAATTACATCCAAGATTTGATCAAATTATAGGAATGTGGGTTAGCAATCTTATTTTCATGGCTAAGCAGTGAACATTGGCAATCACCACAAAGATTGAAAAAAAATATTAATGAACAAAGTCCCAGGCTTCCATCTCCCGCTTTTATACATTTAATCCAACCTATTTTTCAATTATTTAAGAATTTTATTAGAATTTCCCGGAAAATATGAAGAAAAAAAATGCTAACCCCCCAGGTTAAAAATAAATAAATTTTGTTGATAAAAAACTGGCATTCATTTTCTCACATATAACTCTTTCAGGACTCGTCTTCGAGATACTGTGAATGCGAAGCAGAAAGAAGTGCAGCTCCGATTCCAGAACCATCATTCGAATGCTCGATTTTGATGGTTTTGCATACTTCTTCTCCAAGCAATTCCTTTAGGCAGTTCTCTAAGCTGTTACGGTATTCCTCGTAATGTTCGTATAGTCCACCATCCATAGCTATTACCGTCTTTTGTTTCTCCCCTTCCTTGATCGTGTCTCTTCCCATTTTCTTCAGAATGCCGAGTAGCCCGGCAGCCGAAAGACGAGCACCGCGTGTTGCGACAATGTCACAAAGCTGAACAATTACTTTTCTCATCTTCAGAGAGGTATTTGATATCTGAAATAGAAAACAAGGACTCAGTTCCCATTCCAAAGATTCAAATGTGTCGGATACAAATATGTTTATAACCCAGATAAACTCAATTTTTTCCCAGGGTCGTACTCTTAAACCTATATCTAAATGTCAATTCCGGGTACTAGAAATGAATATTTTGGAGAGAATTAAAAGAGTCGGAGTAACATAAGTTGCAAAGAAGCTTTCGGGCCATTGATTTTTGTAGGAAATGAAAGGTCCTGTTGTAAAATCAACTTCAAAGTGATTTCGGTTTAACCAAAAACATGAAACAACTATGTTAATTCGATTCTTCATCTTTCTTTGTCCGAGACCAGTATACGGACATGATCCTCCAAGGACTCCAAATATACGAAATGAATGGGAAGTTTTAAAAATACCCATACCGAAATTTAAATGCAATTCCAAATAACATAGACAAAAATCCACGAAGAGAATATGAAGGAAAAACAAGAAATTCGGGCAAGAAAATAATAATGACGGAAAAAGAACTAAGATTTACAAGATCAAAAAGTATACCTCGAGAATGTCTTTCAAGTTATTCGCTACCACTTTGAGATCAGGGGAAGTGTCATGATGCATTGCAGACATAACAGGCGTCCTGGATTGTGAACAAAGCTCAAAATTTTACTTTTCTGCAGGGCTCGAAGAAAACAATAGAAAGGTGCAGGCAAAAAATAACCGAGAAGATTTAAAAATATAATGAGAAGAACCGAATGTTCACTGTTCCACGGACAAGAAATATAAGGCTAGTGAATTTACAAAAGAAAAAAAAGAAAAGGAAATCCCCTGAGCTTAGAAAATTTATTACCCCAATATGAATGGCTCTTTGAGTTTTGGTGGAACGACGTCACCGAAAAATGCTTCCTCAGCCATCCTACACAGAACTCTGCGAAAAATTTCTCCCAAATACATACCAGATATTACCTTCTCATAAATCTGTGACAAAACAAAAGAATATAAGCTAAATATATGTTAAAGAGACAATAAGGCAAAGCTAAAGGTACCGCACGGTACAACACTGTGCACTTACTTGTTCACCAGGGTTTAAACTCTCTGCATCGAGTGCTTGGTCATACTCCGTTAATGGAAGATGTGATGACCTAAAGTTACCCCACTCCATATTGATAACCTACAGCAAAATATTAAATAGTTCTATTTTAAACATACACGGATATCTTTATCGAGTCCGACACCCATATCCGACACATGATTGGACACGAGTATAGAATACGATCCTCTAAGGATTCTCCAAATGCAAGAAAACTTAAAAGAAGATGAATAAACCATGTTGGACACATAGTAGTGTCCGACACTCACAGCTGACTCCAAGTAACATGGTTTACTAATAGCAATTAAAAGAGAGCTAACCATCTCTCCTGACTTGGGAAGTAGACCATGCCATTTCGGAATTGCTTGTGCACGTTCCACGTATGCCGCATTTGATCCGGTACCAAGTATCACAGAAACAACAACATCATTGTTGGCATACTTGCCTCCAGCTAGCGTTCCGACTGTGTCATTGACCTGGTTTCAAAATCGGTTCAATAAGAATGACAATATAATGAAAAGCAAGATAATTATCATGTATCAAGTTTGAAGGTCAATTGAAGTATATCGAGGTCATAAACTGTTGACAAAAGAAGTCCATAACATAAGCTTACCAAAGCCGAGACCCGCATTTCAAGGCCTTGTCTTTCCAAGGCTTTAGTCAATTCTGCTACCACATCTTGGCCAACCTGTTAATTTGGTACCGAGAACAGTAAGGAGATAAACGTTGCGGACAAAAGAGCAAATGATATGACAAGTTGCATTAATAATAACAAAGAAACCCAAAGAGCAGCAATGCATTCTGGCACATATATATATATTTCTTCAAAAATAAAATATATGAAAACTTCTTTTAAATAAATTATTGCCTTAGTTAAATCAACTTCAAGGGGAACTAATGCATATAGGTGTTCATGAGCCACCCTTAAGTTTGATATTAACACACTTTATGTTTGTCCAAGCACAACCTAACCTGATATATGGGTTAATATTTTGCTCAAACCTACCTTTATTTGTAAATAACTAACCCAAGCCCAATTTAAGCCCATCCATATTTTTTTTCAATTTTAAAAAAAATTATTTATATTATTTTTAATTTAATATTTTCTTTTCTTTTCATTTATTAAATTTATATATATATAGGCATTTTAACATTTATTTAATGTTTACACTAGAATAATATATATTACTACAGATTTAGTTTTTATGTGCTATAAATTATCCCATATATATAAAAATAACATAACAAAGTATATTATAAACATAGAAAACCGGCCGGGCTAGAATTGGGAAATGAGTGTTCGAGCTCGAGCTTGATCCATATTTTAAACGGGACCTAATTTTTTTGCCTAAGCTTGTTTTTCGGGCCTAATATTTTTGTCAAAACCCTTCAAAATTTCGGGCAAGCCTTCAGGCTTGAGCAGATAACCCGACCTATGAACAAGTCTACAGAATGCATAATAAGCATGAAAACAAAGGGTGAGCCGTTATCACTGACTGTTTCATCTATGGAGAAGCCTTTCGTCCACCTAAGTAGGGTTCCCGAAGCAATAGATGTTTGCATCACGGGGAATGAGAAGGTAAAACCAAGCTCCCTCGGCCTACCAGAAGTTGGTTTAAAATCATCTTCTTCTTGAGCTACAAATTTAGCGAGTTCTGCAGCAATATAGTCGAATAGTTCCTGAAATAAAAATCACCTGTTAGACATTAGAGATCTTATGGCTTGCCCTTTTTCCAGTCATTTCTTGAGAAGCAAAAGCACTTACAGCTGAACTCCCTGTCATCTTATTCGGAGGAATTGAGACCTCCTTGAATTGTTGTTTGAGGATACCACCATCTTTCCCCCCCAGTAGCACTCGTAATACACGGAAGTTAGTGCCACCAAGGTCTAACGCATAAAATAATCCCTTCTCATTCCTAAAACCAGAAAAGAGAAAAAAGGATTAAATCGTAATAAACTAGAATCTCTAATGGACAACCTATAGATATATGAACCAATAAGCAAAAACTAGTCGATGTGGAGACCATTGTTAGCCATTCCAAAGATATGTTAAACCAAAAATTCACCTATGTTGTCGCCAATCCAAAAGGCGTACATACATCAACGAAAGGCATTCAAGACAAAACACATATGAATGAACATTGATCTTTGAATGAATGTTAGACATAAATGAGAAAAACATCAACATAAAATCCAAACACATTGAGATTATTACATGGTGGTCGGGTTTTTACATTACGAAAACGCAATATTAGCAAATATGAATGAGCATTGATCTCTTTTAATGAATGTTAGACATAACTGACAAAACTATCAACATAAAAATCGAAACAAACATATTGAGATAAATACATGATGGCTTGGTTTTTTACACTGCACAGACACTTATACTAGAAATATATGAACAAAAATTGATCTTTTAGTGAATCTTAGACATAATTAATAAAACATCAACATAAAATCAAAACAAATATATTGAGATTAATGCAAGGTGGTTTGGTTTTTACACTGCAAGGACGCTTACATTAGCAATGTATGAATAAACATTGATCTTGTAATGAATCACAGACATAAGTGACAAAAAAACCAACATAAAATCCAAACAAATAGGTTGAGATGGTTGATTGGTTTTTATACTGCACAGACACTTATATTAGCAATACATGAATGGACATTGATCTTTTAATGAATCTTAGACATAAGTGACGAAACATTAACATAGAATCCAAACAAATATTGAGATTAATACATGGTGATCTGGTGTTTACATTGCAAAAACGCAGTATTAGCAAATATGAGTAAGCATTGATCTTTTAAAGAAAACATCAACATACAAATCCAAACAAATATAATGGTTTGGTTTTTACACTGCACAAACACTTACATTAGCAATACATGAATGAGCATTGATCTTTTAATTAATCTTAGACATAAGCGACAAAACATCAAATCAAAAGCCAAACCTTTCGGATCAAGTAAATTGTAAATACATAATATATATATATGCTTTAAAACAAAGGGAATAACATTGAAATACCCAGTAGGCAAACTGTCGACATAGGTGATGAGCATCTTGAGTTTACTGCCACCTTCAGAGGCAAGGCCAGCATGCATCTCAACAGTCATGGCATCAGCCACTTGTTTCAGCTTAGAAATCGGAGTCCTACAGCTTTCTTCAAACTCTTTCACTATCTCCATTGCTTTGACCCACTTCCCTGACTTCTTCATTTTCCGATGAATCACCACCGCTGCTGCCGCTGCCACCGCCACCCCACATACCACCGCCACACAAACTGTCAACTTCCCCATTTTCTCACCCCAAAAATAGAAAAGGGATTTTTTTCCTGCGGTCCCCTACAAAAAGAAAAGATCTTGCAAAAAAAAAAAGGAACCCTTTTTTGTGTGTGATCTAATCACAAATGGTAGTTTGGAGTTATGAGATTTGAATAATGAATGGTGGTTGAATCTTAAGATTAGAGCTTTGTGAGAAGAAGAAAAAAAAAGTTAAAAATAAACAAATCAAAAGTAAACAGAAAGCAAGGATCTTGCTTTGTTTTGGAGAATGGAGAGATGAAAGAGAGAGAGAGAGCACAATATAAGGGAATTGGTGTCAAGCTCTTGGTAAGTGTTTTTTTGGGTTAGTTTTTGTTTGCAGAGGTTTTTATAGTCTTTCTATATGGTCCACTTAGCTCACTTTAAAGTTTGAAGGTTAAATTACTATTAGGTGTCCAAATTTGGCAATAATTCTAAGTTGGAAGGTTAAATCACTATTAGTTGCCTAAATTTGGCAATAACTCTCATATCAAAATTTGAATTTTTTTCTAAATTAATTTTTAAAATTGATAATTGTTTTAAGTAATTATTTTCGTATTGGGATTTGAATTTTTTTTATTTAAGTTAGTCATTGAACTTGACAATTATTCTCATATCAGGCCTAAATTTGATAATTGTTCTTATATTGAGACTTAAACTTAGTAATTTTTTTCATATTGGGACTTGAACTTGGTAGTTATTTATACATTGGAGTTTAAACTTTTTTTTATCTAAATTAGTCATTGAACTTGACAATTGTTCTAATTTGTTTAAGGAAATATCAAGGACTAACTCAAACAAAAAGATTTCAAGCCCAAATGTGAGAATAATTTCAAGTTTAAAGACTAATTTGGATAAAAAAAGTCCAGGCCATAATGTAAGAAATTTTTTAAGTTTAGGGCCTAACTTTGATAAAAAGAAAAGTTTAGGCCCTAAAAGTGATTTAACCCAAAATTTAACTTCACCAATGAAATTCATACATTTGTGTGCGTGTAGATATATAGAGAGGAAAGACAATAATAGAAATTCAATGATTTAGATTCTATTGAAATCAACAGAACAATTCTTTTTATAGATTAGATTTTCTAAGAATAAAATTTGGATTTATTCGGGTATGACTAGTGGGGTTTTTTTTCTCATTTTTTGTCGTGGATTTTATCCCAATTTTTTTAGATTATTTTAGCTTTTGTTAGGATTGTAATTAATCAAATTTGTCATTTCTGCTTGTAATTATATTGTTTTTGTAGAAGTGATTGTGGTAGTCGATATTGTTCCAATACTGCTTGTACCAACCGGAACATTCCATTTCGGTAATAAATCGAAATAACAAACTTTAAATTCTGTTATGGTGCAAATTTCGATTGGTTTCGATTGTATCGATACGTACTGGTTAATTTCGCCCGTATCAATCGAAATATAGTGTACCAATTAATACAAAAAAAGATAGTTTTAAAACATATTTTATATTTAGATTTATTTTATATTATTTATTTGTACCAAAAATATTTTTTATTTATTTTAGTTTTGTTGAAATGTAAATTGTTATATGCATAGTAGACCTGTTCATAGATCGGGTTACTCGCCCAAGCCAGAAGGTCTACTCCGAAATAAGCTTGGATAAAATTTAAGGCTAGTTTTTATATGGGTTGGGTCTTGGGCTAGATTTTTTACCAAAGTCCGGCCCTGCCAGACCCGTATATATATTATGTTATAAAAATATTATATTAATTACATATGTTAAAAAATAATTACATATATTTATATTTATAATCACTTACCCAAAAAAAATTAAATTTATTACCCAAAATATAAAATTTTAAAATTATATTTAAAAAATAAAATATTTATTATCTTCATGGTAGTGTTTTCTAATATAAATGATTTTTAATTGTTATAAATCTATTGATAAATGGATGCTCATATTGTTGAGCATGTCTTATATTTCAGTCAAATTTGAGAGATAATCTCCCAGTTAAACTTTGTTTATTTATTTCAATCGAACTCTGATTAATCTAGATTATTTTATTGTTATTTGACCTATCAATTTAGGCTATAAATAGGCTTTTTTTACAACCTTAGGAAATACACCCATTAGATATTAGAACTCATAACACTTTTAAAGAATTTTGTGTTTACGTTTTAAGGGTTATTTATTTTTAGGTTTTGGAGTTTAGTTTTTATCTCCATCTTTTTTACTCTTCGTTCTTTTGGTTTTATAGTAAAATTATCTTTATCCGTGATTTTTTATCCTCTTTGAAAAAGTTTTTCCACGTTAAATTTATGTGTTCAATTTCTCAATTTCTTCCGCTATTTTTTAAACTTGTTTTTGTTTAATCAGGTCGATTCCCAACAAGTGATATCAAAGTTAGTTCAATTTTTGTAAATCAACCCGTTTAGAGATGACAGCAACAAAGTTTGACATTGAGAAGTTCGATGGTGTCACAAATTTCGATCTGTGACAAGTTCGAATGATGGTAATTCTAGTTCAAACCGGCTTGAAAAAAGTTGTTACCGTGAAAAAATCTGAAAATATAGATAAGATAGAATGGGAAGAACTTGATGAAAAGGCCTTGTCTATAATCCAGTTGTGCCTCGGGAATAGGGTATTGCAGGAGGTATTGATGGAGAAAACTTCATCTGCCTTGTAGAAAAAGTTAGAAACTCTTTATGCGACTAAGTCTCCAGTTAACTGTTTAGTGTTGAAACAACATCTATTTATGTTTCGCATGAATAAATGTGAGTTTCTTAGAGATCACATTAGTCAATCTATTTCTCTTTTGAATGATTTAAAGAATGTTGAGATTAAGATTGATGATAAAGATCAGGTTATACTATTATTGTGCACTTTACCCTCTTCATACAAGTCTTTTAGAGAGACTCTGATTTATGGCTCAGACAAACTCTCATTCGAGGATGTGAATGGTCATTTGTTGAGTAAAGACAAACTCGACAATGAGTTTGGTTCGGATAGTAAGGTAGATAGACAAGCTTCTGTTTTGGTAGCATCAAAGAAGTGAGACAAAATGTGTCGTTATTGTAAGAAGTCAGGTTACGTCAAAGCAGCTGTTATAAGCTGCGAAATAAAAGGACTGTTGAAAGTAACGAGGAAGATGTAGCTGGTGCTAATTTGGCCGATGAAAGCAGTGATGATTTCCTGTTAGTGTCAACAAGTGATAGCTCCAAGCTTACATCCGAGTGGATCCTAGATTCGAGATGTTCTTTCCACATGTATCTCAACAAAGAATTGTTCTCCACATACAGTTCGGTTGAAGGTGGAGGTGTGCACAGAGGAAGAGATTCATCCAGTAAGGTAATCGGTATTGGTACTATTAAAATTAAGATACACGATGGGACAATTAGGACACTCTCAGATGATTGGTATGTACTTGATTTACTAAATAATCTCATATTCTTAAGTATTTTAGACTTGAAAGGTTGTAGAATCAACATCGAGTCGAGCGGCATTAAGATGTCTAGTGGGGTTTTTGTTTTGTTAAAAGGTAAAAGGACTAATAGTCTTTCTATTCTAGAAAGTTATACAGTGACTGGTAAAATCGAACGTCTCTCATCCACTACAGAGTTGAAGTTAACTCGTATGGAGCGAAAGTAACTTAGTCATAAGAGTGGAACATGTATGACCATTTCGTTGAAGAAATGTTCTCTTTTGGGTATAGGTTTTGAAAAGTTAGAGCACAGTGTTCGTGAAAATCAAACCTGGATTAGTTTTGATTTGACAATGCACAAGTCGAAGGCTAGAAGTCTTCCAACCTCTAAGCACAAATTCGACTCAATTAATTCCCTGCATAGTTCAAGATAGACCCGTAGCGGGCTTTGGCAAAGATGGCGTTGTGAAAATACGAGTCAATGTGAAGGATTGTTGAGTATGCCTCATATTTCAATCAAATTTGAGATATAATCTCCTAATTAAACTTTGTTTATTTGTTTCAATCGAACTCTGATTAGTCTAAATTATTTTATTATTTGACCTAAGAATTTAGCTTATAAATAGGCTTTTTTACAACCTTAGAAAATACACCCATTAAATATTAGAACTCATAACACTTTTGGAGAATTTGTGTAAAGGTTATTTATTTTCGGGTATCGAAGTTTAGTTTTATCTCTATCTTTTGTACTATTCATTCTTTTGCCATTATAGTAAAATTATCTTTGCCATAGGGTTTTTTAATCCTTTTTGAAGGATTTTTTTCACGTTAAATTTGTGTGTTCAATTTCTCAATTTTTTCTGCTATTTTTTAAACTTATTTGTTGCTTAATTGGGTCGAGTCCCAACACATATAACTCTTCAAACCTCCAAATTCATTCTTTTAAATATCAAATTGACTTGATATATGATTTAAATATTTGAGATGGTATTCCTTTTTAAGTTTTGATTCTATGGACGGCTTATTTTTTAAACATATTAACTTTTCATAAAAATGAATATTGATTGACTTATTTACGTCACTATAATAGGTCTTATAATTAAATAATATATTTTGACTAAAATATATTTAGTAGGCAAATTTGTATTGATAAACTAATGAATTTTATTATTGTTCATATTTGATTTAGTTCAAATATAGATTATGTTCCTCTAATATCTCTTCTTAATACATGCATGATCTAAAGACAATTTTGAGGGATGTCTAAATTGATTTTTGAGTTGATTCTATTATAAAATTTCAAGTTTAATCACTTTCATTTTTAATTCTTGAATTATTTTGGTTGGAAATATTTTCATAAATTTAAAAATTGAAATTGTTATATTAATTTGGCCATTGGCATTTCTATTGACCTTGTTTATATTAATCAATTGTTGTTTGATAAGAAGCATAAAAAAAACTTGTGTGGTTTAATTTTGTAAATGACTTATATCAACCCTAATAAACTTGTTACTTTTGTAGAGGTGTTAAAGTTAATTCATACGCTTTATATTATTTTCATAAATTATCTTCTAACCATTTCATTTCTATTCAGCTACCATAAAACTTGTCTAACACATTGCCTAATAGTTCATGTTAAATTGCATTCCAATCTCCAACGCACACTACCCTCGTAACAACTGACACATCAACAGGTAAATTGAGTTTTAATACTATATCCTCAAGTGTAATTGTACACTCACTACATGGAAGATAAAATATGTATGTCTTGGGCCTCTATCTTTCCAACAAAGCGCTAATAAGTGTAGGCTTCAATTTAGTCTCTCCGAGCATACGAGACACGTGCAAGAATCATGCCTCTTTCAAGTGTTGTTCAATAACACACGGTGCCTTTGCACTTAAATTGTGTATATATGCCTCGATAATCCGATCTTTGGTCTACTTATATAAACATAAAAAATTTAAACATATTAATAATATTAATAACTTAATAATTATATTAATTAAAAGAAAGAATGTAACAATATTTTCTTACCATTTGTAATTGGACATAAAAAATGTCTTTGTGATCAAAATGAATTAGAGGCATCGACATTTTTAAAATTATGAAAATAAAATAAAATCAAAGAAATTACAAAATAAAAAATTGAGACAAGAAGAATTTGGGAGAAATCAAATGAAAAATTTGAGAATAAAATAGTTGAGAGAATTGTGATAATAGGATTGAATGAAAAAGAGAGAGAGAGAGAGAGAAAAAGAGAAAATACGTAGGGTATATATAGAGAAAAAGTAGTCGATTAAAAAAAATAGCCATTGGAAACTTACCATTGGGACAAAAACGCCTCTTGCAGGAGGCATTTTTAGTTGGTGGCAACATGGAGGTTAAAAGTGCGTATTAAAAAATGGCTTATTTCCTTAAATTTCGAGAAAAACGGCTTAAAATCTTAATTTTTGTTTTAAATGACATACTTGCCTAATTCTCCCTATTTAGGCTATTTTACCAAACTGACCTAAAAAATTTGACATTTACAAAAATGACCTAGGTTTAAAAACAATCACAAAAATGACCTGAAATGAACAGTAGATTGGGGTTTTGGCCTATCAATGGCCGGCACCAACTCTTATTTTGCACATATGATTGCCTGATGATTGTGTCAAGTTTTAAAAAAAAAATTTTTTTGGTTTTGGCCTGTCAATGGCCAGCACTATAGTATTTTTTTTTCAAACCGTATCATACTGGTATAGAAAATACGAGTTTTCAAAAAAAAGAATTTTTTTTGGTGCTGGCCTGTCAATGGCCGGCACCAGTAATTTGGTGCTGGCCTGTCAAAGGCCGGCACAAGAATATGAGTTTTTAAAAAAAAAATTTTGGGTGCTGGCCTGTCAATGGCCGGCACCAATAATTTAAAAAAAAATTCAAATTTTTTTGGTGCTGGCCTTTTAATGGCTGGCACCAGAATACGAGTTTTCAAAAAAAAAATTTGGTGCTGGCCTATCAATGGCCGGCACCAGTAATTAAAAAAATTAATTTTTTTGGTGCTGGCCTTTGAAAGGCCGGCACCAGAATACGAGTTTTTTTAAAAAAAATTTGGTGCTGGCCTGTCAATACAGATCCTACTTTTATAGTAAATATATAATGTTATATTTCTCGTTTAAAAAAGAATATTTAAAATTAAATCAGACATTTTATTTCTCGTTTACCTGATACACCCTAACTGCAATGTGATTGTTGTCATGTAAAAAAACATTAAGATTAGGATCCATGGAGTGATCAGCGGTCTAAGCGATGAACAACAAATGTCGGAGGTATCTGAAGGTGCTCGGTGGTCGTCGGAGTAGACTATTTATAGTGGGGGACCATTTGGCTTCAAGAGCAAAATTGAAAAAAAAAATATGAAATGAAAAAAAAAAGTAAAAAAGGTATGAAATGATTGGCCAATTCACAGGCCTAACACTGTTGTCACAGATGGGTCTTGTCAACCCTTTTATTTTTTATTTTAATTTTATTTTATTTCATTTCAATTATTTTTTTTCAATTTATTTTATATTATTTATTTCATATTATTATTTTCTTTTCATATTATTTTTTTCAATTCATTTTATATTATTTTTTTCATATTAATATTTTTTCTAATTAATTAAAAGTGGTCTTAATATCAGAGTCATTTAAATTTTTTTCATCTATTTTTTAAATTTTTTTATATTTTATTTTTGTCAATTTAAATTTAAAATTTGTTAAAAAAATTTCATATTTTCATATTTTCTCCTATTATTATTTTTGAGGTTTTTTAGGCTTGACATCACATTTATCAGGCCTGAAAAAGGCATTTCGACTTTTAAAAAGCAAGCTGAAGCTAGCCATTGCAAGGCCATTGTCAGGCTTATACTTAGGTGATGCAGGTCAGGCCTGCATATTAGTCATGTCAAATTCTTTTTTTTTTTTTTCATTTCATCTTCATTTTATTTCATTCTAATTTCATTTCATTTAAATTATTTTTTTTCAATTTAAATTTATTTTTTTTCAATTCATTTATACTATTTTAATTTTAATTTTAATTTTTTCCTCATTTCATTTAAATTTTCTATTTTTCAATGCAAATTTAAATTTTTTTGTCATTTCTTTTAAATTATCTATCTTTCCATTTAATTTTTTTCTCATCTTATTTAAATTAAAAGTTTCTCCCATTTCATTTAAATTTATCTTTCTTTCAAATTTAATTTCATTTTTTTATCATTTCATTTCAATTAAATTTTTTCCTCATTTCTTTTAAATTTATCTTTTTTTCAATTTTCATTTAAATTTTGTATCGTTTCATACCAATTTATTTTTTTCTCATTTCATTTAAATTATCAATTTTTCCATGTAATTTTCAATTTTTTCTCATACAATTTATCTAATTTTATTTCATTTACAATGTTTTTACAAGAACATGTGCTCAATAATATATCACTCGTCATCTTGGAGTCCAGCATTACGAGATGATTGACCAGAAACATATACACGATGTGGGCTTGTTGATCGGTTGTGTCCGGATGTTCGACACACAGCGCACAGTTTGGGTTCACCCGTCTCCTTGGCATCCATGTCATTTCGAATTCTCGTCGATTGTGGTCGACCTTTAGAATGTCTACGGAGACTTCGGTCAGGCACCATCTCGAAAGCAGGCGGTGGAACTTCCCAGTTTGAGACATCGGCCATTATAGGATATTCGTTCCCCAATATACGTAATGTGCGTTCCAACGTGTAGATCTCGTCTATGAATTGTTCAACATTTAAGTTTGCTCTCGCACACGCTGCATGAACATACGCACACGGATATCGAAGAGTCTGAAATATCCCGCACTCGCATCGTCTGTTTCGCAGATCAACTGTTTACGACATAGGTGGAAGACCCGAACGACGGCCGATGTACTCTTGAACTCGAAAAGTCTCCAAGTTGCGCGAATACAATTCAGCGTTCATTGTTTGTGCCCTTCGACTATTTACCGCCATGGCCTTTCGGACGGCCTCTACATACACGTGCTCGGCCTCAATCTGCTTAGCTTGTCTCAACCCCATCTTAGGCATTAATGTTGCCAACCTATAAAATGTTGCCGAGAACACAACAGAAATTGGGAGATGGCGTGTGTGCCTCAATACAGAGTTGACCGCCTCTACCAGGTTGGTCGTCATCTGCCCATACCGAAACCCCTAATTGTAACTTTGAGTCCATTGTCAATTCTCCATACTACCTAACCATGTCCGGAGATCTGTTGGTAAAGATGAAATTTGAGATTCAAGCCTCGCGAACCTCTACCTAAATCTTCGCGGTTCTAACTCATGAGCTGCATATTTAATTTGAAATCATCATTTTAAAAACAAGAAAAAATTTGAAAAGTAATTTTTTAAATAAATACAAACAAATTTTTTTACCCCTGTTCACAAGTTCTTTTTTCCAATCTTTATTCTTATAATCTCTATGAAAGTTTGCCGCGATGTGCCGAATGCAATAAACAGACCTCCACAGAACCCCCGATCACCTTATCGCAGCAAGTAATCCTTTTGATCTATCTGATATAATGCAAATATTGTCTTCTCCGAATCCGACGTCTCACATTGGAACGTTACTAGTGAAGTCAGGTTTTATTTAAAATCTTTTCTTAGTGTTTAAGAATAAATTCGTTTTAAGTTAAAGTGAATGGAAGCTGTGCACTAGGTAATATGCTGGCAAAGAGGAGGTAAGTTTATTAGACTGCTTAAGTACCAAGCTCTCCACGGATCCACTCCTAGACATATACACAACCATTGCCACACGTTAACTGAATGTTTGCTTAGGATAACTGATTCGTTTAAAACCATTCGAGTAAGATTATTAAATTTGAAAATGTTTCCGTTGCAGAAGCTTTGTCTTGTTTCACGATATTTTGAAATCAGGTAATTATTTTTCCTTCTTTTGAAAATGCGCCCTAGAGCTATTCAATTTCAAACATTTAAAACAATATCATAACTAAGATAACAAAACATATTAAAAGCAATTAAAAATAATTAAAGCTGCCTTATTACAACTTAAAACCCAAAGCAATTAAAGTAAATAAAACTAATTAAGTCATAAGGAGAAAATGTAGCTTGCAAAACATGTGGCCACTCCGAATCCCTCACAGCTACAAGTCCACTATGGTTGAGAGTTACCTGCATGGATAAAATCTAGGGGTGAGTTTGGAAAACTCAGTGTGTAAAGTATCCCAACCAGAGTCCAAATCAGTTCAAGCTTTACTGGGCCTAAGCCCTATTCAGAAATCAGAGTTAATTGGGCCTTAGCCCATATCAATGTTAATCTGGGCCGTAGCCCTATTACAAGTCGAGATATATTGGGCCTTGCCCATATTAACACAGTTGGGCCCATTTCAATATAGTTGGCCCATAACAAAACAGTCTCATATGATTAATGCATGATAACCCCATCCAACTTTGCACTTGCCTCCGTCCATCCCTACACTTCTTGTGGGGAATAAATCACCCACGCCATCCCTACACTTACAGTGTTAGCACCGGTTGCGGCACTAACTATAATCCGCAGCAAAGCTGCTTATATAAGAATATGTGGCACAGCCACCAGAACAGGTTCTTCCTCCATAACATAACCCAGATCCCATGCAACAAATATACATGTCATGGCATACAACAAACAGAATCAGAATATCATGCATTTCAGTTAAAATTAACCCTAGGGGTATAACGGTCATTTTGCACCTAGGGGTAAAATGGTAATTTTCATACTTAGGGGTATTTTAGTAAAATTTACTATTCTAGAGTTTGCACACATATTATAACCATTAACGCATTAACAGAAACACTTACCGAGCGTTTTTACCGAATTGGGCCCGTTGACTCACTATCCCATTTTCGGCCCATTAGCCCAAATATACCGAAGTGCACGAAATTGCTCACTCTGCACTCTTACCGCTTATGATTACCAAAATTAACAAACAAACCACCTCACGAGCGCTCGCACGTTCGCAAGTTCACAAATACCGACTTTTCGGCATTTTGACTTTTTGGCTTTTGCCGATCTAGTCTATGAGTGGGTATCGTTTACACACCTGATCTGTAACGATACGCTGGCGAGATCCACACACGCGTTGCCTACAATCGAGTTACTAAACGTCAGTCTACATATCAAAAACAACTACGTACTAGTCCCCTTACCATATTCGGCCAACATTGCCTTAGACCCTAAAGTTCTTACCTTTCTACCGAAATATGGACTAGATCTAGAGATCCAATCCGAATCAGTCTTCAAACCCTCCACAGCACGCCCCCTTGTCCACGTTAATGCTTACATAATGAAAAAGAAAGAGGCGCCAACACCCTTAGTCCAAACGTTAGCCACCCTTAAGGGGTTTTTGCTTTTATCTTAAATCATAAATAATTAACGGAAGTTATTCGACAAACCTACCAATCATTGTTCGGCCCAAAAAAGTGCTCCTATCTATGATCTTAACTCCAGTCCACCGTTGTTACGAGAAGAAGTAGATTTAAGTAGCCAAAAGTTCGGCTTCCTATACTACAGGTATAAAGGTTTTCGGCTTTTTAAGGAAGAAAATAGTAGAGATTCGGCTATGATAAAATTTGACTATTTGAGAAATAATGAAGAAAGAAAAATACGAGAAGAGACAGAGAGAGTAGCGTATGGGTTTAGCTATGATGGAAAAAGAAAAGATGAAAGAAAATAAAAGAAAATATGAATGAAAGAGAGGGGAGAAGGGAAATAATATTCGACAAGGGTAAAAATTAAAAAAAACACCTAGACCTAGCCGAATTGCTTATACTAAAGACCCTTGGCCGGCCAACTCTTGCCCCTCAAGAGTCTAACATTCGGCCAACACCAAGTCCTTGATCAGGCTCCTAAATTTCCTCCCTTATCTCATCCTTACCTAATCCCCTGATCAGCTCAAACTCCCCCACCGATTAGCAGCATCCTTATCCACCCCTTGCACCGTTTCAGCATGCTGCCAGGAGAGTCCGGATCAGACTCCAACTTCTTCCCCACGTGAGCAGCAAAAACCCAAGCCTTCTGTGCTCGAGGTGAAACTCAAACCCCAGACCTCTGTCCTTGATCAGGCTCCTAAATTTCCTCCCTTATCTCATCCTTACCTAATCCCCTGATCAGCTCAAACTCCCCCACCGATTAGCAGCATCCTTATCCACCCCTTGCACCGTTTCAGCATGCTGCCAGGAGAGTCCGGATCAGACTCCAACTTCTTCCCCACGTGAGCAGCAAAAACCCAAGCCTTCTGTGCTCGAGGTGAAACTCAAACCCCAGACCTCTGTCCGCACTTTCGCCTTTTCCGGTACTGCTAGCCACTGCACCACGCTTCTTTCTTCACTTATATCACAATTAATTTTAAACCTTACCTGTTGAAGCTCCGGTCCGCTTAAAAGGGGAATTTCGCCTTCCACACCACTCGAACCTGCGACCTCCAAAACACTCATCCACACTGCTTGCCCCTGTGACACAACCTCGCTTTTGTTATAATACGACTGCATTTACTTATAAGCCTTATTCGCTTCAGTCACGGGCTACTTAAAAAATAAAACAAGTTTCGCTGTCCCCTACATTCGAACTCGCGACCACTGGGTCTCCTTAGCGCGCTGCTGCCACTGGGCTAAGGGCGCTCTTTGTGTTAAACTTTACTCGCAACTTCCTTTAAGGCTTATCTTTACGCCACCTGATTACTAAAAAACCAAACGTTGCGGGCGACGTGCCTCTCCTGCTGCCTAGCGCCCCTAGCTACTGGGCCAGGCACTTCATTTGTGTCCAATTCCAGCCCAAACCACTTATAAGGCCTACTGCCCAGATTCCTTTAAGAATAAAAAAAAAATGCTCAAATTTTTGCCAGAGCCCTGGGTTGAGCCCAGGACTTTTCCCACACTATAAATCCCTCATAATTTATTTAATTACTAATTAAACATACCAAATAATAATAATAATAATAATAATTAAATCATCCCATTTATTCGAGCCGTCTCCTACCCGAACCCAGACCCAAGGCCCAGTACTTCCAGGCCCAAAAAATCGGGGCGTTACAGTATCTCCCCGTCCGGGCCTTTATACGGCAGTGTTTGCAAATCAGTTGTTGTCCCGGGTACATACTCCTACATCCCGGCTATCCACCCTTGAAGCTCATTGTATGACGCATCTCATTCACCATACATCTCTCTCATCGCCATTTGCTTTGCCGACCATGCCTTTCGGTACAACACTTTATACTTGAATCGAGCTTGCATGTCCGTAATAAGGACCGACACCTGAATGGTCGACTCTTTCACCAAAAGATGATGCAGTTACTTTCTATGGTCTTGTGACATATGAGCAGACGTGCATGTGTGTGGACCTTCTAGTTTCCTTATCATCCACATCTGCGTCCGCTATATTAACGCGGCTCGGACACGCCATTTACAACCACTTGACGCTTTCCAACATTCTCCTACGCACAAAGACTGCGTCGACTTCGTTACTTTGTAATCCACACCTAACTTCAAGCTAAGTTGTTTTATAGCATGTAAACAGTCTTTTTTGTTATCGAATTGTTGTCCTACAAACAACTCTTCATCGCCGAATTCTTCGTCAAGTAGGTGAGCCGGCACAATATTTGTATATTCCAGGAACTCACGTGCTAGCGCTGCATCAAGATCCAAATCGGTCATGAAAGACCCCGGATTATTTCTTATAACTATACCAGGGCTCGTGTTCCCAGCCGAATGGGGGTTTACATTTTCACCCTCCACCGGCCCTTCCTCGTCTATGTCTTCAAGGATGTCATCCAAATCGGGGTCACTGAAATCATCGTTTGGATCACGGTGGGACTGATCATCATTATCGAACCCTTCATCACCATCTTATATGGTGGCCAACACCTCTGGATGGATCTCTAGACGAGGACACAGGTTTGGGATGTTATACAAACATCCGCCGATGTTTGGATTTTCAGGAGTTGGCATTGACCATCCAAAACCCAACTGATCTTCCCAGGAGACGTTAAGATCAAAATCAATTCCAGAGCGCTGGCTTGCTGGAATTACAACTTGAATCGGATCTGGGTCAGCTATCTCCGCGAACAACTCAATCGGGTTAGGATTTTCTATCTCAAGAGGGCAATAAATTGCTATCATTGTCCCTAGATCATCATCATCTTCAAGCTCCATTTCTGAGAACTTTAGCGGATCAGTTGAAACCGAAAATTTGTAAAACAGTCTCAACATTTGCTTTCCGCAATGGCTTGCTATCTTTGTACTGATTTTCCGTTTTAAATCTGACAACTAAGCACGTCTATTGAATCTCATTCCTATTTTTTTCCGACTTCGAAATATACAGCCTTCCTCAGTTGTATTTATCATTTCTCCATCGAAATGAACATAAACAAACAAAATTTGGGAATTTATCTTAAAAAAAAATTGCTTTCTTCTCAACAAAGAAAAAACTAAAATTTTTCTGAAAAAACTAAAATCTTAAAAAGCAAACAAAAACTAAAATAGAAGATAAAATACATATATATATCTAATAAATTTAGCGTCGGCCATTGACAGGCCAGCAACAAAAAAATTTGAATTTTTTTTTAATACTGGTGCCGGCCATTGACAGGCCAAAATCAAAAAATTAATTTTTTAAAGCCTGACACAATCATCAGGCAATCATGTGTGCAAAATACGAGTTAGTGTCGGTTATTGACAGGCCAAAACCCTAATCTACTATTCATTTCAGGTCATTTTGGTGATTGTTTTTGAACCTGGGTCATTTTTGTAAATATTATTTTTTTGGGTCAGTTTGGTAAAATAGCCCCTATTTAAAATCTTTTATTTACAACTTCAACTAAAGTTTTATTATTGATGAATATTTATATTTCAAATTTATTTAATCTCGTCATTTAATTTTTGTAAATAATTTCTATATACATATATCAAATGTTTTTCTAAATAAAAATAAATATGAAACGGTATATTGAAACAGATTGGTATTAATACATACAAATATCAATAGAAGATCGATATGTCCATTGATATAATACTAACTACCTTGAATGAGGGCATGGTGCTCAAAAAAAAAAAGATGTGCTTTTAATTAAAAATTTTGAGATTGAGTTTAGATAAAACTTGTACTGCTTCGCCTGAAAAATTATCAATGTACTCATCTTTTAATTTTACAACTAATTTTATATTTTTAATTGAAAGTTTAAAATTTTATATGATTTTACAACATTTTAACTATTTTTTTATTTTGTAATTATATTTTTTATAATATGTATTTTATTAAAAAAATATGTAATATTTCAAGATAAATGAGGATTAAGTAATATTTTTTGAGTGGTTAAATTTTGAATAAATTTAGGTTGGAAACAAAGGTTAGAGGTAGAGTGAGAGATATAAAATCAAATCAAGTTTTGCCTCCTTGCCATCCTTAGAAGGAAAAAAATCCACTTAAAAAACTCATGTTTATTTTTTATACAACTAGTTTCTTATATCACATATGCTACATATGCATTTGTTACGTTTTTAATTAATTTAATTTAATTTCATTAATGTAAGTAATTATTATTTAAATATACATAATTAATTATATATAAAATATTTTCTTAGTTTATAAATAAACAATTTGTTGTAATTTATGGAGTGTGCCTTGTATTTTGGATGAAATAGGGTTGATGTTAGGACGAGGAAGAGTCGATGTCCCGACAAGAAGATTAGCCACATCTCGACGACGCAACATGCTACCCACTAAATTGGGTTTCTTCTCATAGTTAAACTCTATTATCTTTTTCTAGTTAAACTCTAATCGCTCTAGGATATTCTAATAAGATTAGTCACGAATTTTAACTTATGAATAAGGCTTTTAGCATTCTTAGAGAGTTAGAATAACAAAAGAAAAACTAAGAGAGAGTTTGTTGAAATTTTGAGAAAATTTTTGTATTTCAAGTTTGAGGTTTCTTTATTTCTCCATCTTGTGCTTCCCCTTTTGGTTTTTATTGTTTTTAGTAAAGTTTTCTTTGTCTATGATTTTTTTATCTTCTTCAAGGAGATTTTTTTACGTAAATATTTGTGTCTAATTTTTTCAATTCTCGTTTGTGTTCATTGCAAAACTCGAATTCAACCCTATAAAATGTAATTAATATTTATCAAACTTTATCTATTAAAATTGTTAGGTTTAATATGATAATAATTTCATATGTTTAAGTAAGAAAAGATTTACCTAAAACTAGTGAGAAATAATTTAAGATAATATGATATTATTTATTTATAGATTTGAAGTGTAAATTATAATAAAATGTGAAATCAATATTTTATGGAAGATTGTCTATTCAATGTATTGATATTTTTAATATATTAATACGTAAGGTAAGAAATAATTTAAATAATAGGACATTGCTTGGAATAATATTATTATTAATTTCAGATTTTATATTTTTCCCAAACCCATTTTCAATCGTACAAGTAGTTTTCTTACGGAAGATGAGAGGTTGAAATTGATTTTCCTAAAATTTAAGATACAAATACGATAAGATCACCTTATCATGAGAAGCAGTTTGAAGTGTAGAGAAAATAGGCTACTTCGTTAGCACTAACATCTTCATTTCATCTGCAACAATATAAAATTAACAATCAAAATCACTATTATTAAAAATACTAAGAAATGATTTTTAGTGACTTCTTTCATATTCTACTTCAATGGAAATACATTTATTAAGAGTAATATTATTTTAACAACCAAGTTCAAATATTTCTGCATTAATTACATTATTTTTTAATCAATATACTAAAATATCTTTGATCCATCCAAAATTTCTAATAAATAAGCCAACCACGAGAGTTAGTAAATTATTAAGTTCAAATATTTCATAATTCAAAATTTTAAAATTTGATTCATGTCTTGTGATAACCAGTGTTGACCATTTCTAAATGAAACATATAATTAAACGTCCAAATTGGATTAGTTTTGCCATTTATCCATGATGGAATTTCGTATTCACATTATGTACAAATGTAAATAATAATATTAAAAAAAGAAAAAAAACCATCCATACAATCCAAAATCCGATCTAACAATGTTATAATGTTATATTAAAAAAAATGAGGTTTATTACAATACATGGCAGCAAGAACAATTACCCCTCTACCCAAACTAAAAACTTAGACCTTCACCCTTCAACCTCACCTATACCTTTTTTTATACAATTTACACATCTCAACCTTTCCTCTAAAACCCTGCAACCTTTTCTTCCATAAAACTAAAGTAAAAATCTAGATCAAAACCCTTTTTTTTCTTTTTTAATAATGATCTTTGATTTTTTTCCCTTTTTTCCCCTTTTTTTTTTTTTTTGAAAACAAATGTCTAGCGAAAGAAGCTGTGCAGAGAAAGAAAAAAAAAGGTCCCCACATCCCAAAAGATCTTCAGGTTCTGCCAAGGGACATGAGCCTAAAGGTAAGAAACAAACGCCGGTACCTAAAATACTACTTACCAAACTGCTGGCTTTCTCTGTCGGGTTTTTTTTCTTGTCGGATCAACAATGGTTGCATAGATGATACACCGATCTAAACTTGAGATCCTTGCGTCACGCTGTTGATGCCAAACTCAACCTGTTATACAAAGCAACAACAAAAGAAACACCAAAAGAAAGCAGTATAAAGAAAAACATTGCACATGGAACACAAAAAAAGAAGTCAATTAAGATTTCGAATACAAACCGTATCACAGGATTCTGCACAGATTCTGAATCGACAACTCCGTTCATGGACTTAAGAACCACGCCAACCACAGTTTTTGGCTTCACAACAGAAAAACAACAAACAAAAACATATAGCTTAGGTAAAGAAGTTGAATCAACGGATCAAAATATAGCACAAGGGGGGAGACAATAGGTTATTTGAAGCTTGAACTAGTAAGAGTCGTTCATCTCGAGGATCACGCACTGCCCAACTTGAAGTTTATATACTACTATGGCAACAAACATATAAATTATGGAGCAGAAAAAACATAATTTTCATTAACGAAATTTATGGAACTTCAATCCAAAACCTCTAAATCTTTCAGCAATCCATCTTGGAACACTTTGTTCTGATCAGCATGGTCATCCTCCACAGAAGATTTTAGATCGTCACTTGAATCACTCTGAGAAGACGATGGGTTATCATCACCTACATTGCTCCCTTCACTACCACCTGCTGTAGATTCATTCCCAATATCCTCATGTGAGCAGGAGCTGATACCACTGGAATTCGATGATGTATTGACTTCAGCAAATCTATTCATTTCATCTAGATCTGATGTAGAACAACCTGTGCAAGTGCTGCCAAGCTTGCAACTTATAATCTCGGGAGAAACTGATTGATTCCTGTCAGGACTCCTCCGTTTATCCAGCCTACTTTGCTCACTATCTTCTCCATCGGGATCCTTCTTCCTTTTAAGGCATTTCTCACCAGATTCAGCTTGATATGCAACACCATTGTTGCGAGACATATTGTAAGACGGCTGCTCGGGAGTAAGGTGTAAATTCCGAGAACGTTTACAGCCATCTGGGTAAACATAAGCCGGAAGCTGCTTTCTACGGACATGTGATACATAGATTTCCATCCCAGGCTTCCAAAACATGTACATATTTATTGAATGGCGGAACTCATCAATTGACCCGCGAATATCAAACTGTTGACCTTCTTGAACAATTTCTCCATGTTTTCTTTGTAAACCCATAAAAAATGCACAATGGGCACATGGCTTGGAGGCATCTACATAATCCTGAGGATAAGGATGGCACTGCAACTTTCCATAAGTGTCTCGCTCAATCTGTGAACAATACACATAAAATACAGATGAGATAAAAACAGAAACATCAACAATGATGTCTCTGTTTCATGAAGGATCACAAAATTTAAAAACCATGCTATAAAGGCACAAAAATTACCATCAAAGTCAGCTGCCTCAGACGGGATTCCACCCAGCCTTTCCAAGAACGTAAGTCATCAGCATCAGCTGCAAGAATGTCCACCTGCAGATAGTTGGTGTAGCTTTGGAAGAACAAGTAAGGATCGAACAGAGCACTCCACTTTGCTTTATTCAGCTCAATTTTCTGGATTTGAATTTGAAAGGACAAGGATCAGTATAATTGTTTAGCCAAAATTATCAGTAAAGAGGGAATTCGTTCTCCATTATCTCACCTCACACACGTTGTTACCATATTGGAACTGCTCCATCATGACTCGAAGCGTACTTGTAGACACATTATAGCTAGAATTCATGCATGGATAGGCAGGTGTGATAATTGGCATATGATGAGTCCTATCACGAGGGTTTTTACGAGGATCCCAAACAGAAAATCCGAGTCTATCTTCATCAATTGCACAAAGCATAACTGGGTTTGGCCAACGCCACTGGGTAAAGACCCTAAAAAATCGTGAAACAAGCATACTTGGAGCTGCATTAGGATAAAGTTGGCAAATTCGAGCTACAAGAAGTGCCCAATTAACACCCCCGAGAAATCCAGTCACCTGAAAATGGAGATTTATGTTAAAATAAATAGAGACTACAGACTGAAAAAAATTAGAAGAGTAGGAAGGAGAAGAAGACTTACATTGGAATAAACACCACGCCTTTTAGCCCAAAACTTCAGACATCGGAGTGTTGTGCGAAAATGCTACAACATTAAAAGAACATGCAGCTTAGTAGATGATACAGACCATCAACAATTATAATATAAGACAGGAAAATAAATTAAATTTTGAAGATCAAGTATTTGATTAGCAGCACTTCACCTCAACATTTGGCACCAGTTTCAGAATTTGATCTGCAACCCTGCAGCCATTAAGACTTCGAACAGTAGGCTCATCTACACTGTACAGTACTGAAATGTCTGAGATGTCCAGATCCTGTCCCCAAGCAAGCATTTATCAAATATATGCAAACCACATAAAAATCAAGATAGTCTTCACCTACTTGTTCATCACAAAGCATAGAAGCTCAAACAACTAGACGGGAGTAAGAAGCAACAGAACTACATAGAACACATTTTGACTACATAATTCTTAGAAAGGAAAAACAATCAAACAAATAAGAGTGGGAAAAAATGGTATATTCTAACAAATGAAACATATTAAGTCATATTAGCACACTTCTTAAAAGAAGCAATGTGAAGGACTAAAGGGAGGTGAACATAGGCAGATACGAACACCAACAAAGAGAGAAAGGGCACAACTTTAGATGCTTTAAGACAAAATAAAGATTGGCTATGGAGAGAAGTGAAACACTTTCATAACCTTCAATACAATTCTTAAAATTGAGCAAGCACTGATCAGCAATATCCAACAACAAGACACCAGAAATTAATGTACAGGTGCTTATTTGAAATAGAATTTTTAAAATAAAAGGTGGTTCAGACTCACATGAGGGACAACCAAATGAGAGATGCTTGCATAAAGAAGATCAATTGGTATTCCATTAAACTTGAATCTCATTACAGGGACATGAGCATCCGGAACTGGTTGTAACTCTGTAACTTCTTCCCTTTCTGCCAGGATGTTGTGCAGTACAAAGAAGAAATCTTCCTGGTTAAGACACCAATCAAGGAGAGAATAAATTATTCCAGTGTCTGTAAATCATTCAAAGAGTCACTAATGGATTAAGTATTTACCTCTCGGCTCACATAAGATGGTCCCACACATAGGGTGTCTATGTCAGATCCAGGTCCATGAACCTACACAAAATAAAACTTAACCAATATATCTTCACACAGAACATAATTACAGCGTAACATATCATAAATGTGTAACAAAAAACAATAAAAAAAGGTTCATAGTAACATCAGCAAGCTTTCAACTCCATCAGTCAACATTGAAGTTATGTTATAGCCAGCATAGTTATTCAAGTGTGAATACCATAAGCGCCATACAACAAGAAAGAAAAACATAAGACACTCACCCCAAGTCGATAAGAACCAAAAGTAAAAATGAGTGCCTTTGCATCCTCAACCATCTGATCAGTATAACCCCTCAAACGAGTAAGTTGCTTAACCCAATTTGTCACAATCTGAACACAATGAAGAGAGATATCACCAAAACTAGGCTACATTGAACAAAAAGTTCAACATATTTCAAACCAAAGTAACATTAATAGCTTCCCATTACTTAAACAATCTAATTGTAGGTAACATGGCACTAACACTATCTCTAGAGGGAGAAAAAATATTGCAGGCAATTACCTCTTGAATTTGACCAAGAACTTCTTCTCTCTTTGATGCTTCCTCTTTACTCTCATATAGCCCAGCTTGCACCAAAAACTGTAAACAGATTTCCACACAAAACAAACAAAAGAACATGAATAGATAGATAAATAAGATCAACTATACCCCCACCCCCAACCCCCCCAAAAAAAATCAGATATTTCCCTACATATACCTTTTCCAAATCACGACTTCTTTGTATGTCGGCTGCGGTGGGGCCCGCCATGGAAATCGGCTTTGTCACACCATACTGCGTCACTGGCGCAGCTATCGGCGGCTGCGAACCACATAATCCCTCTGAACTCACCATCTCTAATCAATAGATAACCGTTTACCGCCAAAAATGAAAACCCTAGAATTTCCGACTCAAAGCAGAAACCAATCGTTGCCCAAAAAGAAAATTTCTTCGATCGAGTAAATCAAAAAAGACGCAAAAACCACAAGGAAATTATGGGAAAGAAAGGGAAATTTTTGAAGAAAAAAAAAGGAAAGTTTCTCAAAAGGAAAAATTGAAACCAAGAAAAAAAAACAAAAGAGGAATGAAAAAAAAAAGGAGAAAATTGAGAGAGGTCGGCAACGATGGAAGGGATGATTTTTCGGGGAGAATTTTTAAACCTAAGTAGAAATAATAAAAATGGGTAGATTAATAGGTCTAAATATCTTTTATCTTATATATAGTATAATATATAATATATTTCTAATTCGTAAAGGAGTCTATACCATACTCCATTTCTACTTACTTGTTCTATTCTGGATAAGTTGTATATTTATTTTTATATTTTATAATACATTTTTATATCTTCTATAGTTTTCAAATTTGAATCGTCTTCAAATTATTTTTTTAAATTTTAACTTTTTTTATATATTTTTTAGAATTTTAGAATTTTTCTTAAAAATATAAATTTTGAAATTTTTATAAATATTTTAAATTTTAAAAATTATTTTGAATTTATAAATTTTATTTTATTTTATTTTTGTAATTTTTGTTGAGAGAAAGATTAATTTGCTTATTTTCAAAGTTGTCAGGGATCCAAAGAGTATTTACACCAATATGTTATTCAAATTATTCGAATTATGAAATTCAACTCGACTCGAACTTGAAACTCGAATTGAGTTATTCGAGTTTACTCGAATAATTCAAATAACTTAAAATTCAATTTTTCTTCAAATCGAATAAAATTTTGCTCACCCTAATTCCTAAATATTGTAACAGCGCTAACATAAAAGTAGAATTCTAAAATTTAATTAGTATATCATGTTTCAACTTAAATCATTTTATAATTTTTTTTATATTTTTTATAATACTACATTTATATATAATTTATATATTTTTATTTTAATATCATTTAATAATATTTTAACCTTATTTATAATTTTATTTTACATGCAAAAGCTCACTTTATAATTTAATCATCTTTTTAAATAGTTTTACAATTATTTCTTTAATGTTTCAATCATTTTAATTAATTTTAAGCACAAATAAGTAATATAGATTTTATTTTAAAACATTTTATAATTTTAAGCACAATTAATTAAATACCATATCTCAATCCATATTTTTTAATTGAAAATTAATTTTTGTAATTTAATTTTTTTTAAAAGTCTAAATTTAAATTTTCTAATTCAATTATTAATAAAAAATATAACCAATTATTGAAGAAAAAGGATATATATTGATAAAAAAAGGATATATATTGATAAAAATGAATATGCATTACATTTAATTAAGGCATAATTGTAAAAAAAACCTTCAACGTTTGGAGGCTTTTGATTTTATGCCCTTAACCTTTTTATTTTTTGATTAACACTATCAACGTTACGATTTTTTTAGAAATCAGTTCACTTTTAACGGTCAACGTGAGTTGATTGTTAATCAAATTATAGGTCAACATAGTGGCCTATGTGGTATGCCACAAAAGCATACGATGTCATATATGACGTCATCTATTTAACTTTTTTTTTCATTTTGTTTCCATTTTCTTTCTTTTTCCCTCTTTCTCTCTTCCCCTACAAATCACACCATTGAAGAGCTGAATGTTTGTTATTAGGACCAGATTTTTTATTCAATGTTTAAGCAAAAGCACAAGTAACAGTCCCATCACTTTCAGGGCCAAATTCATTAGCAATCCCAGTAGCATAAAGAACAATGAAATCAAAACAATCAGTACCGTGTGAGTGATTACCATCGATAGCCATTAATCGTGAATGAACCTCGTTACCAGTATGGAGACAAGTATCACATGCCATTAAATCACCGAGATCAGCTTTGCAACATTGGTCTAACACCGTGGATTGACCTAATTTAGCGACCCAATCTTTAGTCGTTTGTATCTCACCGGAAAGATCAGGCGTAATCACGAACTGGGTCAGCTCGAAACAAAGGGAAACAACATCGTTAAGGAGAGAAAGAAAATGGAGCTTGGACTGGAAATCATGGAGGCATGAAACGGAAGTGGGCAAATTAGGGAGCTGAAAAAGAGTGGTTTTTTTAAGGTGTTCGGCTAATCCAATGCCAAAAATCGATAACAGCGAAACACAACAGTTTTGTTTTGAGATTTTAGCTTTGCGTGTTGAATTTGAAAGGTGAAAATCATGGAAAAGAGTTGAGTTGCATGGGATTCTCGTTACATAGTTGAGATCCGTTGGATAAGAAGCAGCTATGGTTAATGAAAGGGTTGATAGGAAAATAATGGACTAGATTGAAAACTTTAAACTATTGATGATCTTCATTCCTTGGTTTTTTTTTTACTTTTTTTTGGTGATATCAATATGAGGAAGAAATTTTTCATTTCTTTAAAATTTGCCATTGTAGTGGTGGTGATAAAGAGCAAATTTAAATCTTTAGGTTTTAGAAGAACTCTTCAATATATGGTGTGATTTGCAGGGGAAGAGAGAAAGAGGAAGAAGAAAGAAAATGGAAAGAAAATGAAAAAAAAAAGTTAAATAGATGATGTCATATATGACGTCGTGTGCTTATGTGGCATGCCATATGGGCCACTATGTTGACCTACAGTTTAATTAACGGTCAACTCACATTGACAGTTAAACGTGGACTGATTTCTGAAAAAATCATAATGTTGAGGGTGTTAATCAAAAAATAAAATGGTTAAGGGCACAAAACCAAAAGCCCCCAAACGTTGAGGGTTTTTTTTACAATTATGCCATTAAGTAATTTGTATTATAGAAGTTAATGCATTTATAAATAAAATTGTTATTGTATTATATGGTGTATATGTGAATTGTTATTGGATTATTGAATTGAATTGTTACGGTTTAGATTGAATGTCGAGACAGGAACTAAATTGAATAGAATAGCAAGTTGTATGAATTAATTGATATGTGATTATTAGTATGAACTTGAGTTGAAATATGTTGTTTTCATGATGATTTGATGATTTTATGGATTATTTGAACATGATTAAATATGATTTGAACTTTATATAATAAATCAAAAATTTGGTTGCCCTATTAGCTGTTCGGATCGAGTTGGATATAGTTGGGATGCCATAGGGTTAGATTATTGATTGAAAATCATCATTGTCGGAAAACCTAAGGTGGTATGTAATGACCCAAATTTTAAGGTCATTGGAAAAATTGAAATTTTCGAGTCATTATTTTTGCAAAATGAATTCGTAAATATTTATTAGAAATATTTACGAAGCTAGTAGTGTAGTTGATTAGACTTTGATTAAGTGAATTAGCTTGAATTAAGGCTAATTTAATGAAAGGACTAGATTGAATAAAGTGTGAAGTTTTAATTATAAACTGTAGGAAAGCCAAGAGACTAAATTAGCAATTAGGCCATAAGGTGACAAATGTATGGTAAAAATAAATAAAATGTGTAAAAATATAAATGGTACACATGTAATAAACATGTGTATTTACTTATTTTATAAGAAAATAATAATAATGATTAAAGTATATTATAATAATATAATATAATTAAATAATTAAATAAAACAAATAAAATAAAAGAAAGAATGAAAACTAAATAGAGCAGGGAAAGAAAGAAAGAAAAAGGGAAAGAAAAAGAAAAGGAAAATTTAGGGTTTTGGAGTTCCAAGCTTGATTGGTAAGTCAATTTAATCCTTTTTCTTGTGATTTTGATGTCTATGGAATCCTAGGAAGAAATACTTTTTGGGTTATGTTGAAATTTAGAAAGTTATTGAATTTTTAGATGTTGATTAAGTTGAATAAATGGAAGAATTAAGTGTTAATTTGATGGAAACTCAAGTTAGAAGTGGGAGAATGAATAAATTGTAAAAGAAAATATAGGTCTTGCAATAATAGGGATTGAATTGAGAATATGTTATAATTAATGTTTTATGCTGTAAATTTAAGAGTTGGAATAGTTTAAAATGATAATTGAATGAAAATATAGGATTTATTTTGAAGAAAAAGAATGGTTATGGTGGAAGGACTAAATTGGAATTTAAGTAAAAGATACTTGGAAATACAAGAGTGTGTTATTAAATAATATATATTGATCATTTTAAATGTTAAATTTTATATAGCCAACATAGCACCGGAAACATCATCGAAAAAGGGAAATGAGAAAGTGAACGAGGATATCGAGTAAACTGGAGAAATTCAGTTTGTATTTCTATAAACTATGCTTAATGATTTAATACAATGTAATTGCTATTCTTAGTAGTTAGAATGTATAATGAATGATATGATAGAAATTATTACTGCTTTTGTATTGAAATGTAAAGATTTGTACACCCTATTAACAAGTGTCGGACTAGTCGGATATAATTGGCATGCCATAGGATTGGAAGTGTTTAGGGATATTCCAACTGTGTGTCGATGAGACACTATATGTGTCGACTACTGTGACTGTTCCGGATTTGTTCCAAAGAGGTACTCTGTACCTGACTATGACTATTACTACTACTGTTACTGTTACCCTACGGTGTATTCCGGTTTCGACCGATGAAACACTGTACATTATCCTCGGTGTGTGGGTTGGATCCGTGTATCCGTCCAGGTCCGAGTTATGTTAATAGGGGTAATTGAAAGTACTAAAGACAAAGACTGACTGCTATTGATTATGTGACTGTGATTGTTATACAAGTATTGAAAGATATTGAATGATATGAAAAGTATAAAAAGAATTGTTTAAATACATTTAAGAGCTATAAGTTAAAGGTAAGTGATGAAGCTAATAAGATTATGAAATAAAAAGTTATCTTACAATGTATATACATAACTTATTATTGTTTTAAGTATTAGTTTATAGAAATACCACTGAGTGTATACTTAGCGTACGGTATGTTTCCGTACGCAGGTCTAGGTACAAAAGAAAGTTAAGGACTCAGCATCCAAGCCAATCCCGGACTCAAAGTGGTGAATACTTTTCTTTTGGCAAAATGGCATGTACCTAGGTTGTTAAGGTGTTATTTTGTATATGATAGTGTATAAACATGAAAGTTGTTGAAGCATGGTATGAAATATGCATATTTTGAAAGTAAAACTTACATGAGTTTGACTAGTATGATAATGTTGTATAATTTTGATATGAATTGTGGTACATAATTCTTAAGAGGTATTGAATGAATGAATGGATATTTGCTAAGTTTGAATGGCATAATGAATGATATTTAATGTAAGAACTATTAGTAAATGTTTGGGCATGAAATAGATGTGTTTAGCATGTGAAAATAGCTTTAAAATGGTCAAAAATCATGTTTTCACACGGCCAAGTCACATGGGCGTGTGCCCAGACCGAGTGAATAAGTTAGAATCTGCCCATGGCCTGGCCCCACGACCATGTCCCAGGCCATACAGGCGTGTGCCCCTATCTTCAAGGAAAAATTTCCAAAGTTGCCAGTTTAGTCCCAAATCACTTCTAAAACATATATTGTGCCCCGTAGGCCCATATTAGGGACTTTATGATGAAGTTTGATGAATATTGATCTGAAATGTAAAGTTTATGACTCGATTTTGTATAAATGTTAGTGTATAATTCCGGTAATACCTCGTAGCCCTATTCCGGTGACAGCTTGCGGTTAAGGGGTGTTTCATGGTAGATTGTACACAATGAGTCATTGTTTCCTGGCAACCCGTGGTGGCAAATTAATCAGATCGAGAAAACTATTATTGTCAAGCAATCTAGGGTGGTAATATGTATATGTATAGTGTCATCGCTGTCGAGCAACTCGGGGTGATAGATTCACATATTCGTTTCAAGTTCATGTTTGGTTAATAGGGTAATAAAGATATGAAGTGATTAAATGATAAATGAAATGTTAAATGAAATTAAGATACAATATGTGATCATATGTGAAATGAATCGAAAACAAGCCCTAGGGGCCAAATATGAACGAGAGAGCCAATAGGCTCAGAAATAGTTAAAGAGCTTGTATGAATTTTAATATATATATATATATAAATGTTGATGTTGTAATATTAATTGGTATGTTATAAAAGAGAGAAATCGTACCTTAATTGATGAATAACATATATGGTATATTTTGGACGCTTGTGTGATGTTATGAAGCATGAAATGAATTTTGGGCATATGATGAGATAATGGTAGCTATGATATGAATAGATGCAAATTTTGTCTAATGCAAATATATATGGAAATGATATCACTTAACTTGAATCATATGGGAATAGTTTTAAATGAAATGTGTGTATATGTTTAAGCTTTCATTATTTGTCTTCATTGAATTATCACTAAGCGTATTTGCTCAGCGTGTGGTTTGTTTTCTCGATGCATAAGTATAGCAAATTCCTGGTAGTTTGAGCATGATCCAGCATTTCAGAAGCAATCCCTAAATCAACAAAGTTTGTATAATTTTTGTTTTGGTGTTAAGTATTGCATATACCTAGGTTGAGTCAAATTTGGTACAAAACTATGTTTATATACACTTTTTTTGGTTTAAAAAGTTGATGTATGAACTTGGTTAATAGATTAAAAAAATGGATTCAAATATGGTTTGAAATGGTATGAAATGTTATTATTGCCAATGACGTTGGTAAATAAGTATGTATGTTGATGGTTTGGAATGAATTATACTAGTTAGTTAGCTTGTAACATGGTATTGGTACACCATTGTCAAAGATGTTTTGCAATGTTGGAGGCTTAGAGATTATAGGTTTTGACTGAATTTGTGGTTTGGTTTTGCATATGTAATTATTTTGAAAGTGCTTGCTGAAGTTTCATTTGAAAATTGCAGAAATAGGATGTCATGTCACGACGTCGAGTGTATGTTGTCGCGAAGAGATTAGGCCACCATGCTATGATGCGACATCGAGCATGGGTCATTGGGACAAGGCTAGTTAGTATGTCAGGTTCCAACAAGGAACCCCCAAACGTCACAACATCAATCTAAAATTTTGAAAACATTATAATATAGTCCTAATTTGATCTCGGGTTAGCACTAAAGCTTTCGTAAGCTTGTATAAGACCCGAAAATGAATACAAATCATTTTATATACCTACTTAACTTATATTGGGATGTTTGTGATCAAAATTGAACTATGATTTGATCAAAGTTGCTCTAACAATGAATGTGACACTTTGTAACTCAAATTCGGCAACCAAGTCGAGTTTGGGGTGTTACATTTTGATACAGGGACTAAATCGATAAAACTGGACTAAATCGAATAAAGTTCAAAACTTAGAATTTACGCCTCTAAGAGAAAATATAGATAGGTGAGATTGAGAGGAGATGCTATTGAGCATCAATTTGGTTGTCTTGAGTTAGTTTTGTGAGGTCGACAGATAAATTGAAGTAAATCTTTTAATTTGGTAAAATGGTAACCAAGAGGTAACATTGAGCCAATTAGAAGTTTAAGCTTTTTAGATCCTTAATTGAAAGACTAATCAGCAATATGGAAGTCAACCAACCGTTTTTGTTTATTGAATTGTTAATCGTTTAATTTTATCTGTTTTATAATTTGGTCTTTTTTAGTGTTAGGTAATCAATTAGTGTAATTAACCTCGATTATTGTTTTATTTAAATAAAACATTCACATAATAAAAATTGTAATCACCAACTAAACAAAAAATAATTAAAATAAATTATTGTAACCCATATTTTTTTCAACTAAAATTTAAGAATCTTTATTAAAAAAAATATATCAATATAAGCACAAACCAACTTTTTCTTCTCCCCAAAACTTAAACACAAAGAATTTTTTTTACCAACTAAAATATAATTTTAAACATTAAATCTAAATATTATAAGTAAATTATTATAATACACAAATTACTATTACAAACTAAAAAAAACATACATTAAAACTATCATAATGTATTCATACAACTTAAACATAAAAATAATCTTTACAAACAAAATATAATCTTAAATATTAAATCTAAAAATTAACAACAATTTAAAATATAAGGGCAAATATGCCATTATCCTTTAAAATAAATATCATAATGTGCACTTATATTTTAAGATTTACATTCGTATGCATTGGTATTTAGAGTGGGTTTGGATGGGCAATGCGTTTACCTGTGATCAGTATAAAAATAGCTGTGACGATAAGATTAAATACTATAACGATACTAGAGCATGAGATAAAAAGTAAGGCAAACGCTCTGCACTGCACTTTATTGCTCATCCAAACCCACCCTTAGTAAGAGTAATCTAATCATCTCTATCATCATCGTTCTCTTTTCTTAACATGATGACATTAAGTGTGAGTTCTAATACGAATAGGAGTTCTGATCATAATAACCATAACTAATGTGTAAAAAATTTTGAGGGGCTAGATTTTAAAAATAAATTATTAGAGAGGTTCAAAGATAATTTTATCATTATACTAATTTATAAATTTATAATTTTAAGGAACTTAAAAATAATTTTACAAATTTAAGAACCAAGCCCATGCCTGCGTTAGATTCGTTTCCAATTATTTGTAAAATATTTAAAAAGCACAGCACAACAAAGGGATTTTGGAGTAAATGTTTATATCAAAAAAATATAAGAAATATACTTATTTGGCTTATTTTAATAATATTATTATAGGTTTTGATTATATATGTTCTTTTTGATACAATATTTAAAATTATCTGTAGTCACTCCTCAACTAATAAATAAGAGGACAATGCGCTTCAGTGTACTTAAACTCATGTCCTCTTCCATTGACACCAAAATAAGACTTAATCAACAGTTTTTTTAATTTTCAAATGTGTATTATTGAAATGATTTGATTTAATTAAATTGAACTTAATGCAATTTGAAAAATGAGAGTTTATGGCTACATCTTTTAAATATTAAAAGTTAATTTTAAAAATTAAAAAAAGGATTCCCGACATTTTAAAAATAATGAAAAGATTAAAACAATTAATTTTTTTAATCTAATCGTTATAATTAATATAAGAGATAATTATATAATCAAAATATTTGATTTGATAATTGCTTTAGTTTATGTAATTATAATCAATAACTAATTACTTTTTTATTTAAAATTAATTTAAAAATAAATAGCATATTTAAGGTTTCATTTAAAAATTTGTGGGGAAATGTGAAAATTTTAAATATATTTCATTCAGCCTATGAAAAAGATTCCATTTATAATTGTTTTCTATATTTGATTTACTTTAAATTAATGAAAATTACTTGGTTTAATTCCATTTATAAAATATTAAGTTTTAGGTCCAATGAGGCATCTAGCTTCAAATTAGAAGAAATAAGTTTTATGATACACGTGGTAAAAATTGAAAAGGACATTAGTCCAGCTGTCCAAGAACCAAGAAGTTTGCAATGCTTAAAAAGCTCATACCTTTGGAATTAAATGTATCAAAATGATGATGAAAAAGAATTAAATAGAAAAAGGAAATTATAATATGTAATAAAGCATAAAGGCTTCCACGTAAAAAAAAAGAGAGAGAGAGAGAGAAATAGGGTAGATTAAGAAATAAAGGACGGATGAAAATGAAATAAAATTGTTGAACAAGGGAAGAAGTAATAACAGATAAGTTGGGGATAAGGAGAGATGGACAAGATGTTGAAGGGTGAGTTCACCTAGAGACACAAAGAGTTGAGATAGGCTGATTGTTGAAGGGGAGGATTAGGAGCTTAAAGGGACAATTCCTTTTCTATTTTTGAAAATGTATTTATAGAGAGGCCCTTTTGCTCTGTAGTGTGATGTGGTAGGCTCTTATTGTAGACATACAAACATAGTGTACATGAGGTGTTGATAAAAAATACTGAATTAAGATCATATTCAAATTATTCGACTCGAGAAATAAAAATTTGAATTTGACTTGAAAAGAAAACACTAAATAAGTTTAGGAAAACAACGAAAATATAAATAACTAAAATAAGAAATTTAAGAAATATTCAAAATAATAAATAAATAAACAAAAAATAAAATAAAAGTAGAAGATGGATAGAATAAACCGATTGATAGATGGATAAGTGTCAAATTGAACCCTTTGAAATATCATTCCTAGCAAACTCAATTAACGACTCTAATCAAATCTCCAAGAAATAATCATTAGCGAATTGAAGGAGAAGAATGAATTCCCACAACTCCTTAAAGAAAATCGAGAAGAAAACTACTTCTAATAAACAGATAAAACCCTCAAGTATACTAGAACTCTAATTAATCTAAACAAGTAGTTTTAAACCAAACTTTCTTGTTGATTAAGAAACATAAAACTTCTAAATAATTTGAAATACTTAAAAAAATGTCCAAAATTCGGAATAAATAACTAATAAAATAATAAAACCTAATAAATACAATATTAGGCTTATATGTAATAAAAATAAAGCCTAAAAATCGAACCCAATATGATTTAAACTTGAATTAAAAGCCTAAAACTCATAATTTTCATAATAATCATGTCTAGAAATTCTTACTCGCACAGTTTTCACTAAAACGATCATAACTTGAATTCCAAAACTCAAAATCAAGTGATTTAAAGTGCAACTCGAAGATAAGAGGTAGATCTTAGAACACCATGAGACATCCCAACCCAAAAATGCCTAGATTCTATCCAAAAATTCGTCACAAGTTGACTAGTTTTCCAGACTTGAAAATTGGCACCTTTAATGAATGAAATTTAATAAATTTCACCTCATCCTTGCATGTATCAAGTGTGGATATAGTGGTCTAAGAAGTACAAGGTTGTTGTTATTCTCTAGTGGGGACCACTCATCATTGGAGGTTTGTTCACACTTTAGGAGTATCTATGTAACACCCCTAACCCATATCCGTTGTCGAAACAGGGTTACAAAGCATTATCAGAGTTTACAAATCAAGTATAGATATTTTATATTGTTTCTCATTCTTATCAGAAACTAATCAAAACCATACATGTTGTCTCTTATATGAGCCCTCAAGTTTCAATACATATATTAGAAACGAGTCAGGACTAAACCGGGTACTCAGAGAATTTTTTGCAAAATGTCAAAAAAATTTTAAAGTGCAGGGGACACACGCCCATGTGGTCAGGACGTGTGTCTTACACGGTCATGTCCCAGCCTGTGTCCAAATTAAGGTGCTTACTGACTTGGGTCACACGGTCAAGCCACACGCCCGTGTGCTAGGCCGTGTTGAGCATACTGACTTGTAATAATTAGGTGCAGGGTTCACATGGCCAAGCCACATGCTCGTGTGCTAGGCTGTGTAGATAATTTTGAGATTCTATTTCTCAATTTTTAAGATGCAGGGGACACACGGCCAAGTCACACGCCCATGTGCTAGGCCGTGTGTCACACACAGTTGAGACACACATGTTTGTGTTTTTGCCTGTGTGGACGAAAATAGGCTATTTTCAAGCCACATTTCTCACCTAAATTTGCCTTACACCTACATTAACATTTTAACACATTCACAAGCCAATGTAAGATATTTAAATCAAGCCAAAACCAAGTTTTACGCATGACATTTCATCATATATGACCAAGTATCTAACTTACCAAATTGATCAATTACATATTTAAACATATGTATACTAAATACACAAGTTAACTTATACTCAATATATCTATTAGTTAACCATCATTCAATCATACTAAAACACACAAATCAATCATAATAAGGTCATATACTTTCATATCCAAAAATACCAACCATAAGTCATACCAATGGCTAGTTATAACCAAAATATTTACAAGCCATCATTGACTAATTAACCTATACATGCCATTATATCCAAAATTAGTTTTGTATTTGTACCAAAGTGGGTCGATGGATAGTGTGATGTGTCTCCGACCAACTGTAACACCCCTAACCCATATTCGTCGCAGGAATAGGGTTACGAGGCATTACTGATCAAATCACAACATACGACATACATTTCTCAAACATAAATTCATTATCACTTAAATATTAATCAAATATAATTACATTGTCCCTTATAAGGCTCTATGAGACTTAAAACATGCTTGAAAGAGGTTTGAGACTAAACCAATAACATTTGAAAACTTTGTGAACCTTATAAAATTTTCATGTATACAAGGATCACACGCCCGTGTGAGCAGGCCGTGTGCCTCACACGGTCACCAGACACGCCCATGTCACAAGCCGTATGGAAACAGGACATACATACTAACTTGCATCACATGGCCGGAGACACGCCCGTGTGCCTTGACTGTGTGAAATTTGAAGGGTATACTGACTTGGGTCACACGGTCAGCCACACGCCCATGTGCTAGCCCGTGTGTCACACACGGCCAATAGACACGCCTGTGTGTCTAAGCCGTGTAACTCACTGACTTGTTTAAATAAGTTACAACAGGCACACGGTCGAGTCACACACCCGTGTGGGGCACAAATAGGCTTGGTTTAAGCCATATTTCTCACCCACTTCAAGCGCACCTAAACCACAACATACCATTTTAATACACTTATAGGCAACCAAAACATGCCAATTCATATACAAATCATGCCATTTCATCTTCAACCATTTCATTACTCAAATCATAACCATAAACATACCAAAACAATATGTCTTCAACTATTTCACTACTCAAATCATAACCATAAACTACTCAAATCATAACCATAAACATACCAAAACAATATGTTTTCAACCATTTCACTACTCAAATCATAACCACAAACATACCAAAACAATATGTCATTACCAACAATTTCACCTGTCTTTCCTATGCATTTTTCTCATCATTTCATCAACAAATTCATGCCACAAAATATACCAATTCATCATCCCTATATCATACCAAATCAACCATGATATATCATTGGTAACCAATCAAAACAATTAACCACTTAGCCATCACAACAACCATACCAAACATGCCAAAACACAAGGTTATATATACATCACATATCACTTACCAAATTCATAAATTAAGCCAACCCAAATGGCCAAATACACACCCACATTTACATCATTTACAAGCTAACTCTTATGGCTAATTTTCATAGCTCAAAACATATCACAATAACACTAGCCTATACATGTCATATACCATATTTACAAAGCATCAAAAGTACCAACAAGTTGCTCGATAGTGTGACGATGTTCCTGATGATCCCCGAGTCCGAGCTAGCTTCGATTATCTATAAAACAGGGAAATAACACACAAAGTAAGCTTTAAAAGCTTAGTAAGCCATATTCAAATAAAAGTACCATATGAATCAACATCATTTCCATCAATAGGCAAACTATGAGTAAGCACATATAAGCTCACAAACCTTTCCCAATATATACATATTCAATATCATGAGTGAGTTCATCAATTACTTTCCTTTTTAATACTCATATGAATCTCGTATGTACCTGAGTCACTTAACACATTCACACATTCTTTCTTGACTTGACTTTGCCCATTGAACTTTTTGGAATAATTAAGGATACTTGGAAATCACATATAACTCGTACAATGCCATATCCCAGATATGGTATTACATGTTATCAGATATCGATGACGATAGCCCAGCTATAATCTCACACGAAATCAAATAACGATGCCAATGTCCTCGACATGGTCTTACACGTAATCACATAATGATGCCAATGTCCCAGACATGGTCTTACACATAATCACATCTCGTTAATCCTAATTTCATGACATTCATATCCTATACTATTTCTAAAGTTCATACAAGACTTTCGCATATTGTAACGCTGTCGATTCTTACTCGTATTTGATCATTCAACATTCATAGCAGTTCAATGATAATTAAACATATATAATTCAATTTAAAGGCATTTATTTGCATATGAACTTACTTTGTATTCGAGATAAACGGATTGGATCGACTATTCGATAACATTTGATTTTACCCGATCTAAATCTGATTTCTTTCGTTCTTGATCTATATACGTTCAAAATTAACTCATTTATTCATCAAATCATTCAATTCAGTCCACAAACACCTATTTGGACATTTTTACACTTTATCCCCTAAAGTTTTACATTTTTACAATTTAGTCTTTATTTCACAAATACAAAAAATTCATGAAATTTCATTAAACCCAAGCCTAAACGAATTTCATATAGGTCCCTAGAAGCCCAATACTTTCATTTATTTCACATTTCAACCCTTCAATTTATAATTTTCACAATTAAATCCCTAATAGGTATTTTTACTCAAAATCACTTAACAAAACTTGTATAACTATAAAAAAATATTCATTTTTCATCATAAAACATTCAAAAGCTTAAGCATTCATCAATGTCACTTCACAAAATCATTAAAAACTTCAAAAATTTTGGCATGGGCTAGTTAGAATACAAAGCAATGATCTCACAAATGTAAAAATTATCAAAACCGAGCTAAAATCGTACCTTAATCAAGCTATGCAAGTTTCGAACCCTAAATGAGCAACAATGGTTCCTTTTCTTCTTCAATATTCGGCAAGATGATGAAAATTGAAGGAAAAATGGCTTTTGTTTTATTTAATTAAATTTAATTTACAATTTTACTATTATAACCTTAATGAAACCATTATAAAATCACTTAATACATGCCCACTTATGTCCATTAACCTTTAAAATGGTATAATTACTATTTAAGGCCATCATATTAAAAAGTCAAGGCCAATTGACACCTTTAACTAATAGCATGCAACTTCTACATTTAACGCGATTTAGTCATTTTTCTCAAATTGACTATTAAACGATAAAATTAGCTCACGAAATTTTCACACATGCATATAATCATGCTGTAAACACATAAAATAATATTAAAATAATTTTTCAACCTCGACTTTGTGGTTCCGAAACTACTGTTCCAACTTAGCTAAAACCGGGTTGTTACACCAACTTCTAACCTAAACGAGCCACGAAGTTACTATAACACAGGGGAAAACAAACCGAGTAAGCTTTTAATCTTAATAAGTTCGTATAACGGGAAATTAACTTACCATTCATTTACAGTTAAGGTAAACATACAAAATAAATCTAAAACAATTCGGCCAATAGCCTAAACACATATTTTCATCAAACGTGTTAGTCGAGTATTTCTCATGAATATTAAGAAACATATATAAGTTCATCAATAATTAATTTCCATATACATATGCTTTTCACTTGAAGTATTCATGAACCATGTAAAATCATATCATTGTATTTTAAGTATATACTTGTTACAATTCATCTTTGAGTCATATTATCTCATGTAAGAACTTTGCCCGTTGAATCATTTAAAATATCGATGGATGCACGGGTAGTACACACGAAATGTATAAATCTGTAATCCGTCAATTCATATTCAGGAATGCTCATAAGAGCACATAAACGGAAAGCTCTCTCTAGATCCATATAACGGGAAACTCATGTGAGTCATGTAACGGGAAGTTCAAGCGAGCCAATATCGGGAAGCTCCGAAGAGCCATATATCGGATGCTTATAAGAGCTGTGGTGTGTCCGCAACACATGCAGGATTACAACCAATTGGGATGCTCCGAAGAGCTATTAAAGGGAAACTCGCAAGAACCATATAATAGGAAGCTCGTGAGAGCCAAATATTGGGATGCTCATGAGAGCTAATAACGGGACGCTCTTTCGAGTTGTGGTGTGTCCGCAACATATGCAGGATTACAACCAATCGGGATGCTCCGAAGAGCTATTAATGGGAAGCTCACAAGAACCATATAACAGGAAGCTCGTGAGAGAAAAATATCAGAATGCTCATGAGAGCTAATAACGGGACGCTCTTTCGAGTTGTAGTGTGTCCGCAACATATGCAGGACCATAACCAATTCAGGAACCCTGTATCCATCGAATATCATCTATTCAAACGAGACTTAGCACTTTTCAGACATTATCGAATATGCGATCCATTCTTATACATAACAATTTTATACATTTCACATACATAACATTCAATTCAAACATATAAATATACAATTTAGTTACACAAACTTACCTTGACAAGTGTTCGTGTACAAAAGCTACTAATCCGACACTTTCTCTTTTCTTCAATCTAACTCCGTATTTGGTCTATCTAAATCTATATAAACAAATTTAACTCAATTTAATAAAATTCATATTCAATTCAATCCAATTCACATCTTAGGTAAAATTACCATTTTGCCCATATATTTTTGATTAATTACAATTTCGTCTCTAGGCTCGGAATATGAAATTCATGCAATTTAATCCTTATTCCAAGCCTAGCCGATTTTTACATATAAAAATAACAGCTCATGTATTTCAAAAAATTCATAATTTTTCCATAAATTTTACCTTTTTTTCAATTTAGTCCCTAAATCATAATTTCATCAAAATTCCCTTAACAAAAGTTGTTTATCTATCAACAACTTTTTATTTTCTACCATAAATCTTCATAGTTCATGCATACTCATCCATGTCAAAACCCTATTACTTTGATAACTTTACAAATTAATCCCCGAGATAGCTAAATTAAGCTATTACAATTTCAGAAACATAAAAATTATTAAAAACGAGACTTGAATACTCACCTAATTGAGCAATATAAGATTATCAATTCTTCAAGCTTTAAACTAGGGTTTCCATGTATTTTTATTTGGGAAAAATGATGAAAAGGATGATATTTTGTCATTTAATCATTTATCATCATTTATTATTTTCACTTTCCAATTTAGTCCTTTTCTTTATCAAATTTTTCATTGATGACTAATCATACTTATCTACTAACTCTTCTTAATGGTCTATTTTCCATATAAAGACCTCTAATTTTGAATTTCATAGCTACTTGATACTTATAGCTACTAGAACTCAACTTTTGCATTTGATACAATTTGGTCCTTTTATCAATTAAACATGTAATCGGTAAAATTCTTCTTAACAAAATTTTTATACAATATTCCTATCATATGGTAGACCATAAAAAATTTTAAAATAAATTTTCTTCCAGACTCGAATTTGTGGTCCCGAAACCACTGTTCCAATTTAACTGAAAACGGGCTGTTACAATCAATTCCTAAAAAGCAGAACTTACCTTATTTCTAAGAGCAAAAGGATTGGTTAATGGTCATTTTGGTCGAATGGTATGCTATTGGAAGGCCTATGCTCCTTTAGCCAAGGCAAGTGGCCAATTAGGTCATAACTTTGGACGACATCAATCAGGAGGTCAAAGCCATTTGTTCTGCTGACATGTGTATAGGTTGGGGAAGGGTTAACAATAGCCTCCCCTAAGTTGAAAAGTAGGTTACAAAGTGACCTTTTGTGGGACATTTCTTTACTCACATGTTTTGAGATAGAAAAAATGTTTTTTTTTGTCGAGAAAGATAAAAAGTTGTTTTAATTCTTCTAGAAGGTTTTCCATAAATGCCAAGTTTAATCCAAATTCACTTAGGGAGTAATGGCAATGATGAAAGGTGTTTGACATGGTGCATATGGTCAAATGCCATTGGTCATAGCCCTCAAACCTAAAACGGTGTGCTTGTGAAGACCTTTGAGAAAATCTATAAATCTTAGACTTGGTTGTCTTTGAAACCTTTTTTGTTTTATTTGATTTTCAAGGTTTTTCCTTTGTATTTTCAATCATCTGAGGTTCTTCTTTGGTTGTTAGAGTTACAGGCTTCTTGTGTTCATCATCAAAGTTTCTATAGACTTTTTTTTCTCCCTATTTCATTTGTTGTTGTCGTAAGGATTTAACCATGTCTAGGAACTAAGGATCAGGATTTTCAAGGGGAAGGAGCTCTACTAAGGATCAGTCATGGGGGAACAGGTCCATCGTCGTGGAAGATAGGTCCACCACCATGACATCAAGTTCAAAGGGGGAAAACCATAATATGAAAAAGTAGTAGATGAAGTGGTTGTTAGTGGTATGTACAAATGTATTACCACCACGAAGCAAGAGATGTGGAGGGTATTGAGGTGCAAGATGCTCCTTCAAACAATGTACAAAATAAAATACGTCACTTTCGACATAATAAATATATAATTTCATCATTCAAAACAACTATTTCCAATTTCAAAATATTCATGGTAAAACCACTCACACCTTCTTACTTTCAATTATTCACATAAAATCATTCATTGAATTATTTATAATATCATTCACCATTTATTTCATCTGTAAACATAATACTTTCATCACTTAAATATAGAAAATAATTCTGCAAACTTAATTCTTACAATTTCACATCAAATTATACAATTAATAAATATAAAATAATAATTTAAAAAACTTACCCATATTTTCTCTCACTTCCATCTTTGTTTTCAAGCCTCTATGGTTAGTTTAATATGAACGGACATTTTTGAATTAGAATTGGATTTGATATCTCACTTGAATTTCAAAGAATTTTTTTGTTAGTAATATGCTTGAACAAGAAAATGACCAAATTGTATTAAATGTAAATTATTTTTCCTCTCCCACATTAGGGTATTTATAGAAGAGAAATATTTCTCTTCATATTTCTAGAATTTTCTTTATTTATCTTTATTTAACATTTAATTAATTTTATCAAGGGTTCACATTAATCACATGATTTTAATCCAATGGTTATAATTTTCCTCATAAAAATATCACATTTTTTAAATTTAAAATTGAAAAATAATATTTAATGACAAAATAACCAAATTGCCCTTTAAAATATTTTGACATATTTAAGACATAAGGGTTAAATAGTCATTTTACCCTTTCCCATCACTCATTTGTTTGACAAATGGCATACTTATGTGTCCTAAGTATAAAATTCATGGTATAATTGCAATTAAGTTATTTTCTCATAAAATAGTAAAATTGTACTTTAGTCCTTATATTTTTCACCACTTTCCACTCTAGTCCATATTTCAAATTTTCGACTCCATCTATTGATTCATATCCATGTCATATTCATACAAAATATTCCTTATTGATTCATATCCATGTCATATTCATACAAAATATTCCTTAAATTTTTTCCCTTTTTTCTAGAATAGTAAATTTGCACTTGTAGCTCATTTTTCATAAACTTTCAATTGAATCTTTATTAAACTTTCGCTATTCATACTTTCTTTTTCATTGTCAAAATTTGATTTTATTATCATTATTCAATTAATAAACTCTTACTTTTTGAAAAAAAAAATTACTATTTATCTTTCGAAATATTAAATGTTTCATAACTTAATTTTTATTAATTAATTATTTAACATTAAATTAATAATTAAATATCAAACCATATAAATTATATTGAATCAATCAATTCAATCCATTTTAAATATAAAAAATTACCAACTTTTAACCTTTAATTTAATGACTAAAAGAAATAAACAGTTTCACTACTGATTTTATATACATGGAAACTAATGTTCAATCTTCTTTACAATATTTTTTTGGTGAAAAGACAAGAATTTGATAAAAAAAATACAATAAAAAATATTTTTTTGGTGAAAAGACAAGAATTTGATAAAAAAATACAATAAAATAAAACTAGTTCCCCAACAAGGAAATGTCAAACACTTGAAGATTTTCTCTCCTTTCTTTAACTAGTTTTGCGATTCTATCAACCTCTTCATTCTCCTCCCTAGAAATATGTCGAATGTCCTAATGTCTTACTCTAGCCAAATTCATGGATAGCTAGAATTGCCTCCATGCTATCAGTTTGAATCAACACGGTGTCATAATTCTGCTCCAAAAGAAGCGTTAATCCATTCAAGATGCCCCACAATTCAGCTTCCATAACAGAGCGAAAGCCCAAATACATGTTGTAGCCTAAGATCCATCTTTCATTTTGATCCCTCATAACACCCCTAATTGCAACAAAACCAGAACCCTTTTTAACAACACCATCAGATCTTAAGCGAATCCAATTATTGTGCAAGGTCGAAAGTGGTGATGATATTTGCAAAGCCCTCTTACTTGCCTTACTTTTAAAGAATCTATAGTGTTTAGCCCAACTGCAAGATACTTTGATAACTTCATTTGTACTAAAAATTTAAAAAATACACTTATATAATCCTTCACAAATCGAGAAATTAAATTTCTACATCTTTCGAGTTAAACGAAAAGAACTCAAGAAGTGGCCTTTATCCCCCACTCAAATGGAAAATTCTTTATATAATCCCTTTTAACTTTTAGGAAATCATAAGTTAATATAATGATAAAATTATATTTTGTCATTCTAAATTTTTTTATTCATTTTCACTCAAAACAATTCTTCTAGCTTCTCTTGTTGGAAATTATAGATTGCAAATTAATTATTTATGAGCACTATTCAAATTTAAAGTGATGATTTATCATCTTGCAAATTAGTTATTCATAAGCACTATTCAAATTAAAAGTGATAATTTATCATTCAATGAATACATTTCCGTGGGACATGTTTCTTCCATGAAGTATGTCCAAAATGAAGGGTTATGACTCTTCAAAATAATATTCCTTGAGTGCATATAAATAGAGGGATTATGGTGCTTACAAATTACATTAAAATCAATTCAATTTTAGAAATTAGAATAAGTGTTAGGGAATTCCTTGATTTTGCTAATCAAAGGAAACTCAAAACTTCGTTGTATCACGGGAAGATCTTTGTCTTAACCCTCTAACAACTTTTGGGGGCAAATAGTTCTCTTTAGAAAATGTCACCTGCACCTAGAAGTTTACTGTTTATTTCTATATAAATCTTTGTTTCTATCGTCTCCACTCAAATTATCCAACATCTCTCTTGTCTTGGATTTGAACATTGTAAAAAAAAAAAACCAACATTGAGAGAGCTTCGATAAGTAAAGTTTTGGGGTTATAATCTTGTGGATCTTCCCGCACTAAGGAGTAAAATGTGGCTCAAGTTCAAATATAGTTGAAATTCAACATGGTTATCGAATACCGAAAATCTCGAAAATCAAAATTTCTTTGGAATAGGAATTATGGGAGGCCTACCACTTAAAAAACTACTTCTAACATTCCTCCCTAGGCATGACGATGAAAGCCCATGATTTCTCCATAATTTCTTACCAATGGTGGCCCTTGGAGGAGTGTACAATTTATGGCTTTTACATGCCTTCAATTTCTTCCTATAAAATGGGGTTTCCTTCTTTGCGAGTTCTTCAACGGTGTTCACACTTGAAAGTGATGTAAATGTTTGTGATTTCCCTTGAAAATATTTGGAAAGTCCTCTCCTATAACACCAAAAAAACTCGATCGTTAAGCATATGATATAAAATCAATTATCGATAATACAAGAAAATATCTAAACACATGGTTGAAAGCAAAGGGAGGCAATGGCGTTGGCTTCCAGAAAATGGTACATCTACTATTTAACTCTTTAAAATTTATAAAATTACATATTAATATAATAATAAAATTATATTTAAAATTTATGATTCATCTACTGTTCCTAACGCAAATTTTTCACTTAATTCCTATCTAAATATATTTAACTTAGAATTGATTATATATATATATCAGTTCTTGTATATGCATAAACATGTTAAGCATCCAGATAATACAAGCAAAAATCTAAGCATATAACTTAAATGATGTGGGATAACAGTATTTCATGGTACATAAATGAAGAAATATGCATATAGAAATTTGTAAATTAGGGTTTATATATGTATGTATATACTTACTTGATGGGGAGTTGGGCCATGAGCTCAGATAAATGAAACAAAGGTCCATCAATGGTGGAAGAAGATGAAGATGAAGATGCATCATCCACCATGTCTAATGATGATGATGATGAACAAGTTCTTGAATATACATCCCCGATGAATGATGATGATGATGAACTTGTAATCTCATCATCATCATAAATAATGATATGATCATCATGATCCTTCATGTTCATCCATTGATCTTTCTTCTCAACAAAATTTGGAGTACTTGCAAACATTCCATTATTCATATCAGCTTCTTCACCCATTTCTGCAAATTCTTAGGGGAAAAAATAATTTATGAATGTTTCAGAAAAGGAAAAAAAAAAAACCAAGGCAATACCTATAATTATGAAGAAGATTAAGATTTATATATATGTATATATTTATAAGTGTATATAATTTGAGAAGCTGATATGCATGACATGAAAGCATACATCTGGATTAGGTTTGTTGTTATCTTTTATTATTTATTTTCAGGATAATGTCTGTATGACAGAAAACACACACATTTTCCATGATATTTAACAAAAAAATGGTTAAATATATTTGGTACATGATATTGATTTTAATATTCAATTTGGTACTTAAATTTTTTTTGTCTCAATTTTATACTCGAGTTTGACATCATTTTTCAATTTAGTGCCTAAATCAAAAAATTCAATGAATATAATTGACATGTATATTCTAATAAAAAAAACCCAATATTTATTAAAAGAAAAAGCTCTAATACTAAATTGAACATTGTAACTAAATTTAAGTATGAAATAGTTTATTAACCGAAAAACTATGAAGTGTGACCAAAATTAACATTTAAAATTAAAAAAATTAATTAATAAAGTGAATGGAAAAGAAAAAAAAAGAAGAAAATCATTGTTTAAGTGTTATCAAAGTATTTGGATAATTTCTAAAGTTAAAAAAAATTAAAAAATAGCCTTGGTTTAAAATAATAATAAATTTCATGTAAAAATAAATTTCATTAAATATTTCATACAACTAATAGATAAGCTTAAAATGCCCAAATTCATATTTTAGTCCATCTACTTTTTATTTTAAGAATTTATCTTTTTATTTTTTAAATTTTAAAACTTAGGTCTATTAGTTAATACTGTTAAAATTATTTTATTAAATTCATGTTCATTACGACGTCATTTTTTAGTTACATTGCTACAAAAAAATCAAAATATTACACCAAAAAAATTAATAATATTAACAATTGGATGTAAATTTTGAAGTCTGAAAAATCTTAAAAATTAAAATAGAGAAACTAAATTCCAAATTTATAAATAGTAGAGGGACTTATAGCATATTTTAACCAAGAAATAAAAATTAAGGTTGAAGGATATACACGTGTTGTTTGCTGGGAATGGAGGTGGATGAAGTTTCCATGCCCTAAGAGGTTAGATTAGAAGTGGTCTTTGTCAGTAGTAAATTATTAATGGCTTAGCCCTTATCCATAAGATTCGACATTATCTATTTTGATTTTTTTTTTGGACATAGAATTATGTAGTAGAATAATTATAAAAGATGATAAGCTTATTGCCTTTCAACGTCCGACACCAACATTTTCAACATCTTTTAATTTCAAATTTAATCAATTTATTCAAATATAAAATTAATAATGAGTACTACCTCAATTATTATATCAAAACTACTAAATTTTAAATTTTAAATTATATAAATATAAAGTAAGTAATTGCTTTGGTCCTAAAATTAGAAATTTGAATTTTAATATTTTAAACTATATAAAATTAATAATGATAAAATTACACTTTAATCCTAAAGGTATAAGGCTAAGGCATTATCTATTTTAATGATTAATATATATAATCTAAATTTAAGATGATTTGAAATAAATTTACAAGATGTAATTTTTTTTATACAATGTATAGAATTATTCATAGTCCCTCCTCAATTTATAAATAGGAAAATAATACATTTCAGCGCATTCGAACCTACATCCTCCTACATAGACAACAATGCCCATGTCAATTTTTTTAAATCGAATCAAATTTTGCTCGCCCTTAATCTAATTAACAGATATAACAAAAAATTTTAATCGAACCTGTAGAGAAATAAATTAAACCATTATTTCCTAATTCAACCGATTTAACTGATTCAATTAGATAAATTTTTTATAAAAAAAATTGTTCGAATCCAACCAATTTAGTTCACATAAATAAATAAACGTTGAAGGGAGGGCCACATTGTTTTTGGTTTCCTATAGTAAGAAATTCACAAGCCGCTCTTATATTTTCTAGCGTTATTTCAGCAAAATCCTAACCGTTTGGGGTGGTGGGTGGGGCCATCATCGCATCATCACCATCATCTTCCACGTAAGCATTACTTTTTAGAAATTATATATTATCGGTGGGCTACTCAGTAATCACATGATCCCAAACGCTACGAATTACATGTGGCAGATAATTAGGTGGTGACCTAAATGGATAACTATCACCCATGTGGAGAAAATCTAAAAACTTTTATCAATTAACGATGTTGACCTTTGACTTTCCCCATTCTTCTCTTCAAATTTTAGGTCTAATTATGGTTTCAGTCCCTTAGTAAATTTGATGAATTTGTATTTAATTTTTAAAATATATTTTTGAAAGAACCTTATATTTGATACTAATATGTTTACATTGAATAAAATACTTCCATCCGTTCAATATTTTTATTTTTATTAATAATAAAATGTTTGACTATGTTAATATTACAAATTAATTAAATATCAATATAATGGGATAACGTTTTAAGAGTTATTTTTTATATAAAAAAAATTTTATCCATATTTTGGTATGCCAAATTCTAGTCAACCATGAATAAGTATGGGATATGAAGTATATGAGAATATGTATCGAAGATGATAATGGATTAGGGCGTGAAGAATATTGCCAAATCCACTATTGTTCTATTGTTTGTATGATTTGTCTTGCTTTATTGTGGATGTTAAATTTTAAATATTCCTACCACCTTCATGAAAGTTGTATATAGCCATAATGTCCATTTGGCCATGGAAACCATAATGTTAGGCTCAAAGTTATTTAGAGGGGTGAATTGGGATTTGAAAATTCTGTTCTAAAGTTAAGAGAGGGTAGAAAAACTTGATTAGCATCAGCATTATTTTCAGAGAAGGAGAACGTGGGTTCAAACACGTTGAAATGTGTTTATCCTTCTATTTAAGGGTGTGAAAGGGTGATGGGTAGTTGTATACGTTGTATCAATAAAAAAAATAGGGTAAAAAAACTTGACACAATTGATTTTTGGTAGTTCAGTTCCAATTGCTTACCTTTACTATCTTAGCCTCACTTACCGGGATTTTCTTAATTTCCTAACTTGAATAAGATACTTTTGAAGAAAAAAGTATAACCTTTACAACTCTATTTTTTTTGTAAAGTTAAAATAGAACATTTTTCTTTATTTTTCAAGGCTAAACTAAAACCTTTCTAGTTTTTATAGCTCAACTGGAAATCCTTCTCAATTTACAATTGAAGAAATTAAAATAAAGAAAGAAACTACTTTAAGATAGGTGTTTACAAGATTTAGGGCCACTAAAAACTAGAATAAAACTTGACCCAAAATTTTGCAATGAAGCACTAAAAAACTACAAACAAGAAAAAGATGAAAAAAAATCAACCTCTTAAAGTAATTTTATCTTTAATTTGGTATTTGATATTGATGTCTTTCATCTTATAATATTCTTTGAGGTTTTCATCTATCAAAGAATTAATTTGTAATTATTGAAGACAAAATATAGCTGTTGCAACCTATGCTAATGATACCTCTAAGAAATATAGCTATTAGAGACACTGTAGTATCGATACCATGAAGCTAGGTATTGATTAGGGAAAATATTAATACTTTGCCCCTCTAGAATTATTTGTGGCTACTAATTCCCCAAGGTATCGATATACTTTAGTACTGGGTATTGAATTACTTTAAAACCATTTTAAACAGTTTTAAAACAATTTGGTATCAATGCCAAAACATAAAGTATAAGATAAAACATATTTAGACCATGTTTTTGAGTATCTTAAAATCTTGAAAATGTATAATAAATATATTAATAATATTACATAAAAATAATTTAAATATATATAATTTATTATATCATAAAGAGAAATTTGTAAAATATGATCTTTGTTCTTTAAAATACATATCAAATATAAATTACGTGAAGAAATAAGAAGGCAAAAACATGGACATCGAAATAGATAATTGCAACAATGGACATAATAGTATACATTAAATTTGCAAAAAACATGATGCAATTAAAACTCGAATGTTCGACCTTTTGTATGCTGCCATTAATGTCCCATGTGCAGGGTCGTGGAAGGCCTCAGATTTTCGATAAGTCAATTTACTCCATGCGAATAAATTTTAAATTTAGGTAAATTATTAAAATAGTCACTTATGTTTGAAATGTTACGTCTTAATCACTTACATTAACGTGTTGTAACATTTTAGTCACTGAGTCATTAATTGCTGTTAACGGTGTAATGATAAGTTAACGTGGTATGTTCAATCATCATAGGTATTTATACCAATACCTAAAACTACTCATAAACGCTATATATTCTTTTGGATTTTTTTTTTGAATAGTTTTATTATAGGTTTTAATCATATCTTCTCTTTTCAATACAATACCTAGAACTACTCATAACTCCTTTCCAACCCTTAAATAGGAGACAATATGCTTCAACGCACTCAAACTCAAGTCCTCCTATATTGGCAACAATACCCATATTAATCGAGCTAAGACTCAATTGGTTGATATCATTCGAATTTATAACATTCATAGTTGAATAAATTTGAATAAATCTAAGTTTAGGTAATTTTGGCTTTTGGATTTAGGTTATTCCAATTTTCCATTTAGATTTGTTGGATAAGACTATTTCAAGTGTTGCTTGTTTAGGTAATCTTACATTTGAATGGGTTTAAATATTATTGAGTTTAGGTTGTTGACTTTTTATAATTTTTTCGAGTTTGAATTTTTATTAATTGAGTTAAAATTTTGAGTTCAGATCAAAATTGAGTTGAAAACTTACATAATATCTTTGTTTCATGGACTTCAATTTGAATGTGAAACACAAAAAATAGACATGTTATTTACTCAAAGTTTTGTGGTTACTAGTGTAATAAAATAAAGAATAGTTAGTATAAATTTAAACTTGAAATTACAAAGATGAGTCAAAACGCTTATAAAAAATAAGACTTCATCAACATAAGCAAAAAATTTTCCTTCTCTTTGCTAAAATTAAGTTATGGGAGTGGCTGAATATTATCAATTGAATTAGTTTATAACTAATTTATATATAAAAACATGTGTAAAAAATAATACTTCTACCAAAGGTAACAGCAAAGTCATGTAAAAGTATTCGGTAATGGGATGCACAATTTCTTTTAGTACATTACAATTTTGGGTAGAGGGCAATAATATTCACTCAAATATTCAGTTCATTCTATTTTGGTCACTTAATTATTAATTTATTTCGTTTTAGTTATTTAACTTTCCGAAATTAAATATTTTAGTCATTCTTTTGTTAGTTGCCTAACAAAAGTCTAATGTGGGCTTTGTTTTATTGGCCTAATAACAAATTTATCTCTCTAATGTTTACACATTCTATTAATTTGATCCTAAATCCAAAAAAAAAAACAAATTTAGCCCTCTTTGTGTCATTTTAATCCTAATTATAAAAAAATTAAAAATATTGGGGGCTAAATTTGTCATTTTAAGTTTTTTAAATATATTTTTATAATTTTTAGAATTAGAACAAAAATGACAAATTTTGTAAACGTTGAGGGTTAAATTTGTTAAATTTTTTAGATGTAGGATTAAATTGATAGAATATGTAAACATTGAAGGGTTAACTTTATCATTAGACCAATAAATAGTTGAGTGACTATTTTTATACTTTATCCTATAATTTTTGAGGAAGGAGATGAATTGTACATAGTTTTGGATCAAGGAATGTAACATTATTGGAGGTAGGATTTCCATGTTTGGATTTCTAACATTATCTTGCGCGGGTAATTTTATTTTCCCAGGTAATTTCAATACCAAGTAGTTAATCTGACATTCTCATGTTTTTTTCTTTTTTTACAAATTTACCCATATTTTTAGTGACTATAATAAAAAAAAAGGTAAACTATACTGTAGGTCACCTTAAAATAGCATTATTTTTATTTTGGTTACTCTATTTTTTTGTCAATTTAATTACTCTAATTAAGATAATTGTTCGAAATAGTTATTGTCGTTAAAAATTATGTTAATCCATTAACGAATTACTAACGTGACATCTCTTTTTTACTTTTGATTAAAGATAAGAACCTCTCTATAATTAGTTAAAAATATTTTTTTTATTTATTTGCAACATGAAAATTCTAATTATGATATTATCAACATTTAAATTCTCTTTAAGAAAAGAAAACCTAACGACAACAAGAACGAATCATGACCATAACTCGATCCTTTTCAATAAACCCACCTATCAACATAATACCACCAACCACCCTTTGATGTGAATAAATTCTTCATTAGAAATGGCCAATATTTGTTTTTGGCATTGTTTCATCAGAGGTCAGGCGGCACATTCTTCCCAACCGGCCAAAAGGATAAACAAAATCAAATCGTGTATTGGGCACATTTTTAGATAATAATGGTAGAGCTGAAATGGGTGTAATAAAGAGTAAAGCATGGCAGCAAGGAAAGAAGTTGAAATAATTTAATGATGCCGTTACAACCATAACATGGAGAATCACAGCGTATATCAAAATGATGAACCCTCCAAAAGAAACAACATTCATAACCAACTTAAAATGATCGAATTTCATGAAAAGGTCCTTTTCAGTTGAAATCCAACAAATGCAGAGGAAACGTATCAATAAATTACTTGAAGCCATTGAAGGAAGTGGTCCAGTTTTGCTTCTTCTCTACGTGCCATTATCGTTGGTGGCTTGAGTTGGCCGGTGACCAAAAGCACCACAGCTAGGTTTAATAAGGGCTTTAGCTGTTGTTGGCGGTTGAGTGGCCGGTGGTGCTCTACTGGTAGGTTATGGTTCGTCGTCATCATTGTTGGATCCTTTCTTCTAAAAAAGATTCAAATATTGAAATATTTATGTTGCAAATAAATAAAAAATGCGTTTTGGACTAATTATAAAAGGATCTCTAACTTTTGTCAAAAATTAAAAAAAATGCCACATCAGCGAGCCGTTAGTGGATTAACGAAATTTTTAATAACAATGACTAATTCGAACAATTGTCTTAATTAAAATGATTAAATTGATAGAAAAAACTTTAAAATGACCAAAATAAAAATAACACTATTTTAAGATGACATATAGTTTACCCTAAAAAAATAATGAATCAAACTCTCTAGTTATGTGATATATTCTTCAGTTAACATTGCAATTATATTTATTTATATTATAAGTTGAGAAAAATTAACATTTTGTTTGAAATATTACATTTATAACAATTATTTTTATCAAATTTACCCTTAAACCATTACGAATAAAGTTTTATTTAGTTTTTTTTCCTTTGAAAACGAGTTTTATTAGGTTAAATTAAAGGTTAAGGGTTTATTTACATACAAATTAAAAAATTAAGGGCTTATTTGGATACTAAATGAAGTATACTGATTAAAGTTTAACTGTTTAACCTCAAGTTGTGGTCAGGGTGTTCACATCCTCCTGTAAGCATAAGGACTTAATTAAATATAAGGATAAATTTAAAGGACTTATTAAATATATTATCCTATTATTTTGTTTTGCTACCTCTAAAGTACGGTGAATTAATCACGTGTGATTAAAATATCTATATACACGCACAGCCAAGTTAAAACATAAAATCTTTATTTCCTTTACCGAGATTTGAGTTTAATTAATATCTATTCAGATGTTCATCTTTAATCCCAAGCGCTAATAAAGGGAGTGACTGTCACTCGCATATATGTCACGCCATATGAATCACTATTCGTCCGTGTAAACCATGCACCAAACATCCACGTGAGTATCAACCACGCAACTTCCATTGTTTTCTTGCAAAATCTGGCGAGAAAGTTAAGGAAAAAATAAAGCAAAATCGAAACAAAAGATTGATATTTTTTTTAGTTTTTGGTCAAAATTTGATGGTAGTCCCTGTACTTTGATAAAAATTATAAATTTAGTCCTATACTTTAAAAGTTAAATTTTATTTCATTTCATTTTTTTGATTTTATTCCAATCATTAACATTGTTGAATTTATCAACTTATTATATATATTTTTTTTTCAATCAGATGCGAGGCCATATGAGACTAGTTTAATCAACAAGCTAAGCTGATAAATTTTGATGAAAAATATTAACAGTTATCAATAATTGGACTAAAATTTTTAATTTTTAAAAAATAAGACTTTTTAATTAAGGAAACTAAAACTCAAATTTTAATAAAGTACAAGGGCCGAATAAATATTTTAATTATTTTATTTTTTAAAAACGGATTTTTAGTTAAAAGATTGGCTCAAAATTTTGAATAACAAATCACATTTGGCCATTAAATCCCCACACACCATCTCGTTAATTACTCACATGTTAATAAGACTCAGTCACTTTGGTTCTTCAAATTTACATGTAAATCTTCTATTTTCCTTTTTCCTTTTTACTATTATTACTCCCTGTAAATTGCTTAGATTTTTTTCTCCTTGTTTTATACCCAATGAAGCAATGTATGTCAGCAACATGATGGGTTACAAAAAAAAAAAGGGTTCTAGATGATATGGCATGATCTTGTTTGTTCCATGCAAATTCCTTCAATAAAGCCATGAATATGAGCAACATGATGGAATAAAAAAAGTGGGTTCTTGATGATATTGTAAGATCTTGTTTATACTCAGTCACTTTGGTTCTGCAAATTCAAGTAATCTTTTGTTTCCTTTCAAAAAAAAAAGTAATCTTTTGTTTTGTTTCTCTTTACATATTCCCTACAAATTCTTAAGCTTTTTTATTTTTTATATACCTAATGAAGCCATGGATGTCAACTGGATTAGGAAAAAGTGAGTCATAGGTGATATGGCATGATCTTTGCTGTTTTTAGCTCTATTTAGTTCAATGGTGAATTGGTGATGGGGCCTGTTTGGGTGATAAAAAGGAGAGAGAAAAAAGATCTTTCTGTTTGTGGAATTTTGAAGGCAAACCCTCTTCTCTGACAGAACCATTTTCTACAGATTTATGTGTCTCCACCAGCTGTTTGTTTTCTTTTCTATATTTTTACTTGATTTTTTACCCCATTTTACTGGGTTTATGTTGTTAAAAAAGGAATGTCTTTAATTGTACTATTGTGGTAGTGGTGGTGTTGGTATCTGAATATATGCTCAAATTTGTTCTTTTTTTTTCTAGCAATAGAGCATGGATATTGGTTAATTTGTATATTATCATTAGTAGCTTTAATTTATTACAAAGGGTAGTGTTCTTTTTGGAGCAAAAGTTTCATGAATTATTGTTTGCGGTTTATGTTTTTCAGAAGAAATTTATCTTCTTTAATCCCAATTACTTCTTTGTTTGCAAATAGGTTGATTTTGGGTGAGAAGCTATTCAATTGCCAGTCGCCAATGCCATCAAGGGATGAAGGTTGGCTTGAAATGATGTTAAAAGGAAATGTTTTTTATGGTGGAATAAGTATAGCCTGTTTTTGAAATTGAATTTTTTGTGGTGAAAAAGGGCTTTGAAAAAATGATGATGAAAGGAGGAAAAGATGAGGCAAAAGTGATGAACCCTATGTTTCCTAGGCTTCATGTGAATGACGCTGAGAAAGGAGGGCCAAAGGCACCTCCAAGGAATAAAATGGCACTTTATGAACAACTCAGTATCACTTCCCAAAGGTTCAACTCAGGATCACAATCCATGTTGCCTTTTCCACCAAATAATAGCAACATCTTGGTTCCTTCAATGTCATCAAGCCATGTAAGTTTAGTTGATTTTTAGCGATTTCCTGAAGTCATATGTGATGCAATTGTCTCCTTCAAGTTGCCTTGTTTATTAGTTATCTCTGTTTGTATGTCTGTTTAATCATCTATGTTACTCGTATTTAGGTGTTATTATTAGATGCAGGTATGTTTCAGACACGGATATGGATATGGGTACTTTAAAAGAAAATGTAGAGTAGGAGCAACATGGTTAACCATTTTAGCCTTTGAACTTTGAAGTCCTTTTTGATCAGATGATACATATTGTATCATAATCATATTCATATCCAACACTCACATTGAGTGTGAGGAACATAGCTGGATTTAATCAAATGTTATCAAGCCATGTAAGTTTAGCTGCTTTTTATTGATTTCCTGAAGTCATATGTGATGCAATTGTCTCCTTCAAGTTGCCTTGTTTGTAAGTTATCTCTGTTTAACCATCTATGTTACTCATATTTAGGTGTTTGTGTTAGATACGGGTAAGTATTTGAGGGTCTTTGGACGGTCATGTATTTGTATTTATACCCCTGTATGTGTTGGATAAAGATTAGATATGGGTACTTTAAAAAAATGTAGAGTCCGTGTAATACGGTTAACCAATTTAGCCTTTGAACTTTGAGCTTTGAAGTCTTTTTTCATCAAATGATACATGTATCGTACGTGTATTCATATCTGACACTCACACTGACTGATTTTTGTTTATAAGTGATATTTTTGAAGTCCTTTTTGGAGTCATATGATGCATTTGTCTCCTTCAAGTTGCCTTGTTTATAAGTGATCTTTGTTCGTATCTCTGTTCAACCATCTATGTTACTCATATTTAGGTGTTAGTGTCAGATAGGATAAGTATATAATATAGGCATCTTTAATTTCCTTTTAAGTTTTTCTATGTATTTGAAGGTTTTTGGACGGTCATGTCTTTGTACTCATATCCCAGTATGTGTTGGACACGGATATTAGATATGGGTACTTGTACCATACCTATATTCATATCCGACACTCACACCGAGTAACATAGCGGTATTGAATCAATTGTCATTAAGCCTCAGTCTCTTCCATTGCATTCATGGTTCTTTACCTTAAAAATTTCCAGTTTATACAAAAGAAAATCGTATGAAGTTCTAAGTTATGTTCATATTTTTAGGGTGGTGGTAATGAAAGGAACATGTTTATGCCATTAGCAAACTCTCATGAATCTTCAGTTTTGGCTGATGAGAAGTTTAATTATTGTTCCATCCCTGGGACTAAACTAAGCACCATGAAAGGAAATCAAGATCGAAAATCCTCGAAAACTACCAAGTGTCGTAGTTTTGATCCATTGCAACCACTTCATTTCTCGAAGTTCAAGAAATTTTCATATCGGTCAGTAGGACTCGATGATGACCTTACAGTCCCAACCTCAATTCTACCTGGGATGGATCGAAATCATGGTTGCAGTAAGCAAAGTGAAGGTAGGGAAAGATTTTCTAAATCGAACTTGAGCTCTTCGATGCAGTTTTGGGCTTCTAATAAAAAGCAGATGAAGGAAAATGGAAGATTATGTGAAAATAGTCAGGACCTCATGGAAAGGTCCAATTCAATCGTGTCAACCAGAGATGAAATATTGGCCGGCACGTCATTGGACTTGTCAACCAAAATCAAAAACCCAGGATCGTTAAAACGACCACATGCGGTGATGAATCAAGAAAATAAAAGCATCACGGTTGATGTGTTGAATAGTAACGATGTTCCTGATGCAAGGTTGATATGCTCGAGACAATCACTTGGAGTCGATAATGAAAACAGAAATCTGGTGCACGAAGAAAAGACACATGGGGCTACAGAAGTTGAGGGTGTTAACAGACATAACAATGTCCCAGATGCATCAGAGTACATATCTGCTTCCGATATATGTCCTGATGATGTCGTGGAAATAATTGGCGAAAAGCATTTCTGGAAAGTAAGAAGAGCCATAGCCAAGTAAGTATCCTTTTGGTGTTGCTATCTGCGTCTGCTACAGCTAATGAACATCAAAAGGTCTATTGAATTCGGTTTTCCATGACTGCATTTTTGTACCGATATTGAATCATATGAACACCAAAACTCTTCCTGAATGCATTAACATGTGTTGTTAGTTGTGCTTCTTAATGGTATACTAACATTATGTCGTAATTTTCAGCCAACAAAGAGTCTTTTCCGTGCAAGTCTTCGAGTTGCATAGACTGATAAAGGTAGACATCTTAACATGATATTAATCTCATTTCTTGGTTTCATACCAATCGGTGTAACATGAAAACTAAATCACCCTGCTCGATTTTCTTATTTCTCGGATGGAACTGAAAGAAAGGGAATTTACATTGCATTGCTTTTGGAACAGGTTCAGAGGTTGATTGCTGGCTCACCACATATGTTGTTTGAAGATACCTTTCATATCGACAAACCATCTTTCGATGTTTCTGCTATCAAGAAGTTGTCATCTGATGATGTTCCTCAACCACCATTGATTTCTAAAGTAAAAAGTAATTCTCGAAAACCTGATACTAACATCGAATGTGCGAATGACAATGCATTTGCAGAGCTTCCTTGTGCTTCTGCTAATGATGAGACCAAAGGACTTGTTATACATCAGCCTAAATACGAGTCTTATTCTGGAAATGCCTTCTCAACACTGATGACTGCCAATTCCGGGTTGCCTCCTTGGTGTGTCTCACCACCCGGAAATCAATGGTTAGTTCCCATAATGTCTCCTTCGGAAGGACTTGTGTACAAGCCCTACACATGGCCTATACCTCCAACTGCTGGCTTACTTACACCAGTTTATGGAAGCTGTGGTACTGTGAACTTAGGTGTAAGCGGTCGGGACTTTTTGAACACGGCTAAAAATCTTGCAGCTTCTCACCAACACGATATTGAAATTCTTCGAACTGACCCTCCTATAAGTCAGACCACCTTTCCGCATTATGGCATGCCGGTCATGAATCCATCAGTTACTGGCTCAGCACTTGAGCAGATGAGCCTTGTTATTGCAGTCCAGTCTAAGGCCAACTTCACCATGGCTCAACCGAGTTCATGTAACACGTCTAGCCAACCAAGTCAAGCAATCTCGTATTCTACTCAGAAACTGCCTGCACCAAATGAGACCGAAATACGAGGGACTACTGCCAGTAGTCCCTCTGAGAGAGCTAAAGTGGATGCACTTCCTCTTTTCCCTACTGAACCACCAACAACAGCAGCTAATTGCGATGCTCGGACTCATCAACAACGAACAAAGGTGATTAAGGTTATACCCCATAACCACGTATCGGCAACTGAATCCGCAGCTCGTATTTTCCAGTCTATACAAGAAGAAAGGAAACAGTATGATTAGTGTTTTCCTTTTTATCTAATGAGAGTGTTCTTGGTTTTGTGTCTGAATATTTGATGTGTAATATTTAAATGTTAATTCATGTACATATATGCAACATAAGGTTGAAAAGAACCAGTTTTTGTTCTATTCTAACCAATGCTTGCTTCTATGCTTTTATGATCAATAGGCATTTATTCGAGAGCCTTTTTGCAGCTGGGCTGGACCGGCCGGTTCAACTGAAAACCGATGATTCTTATCGTCCAAGACATCCTAAAAACTGAAAATTTAATGGGTAAAAGTCGGCTTTTGTTAATTCGAGATTTAGCTGCTACTTGCCCCTCGTTGGCTAAATGAGCAAATTACTCTTAACTCCTCCTAAAATTAAAAGATTCAACGTAGACTTTTTTAACCTCTGATTAAATAGAAAATAATATATAATTTTAACTCTTTAGAAAAATTAATAATTTAATATAAGCATTTTTATTATAAAATTTGTAGCTTCCTGTACTCAAACCTCCAATTTCAAATTGTTGTAATAACAACAGTATCAATCGACAATAAATTGACAATAAATTTAAATAAATTTTAAGATGATTTTTTTATTTAATTAGTAGTACACGAGTGCCCCAACTTTTCATAAAACTTTCATTGCATAGACTAGTGAAAGCAAGATGGATAAGTTGATGTTTCTATCCATTTTATGAAAGCTATCTCAGTTTTGAATGAATGACGAATATTCACATTTGAATTCGAGTAATTAAAGTGAAAGAAGAACAAAAAAGTGATGTTTTCTTTCTATTGCGATAGCTAACTTAGTTTTGAATCTATATTTCCAACATCCACATTCGAGTTCGAGTAATTAAATCAACATTTCCTAAAATCTGTTTCATGTGCATTTCGAAACTTCTAAGAAAATGTTTACATCTGAGTTCTTATTTTTTTAATCATATAGAAACATTATACTCTAAGAACATGAAAGAACTTAGGAAAGAAAAAAATTAACTATACCAATGTCTAATTTCTTATTTCTTTGCTCACTGGCAAGGTACTCATGAATTGAGCCTAAGTATGATATTAACACATTTTATGTTTAATTAAATCGGTCCAATCCAAAATATAGGTCTAAATTTTTTTTCAAGTCTGCTCATATTTTTAAATGTTTTACTCAAACTCATTTTAAACTGCTCATATAATTTTTAATTTAATACTTAATAATTTTATATTTTTTTTATTAAAATTTTATATACTGTCATTTTAACATAATGTATACATTATAGTAATATATAACTCACATAATATATTTTTGCTTCATCGTATTTTCGAGTTTAATATTTTTACTCAAACACTCTCAAATTTCAAATAAATAATAACTAATCTATAAAATCTAATTTGGTTAATTAATAATAAAGGAAAAGGAAAGTTGAAGAGAAGGGTAAAGGAAATATATATTTTTTTGGATAACTAAAAAATAATAAAAAGAATGGGAAATAATTTTAACATATTTTTTTTTTGGTTAAGACTTGAAAATGAGAGTTAAAGTAAAAAAGTCATTAAAATAGACAAAGGATAAAAATATCGTTTTAAAAATAAATATTTTATTTTATTTTATTTTCTCTCACTTTCTTTCAATTAGGGTATTAAAAAAATAAATTGATTGACTCTTAACTTGATTGGCATAAACATTGTAGTCAATACAGGAAGACGTGAGTTCAAGTATCTTGAAGCACATTATCCTCCTACTTATGGATTAAAAAGTAAAGTGCGTAAATGTAACTCGTTTAAGAGCTATTCAGAGTTCTTAGTGCTCCATGTAAAGCTTGTTGGAAAATCCGTTGTTGGACTTGATTAATCACTCTTTGTTATTCAAAATAAATGGTTTCGTTTTTATAATTTTCTAATTGTTCCAAAATCTTATAAGTTGAATTAATTAAATTTAATTTTTCTCGTTCTATCTCAGAGTATCTATTCACTCGAAACTAATCCGCCTCCGTTTCTATTTTCCGTAAGCAAACCTGAGTCTTTTCCAGCCGTTCAATAGCCCCTCCCCCCTCCCGCGCATGATTTTTTTGAATTTCGAATAGTATTCAAAATCATTTTTTTCAATTATCTAATAAACCACTTACTGAAAATAAATTACCTTTCCATTATTTTTTTTATTTCCCATGATTTTTTTTAACATTATTCGGGCTCCATGCATTTCATTTCTTCCATTTAAATTTAACTCTTGAATTTGAATAATTCTAAATTATTTCGAATCATTTCAATTTGGGATTTTGATTAAGATCAAATCTAATTAATCCATGCTTTAAAATTTGAATTAGAAATGGAGTTATTTTCAAGTCATTTGTAAATAAAGGGTTGTGGATTGGAAGAAATAAAATGACTTTTTTTTACTATTCAAGAAAATGTAAAAAAAATATTTTTATATTGTAATTTTTTTAATAATTATTATTAAATAATCGCTCAAATTGGACACTACTGAGTTAGAAAACAATCTTACCTAAAATCCAGCTCTAGTAATCTGTTCTATATTTTGTGTGCAAAGTTTAGTAATTTTGCAGAAAGGTCACATGTACGCAGAAAAATTGATTTACTTAACACTCTTCTGCAAAGAATGGGTAATATTTTAGCTTGGACATGAAATTAGCTACACTGTGAAGCTCAAAACGAAGATCGGCCAACTTCCAGGTTAACCTCATTTTCAGCCGGATTTGTTTGAGTTTAGGTCTCAGCTGATGGCTGCTGCCATTGCAGGAGTTGGTTGAATACCAACAACATTAAAACAACGGCCACAAAGGGTAGGGTGCTCCGTAAAAGATCCAACTTGAGGTGAGTAATTCCAGCATCGCTCACACTTTGAGCCGTCGGCCCTTGATACTCCGATCCAAACCCTGTCATCTTCGACAACGTACTCTCCAGTATGTGAAATATTTTGAACAAGTTCATGGTCTAAAGATGGAACTACCTCTACCTGCAATATTTCCATTGAGAAGAAAGAACATGTGTTGAAAAATTATGCGTAAAGAAGTGTAATCCATTAAGTTAATAACAAGGTTTTTTTCCCAACTAGACCTGCCCAAGGGCCGGACTATCTATTCAGCCCGAGCCAACCTTGGACGAGGATAATTTCGAGTATTGGGGAAAATCGACTAACTACAGCTTAAACCGATTGGTGAATTCCAGTTCGAACATAGGCAAGCCATCAAATGTAACAGATCACTCAGTTTCAAGAGTATATATGTAAATGAAATTAAAATTACCTGAGACGTTAAGAATATGCGGTGTAAGGCGTCTGCATCATTGTTAGCTGAACACATTTCGAGTAATCTAGACGCCAGGCTGGCATCAGATACATGTAGATAAACCTTTGCTTCAAGACTGGAACCTATTAACTTCCCGGTACGAGCAATCTCCAGCACCTTGTTTACCTCGGTTCTCAGCTGGTATCAACACGATAAACATTAGCCCTTTGCCAGTCTTCAATTTTAGTGCATTTCTCAAATAAACAAATCCAAGATTAAACATTTTGTTACGTTTAAAAGATTGGTTACCTCAAGGACCTTTCCCCAGAAATCGACTTCTTCAGCTGGAAATGTGAGCCATTTTTCATTCACAGATGGCCATTTTGACTCGAAAACAAAACCAGCAATAGAACCATCTTTGATGGTATACTGAAAAGGAAGATTCTGCCATACATCCTCTGCTAAATGTGGCAAAATAGGAGCAATTACCCTGGATAGGGAAAGGAGATGCTCAGCAAGAACAGTTTGACAACTTCTCCTTGTAAAACTTGTCGTGCCGCTGAAAATTGTCAAACTTAGCAAGGAAAACAAGAGAGAAAGAGAAAGAGATACTTTTTCATGATCACTTTCTTTAAGACTAGACAATCTACAAAAAATAAACTAAGCATAATGGTTGGTTGTGGTTGAAACTCTTTACTAGTTATAATGCGAAGTACAACTGGATAAATCTAGCCTATTCTTTAAATAAAGAACCAGCACACAATCCCTTTCCAGAAAACCTCAATACACCAAGGGCCATACTTAGATTTATTGGATTTGTTACTGAAATATCAGTATTAACCCCAAAACTACCAGTTGATGGCCAGTGACCCAAGGAAATGAAAGACTCAGTCACATTTTTCAGACTGACAGATGATTTGTGGCTATTAATAAGAAATCAGTTATTTAAAAATGTCCTAATGCACATGACACGAAGATTCTCAATCTATAGATATGAAGTAAAATGTTCCTAAAACTTGGAGACAATTTATCATTATATAAAAAGCTCGGCAATTTCAAAATAAGGGAAACAATATAAAATTATATGAAAAGCTCAGCAATTTCAAAACGGAGAATGCTCCAAGCAGGCTTAAACAGTGCTCAAAGAATAGTTGGACATCAATTCCGTCCAATAATAAAATAAATGGAAACTAAAATGTTAAGTGATGGGTAAAACATATTAACTCAGCATTTGACTACGCAACCTTATTTTCCTGAAATAAATTAAAGAACTTTCAGGGAAAGCAAGAAGAAGAAACATTTGAACATGCACTCCTTCACTTTTAAGACTAGTTCCAAGCATATAAACATCCCAAGCCATGACTCATACTACCAGTTTATGTTTCAATTCAATCGATCAATAGCGTATAGAACTCTTATCCTGCATTCATATGCTGAATGTCTGTTGATCAAGTTTATTAAGCTAAATACAAATGCATCACAATAACAGCAAACTCATTCCAAAAATAAATAAATAAATAAAAATCTATAGATGCATTGCATTAAGCACGGACATAAGCTGTTGGGTTATAACTTGTTCATGCAGAATCATCATGCCTGAATTGCCTAGATATAAAAGAAAAAAACACTAACCAACTTTCTTTGCAAGTTAGATATTCTGAAGCAGTCTTGCTCTTGATTGTGCAAGCAAAAAACCATAATAATGAGAACTCTAGTTTAAACTACATAGTTACTGATGGAAAATTACTGCAACAATAAAATTACACGGCATATGACCCACAGTGACCTGTCTTTGCATATAAAAAGCTGGTACTCTGTCAGAATTTGTTTATACTTGGGAGTAAAAGTCATTCTTGTTATTAAATCAATGCGAACTCCAAAAACTTAGTCCAAGATGTGGAAAGAGGCAAATGATATTAACCAATATCATACAAAGACTCACACTCTAATCATCAGTTCAATAAAAGGGGGTCTACTAGAACACAATAATGAAGAAAAAGTAAAGTGGAACAGCTATCTAGATATGATACATTAGGGAAAGAATTACCCAACATAAAGTCGATCTTTGGCAATATCAAAGTAGAAATTTGACAAATCAACATTCACAAACCGTTGTATGATCTGAAATAGGGAAAAAGTTGTAAGTATTAGAAAAAAAGCAATAATGTGCATTTAGCTAAATACAAGATCTACTATATAGCAAATGAGTCATCTGTAAGGCAGCTACCAGAAACACCCAAGACTACTGTACGCAACAAAAAGCTGAAGGTTGGAACCATATTGTGATTTCAACTTTTTCCTCACAGTATTGTTACATTGTCCAATAATAGTAGGATCTCAATAAGAAGAAAAACATAGTAGGATCTATGTTAGGGTGCCATTATCATTGAGAAAAACTAACAGAGAGGAAAGTGTGTAGAAAGCATTTTCTGTGACCAACAACTTTTCACTGATTGTTGCACTTTAGGGAATAACTAAAACTCCAAAATGCCAGTTTGCTTGAAGCTAAACTTGCCAGAAATCATGAATTCAATATACAATTTAAAATATATATACCTGGAATATTTTGAAAAACTGATAATTTTCATAACCCTCCCTTATATTCTTTACAACATTTTCAAGCTGAAACAGTGCATGCCGATCAATCATGGGCAGTTCCTGGTAAGAGACAGCATTTTCAACCTGCCATGTAAGTAGGCCAAACTGTAAATAACAAATGATGTGAAACAAACCAAGAAATGCAAATATGCTTCTCAAATTCTTCTTCTGAGTGTATCATATATTTATTGTTTTTGTGTAAGGTATGCAGGTTAGGCAGTGAAAAGTCTAACAGAATTAGCAAGTAATTTAATCATCTAGTGGAGAAAATATAAGTGTGTGTTTTGATGAGGGATTTAATTCGTATAGGAAAAAAAAAAAAAAACCTTGCTTGACATGATAAAAATTTAAATTCTCAAAACTCTTTGAATTTGAATAAGGGAATTGGATGACTCAAATTCTCATTTCAAATTCCACCTCTCGAGGTTAAACCTGTCAAGTCCTTTAAATGAGCATCTGTTATGTTTCAATTTTAAGCAGCTTTTATTTTATCTAACTCTTAACAACAAAAAATTGATTTACAATATCTTCTTTTTTTTCTTTTACATATTATTAATAATATTATTTCACAAATTAAATGATAGCAGATTGTTCTTTTTCTATCTATAACATCATTACTTTCTACTATAATTTTTATCTCATCATATTCTAGCACTTAAAATTTCTTTTAAAAAAATATTCATCTAAACAGAGCAATTTTAAATGTTTTCAGTTCAAAATTCTTCAAATTTTCAAAATCCTCATCCAAACCCACTGTAACAGGGAAAACAGGGTAACAAGTGAAGCCGGGACTTTGAAGGTTGATTTTAAAAACAACTAGAACATACCTTCCAGTCATGCAGATTCCCAAGGAGATATCTCAATGTTCCTCTCAGCTTCCTATATACATCAGATATTTGACGGAGGATCTGTGGCCCAATCATCACATCACCAGTATAATCTACACTAGAAACCCAGAGTCTCATGATATCAGCTCCATAGCCAGGTGCTTCCTACCACCATGAGATAATTATCATCAGAAGCTATATCTATTGAAAGAAACAGGGAAGACAGAAAGAATTTGGAGGGGATTATATTGCCAAAAACTAACCTTCTGGTTCTTCCCTCCCTCAATAATGGTATGAGGATCTACAACATTCCCCAAAGATTTGCTCATCTTTAAACCCTTCTCATCCAATACAAATCCATGCGTTATAACACTGGAATACGGAGCCTTTCCTGGATGGTAGAGAAGAAAGAACAACCAATCAGGGTTACATATCCAAACAGAATGAACAACATTGCAACAAGAGACATGCTGGAATCTATTACATTGCAGTAATATAATTCTATTCAACAAGCAAGTTTAATATCAAATCAGAGAATTGGTAGCAACCACTAGTGCGCCGCAAAAGTTCATAAGGACTATTAATTATAGAAACCAGGTGTACTTACAGTCATTGATGCAGAATAGGAAGAAGCTGAATGAGATATTTAAATATTATTAACTACATGGATATATTGTTGGGTTTACTCACAATTGTTATATACATTGAGAATAGCATATTATTTAGGAAATTTAGTGTTACTGTTTCACTTATTTTGAGATGATAAGTCATCAAGTTATATTTGGAATTTTGTTTGGTTCCTGGTGTACTCTACAACCTACAAATTGCTTCCTTATCTCACCAATTGCACTCGGTAATCGTGAATTAACTGATATTTAGGTCCATTTTAATAATTGAGATTTTGAGATTTAAGGTATCGAAATGAAACTTTACCCTCTTGTTCTACTTTCCACTTTCCCTCAGTTTTCTCTCCAAGCTGTATATCCTTGTTCTCTATCAGACACTCTGTCTCATGGTGATCGCTAGTTATGAAAACATAATATAATAAGGTTTATTTTATTTTTGATAGTTGTATTTAAATGCTTAGCTAAAAATTGCAAGTAAAGAAAAAAAAATACAAGAATATAGTTACAGTCATTCTGAAAAATGAAACGACATTGTCATTTACTACTCAAAATGGAACAAGATAAGGTGACAAGTATCCACAAGGAGACCAATGCTAATAGAGTTAAATATAGTCTTAGGGAAATAAACATCTCTGTTTCTTCCATCTTTCCTAGCAAAATTCACAAATGTTAACATATGGATGCCCTTCTCACTTGACCTTATGGCTAGAATAATTCTTTTCGACAAAAGGATCAAACTTGAAAAAGAGACATACCAAGAAAATAAAAGAATGACACCATGCAAAACAAAAGAATTATGCATTTTAAAAACCGTTTGATTATAGGGTTAACATTTAGTTTTCAACATTGATACCTTTTGTGGCAATACTTGTTAACAAGGAACTCTGGAACCACCCACGGTGCTGATCTGTACCCTCAAGATACAAATCCGCAGGAAAATTAAGGCAGTCTCTTTCTCCCAAGACAGCAGCCCAAGAGGAGCCTGACATACATGAGCAGCTATCAAACATCAGAAAACTATATAAGCAATATTTCACAACATTAACCATTTCTCAACTATAGTAACAGAACTCAAAGCTAGGAACAGTAAATGAAAGAAGGGAAAATAATTGCTTAACATTTAATGATGTCCCTGTGTTATCTGTAGTCTAACCAGAAAAGAGGTTCTATGAAGTTTAAAAGCAATATAATCTATTTCATATCATTAATCTAGCATACAACACAAGTAAAACTTTCTTCCTCATTGGTCAGCAACCTTCAGGAAAGCTTTGCTAAAACTCTACGCCAAAGAATTTCATCTAACCAGTTGTCCTGAGGTACCACAATCCCCTTCCAATGCACAACCCAAAAGAACAATAACTAATAAAGAAAAAGAAAAGAAAAGTGAAGCTTCTAGTTTTAGAATAAGTCAGCTTGATGCACAATTATCTGGAGAATTTGTAACACAACCATAACAATTTAATGAGAGTGGCAATGACAGCCCCAACCTTGCGATGATGCTCAAGCAAGACCAAGCAACTTCTACATTCTAATCTATTTCTCAAAAGCAGCAAAGCACTTGAAGGTTGACCCCTAAGTGAACAAACCTGAGTCAAACCAGACATCCATGGTGTCTGTACCCTTTTCATACTCTGATGCTGTATCACAATATTCCTCAGGTAGCAGGTCCTCCACTGTCATGTACCACCATGCATCACTGCCTTTTTGGGCTATAATGGCTGCCACAATAAATGACCAAAATATCATGGCATGAAATCTTAATAACTCCACAGAAGTTTAAAAGTAGCATACAAGGGCAATAATTACAGACTGTCATAGCAGTGGAAAATAACCCAACTTGAATAGAAATCCAAAAATATCACTAATGAATCCTTGAAAGATTATCAAGTGAGGGAAAAATATAAACTAAGGCAGTAAGGTTTAGAGGACATCTTACATTTGATATGATCAATAGTTTCTTTGTTCATAAGAGGTTCCCTTGAAGTGACATGATAAAAGACAGGTATAGGAAGGCCCCATGTTCTTTGCCTTGATATGCACCAATCAGAGCGGCTGGAAGTCATGGAAGATATTCTATTTTGTGCCTAAAATGCCATTAACAAAATATACCAACATATAATTGTCAACATAAATGATACCATTTTTCAAAAGATAAACTCAAGGCTTTGCTTGGTAAAATGGAAAGAAAATTGGAAAGATGAAAGATTGAAGGAGAAAAATGGAAAGAAAATATTTTTGTCCTTTCTGTTGGTGCACTTGATAGGAAAGATGGAAAAATAGAAAGAAAAGGTAATTTATTTTCATCCATTGCTTGATAGAGTAGAAAAATGAGAGGAAAGCAAATTAAAATTTAAGATGTGAAAGCCAAATCACCAATGAGCTTGAATATATTTTATTACTTTACATAGTGTTAAGCATCCAACCTAAAACTACTTGGCAGTATATGGGGAAACACAACTTGAATATAAGACAAGAAACCAAAGACTTAAGACGTGAGATTACACAAATTAACACTGCCCCTCACGAGCTCAACAAGAGCCCACATGTGAACAACCTCATGTTAAGCATCCAACATGAAACCAATTGAAAACAAGGTGGAGAGACTCAACTTGAATATAAGACTACAGAAAACCTAAATCTTAATCGATGTGGGATAACATTACATAACACAGAATTCATATTCAATCACATTGTTCACATAGGCTCAATGAAAGGTGCATACATCTGCTGCTAAAGGTCAGGTTTGAATCTCCTCTCTACTCAAAGATTACTTCCAATGCCAATTAAAGCAAATACCTGAGCAGGAATCCATTTTACATGACCAATAGCATCCATAGCAGCCTGACGAAAGCCTTCCACTGATGCAAACCATTGTTCAGTTGCCCTAAATATAGTAGGCTTCTTTGTACGCCAATCGTATGGATACTTATGTTCTGCATAACAGAATAGGTATGGTGATTCCTGGCATGGCTGCCCTTTTTTGTTTAACAATACCTCAGAAAAAAAATAGCAGCCAACAACAGACCTTTATAAAATTATCACAAATAATAATAATACAACAATAATAATAGTAGTAGTAGAAAGATGGGCTTTAAATGAAAAACCTACCATATGATTCTTCCATTATAATGGACAATGTTTCATCCAAGTATTTGACAACTGCAGCATTACCATCTCCAAGAACATCAAGCCCATTAAACTGCCCAGCTTCCTCGGTGAACTTTCCATCATCATCTACTGGAGAATATATAGGCAGTCCATATTTCAGACCAGTCACATAATCCTCCTGACCATGACCAGGGGCTGTATGAACCAATCCAGTTCCTGATTCTGTAGTAATGTAATCTCCTCCGATGACAACAGGACATTCCATGTTGTTAATTGGATGAATATACCTGAAACCGCAAGTAAAATCTATGATCAGCAAATTGACAATTTCTTTAATTCCCCAAACATGCATTGTTAAATGATGCATTGGATTATTTAGCTCAAAAGTAACTACATATTTCAGTTTTAACTCAACCTGCAGTTTTCAAGATCAGAACCCGATAGTGTTTTCTTGACAATGAGCTTAATTCCCCATTTTGCTTCTAATGTTGGGACAAGATCAGATGCCACTATAAAGAAAGGCATCTTTGGTTCTGTCACAATATTTCCAAGTCTTTTCTTTTTATTTCCAGCAGATAGGTGGACATCTTCTGACAATGATTTTGCTTCAACAACAGCATATTGAAGCTTGGCATTCACCGCAACAGCTGACAGGAAGTAGAAGAGAGATGTCAATTCTTTCTTCAGACTAATGAACAAAATACTTGTTATCAACCTAGACAGCACAAATTTAACAGGTAAGTACGGTGCCTCAAACACTCAAACAACCAAAGTAGCAAGAATTTATAGACTAGCTGCTTATTCATCTTCAAATTCAATAATAGTTTTCCTATAGTACCATTGGCTTAACATAGACATTGAACCAAAACCAAATCACGTGATTTATTTGACAATAATTTGATTAAATAAAATTAGTAACACGTGACCTTTCACAAGTTAAAAGTAAAGCAATAACCATAAATTTGAAAAATCAAAGAGAAGTATACCTTCATTAAGATCGCCTGTATCTTACCCTTATCATATCTGTGACTAATAATTTGCAATTTAGATATACCTATAATGATTTTGTATGCTGAAAGTGCATGTATAGAAACTACTGCTGTGATCACTAGTCACTAGAATTCAATATATAACTTAAATACCCATACAAGAAAGTATCATGGTATGCATCCACCCGGTCACAATTAATATATAATTTTTAAAACCAATTAACATGTTTTCTTATATGTCTATTTATACATATTTCTTTTTTACACCAATTATTTTTAAAGAAATCTGGTCTTTTAATGTGGATAATCAAACACTTGAAGATTAAAAATAACATGAAATTTCTAGAAACATCAGATATTGATAGAGATAAAGTCATATCAAGGCTGAACAACAACAATGTAACACTAAACCCACATACCTGGTGACATAAGACCTATATAGACCTGTCAATTTGGGAAGTAGGGTTGGTTTCAAGTTGGACCAATCTGGATCAGGTCAAGTCAGGTTTTGAAAATTTCAGGTTCAAGTCAGTTTTGGATTGGTTTAGTTTAGGTTTGTCGGTGGGATTTTCGGGTCAGGTGATTTCGGGTTTAACATGCAAGTTTGACACTTGAATTTAGGTCATTTTCCGGTCCAAGTTGTTGATTCTTTTATGGTCAAATTGAGTTCGGTTGAGTTCAGATTCAATGTTATGACCATGTGTTTGAGATTGAAACCTTTCATCTCATCAAAGGTTGACTAAAACCTTAAGGTTTTGTCCTTGATAAATCTCTTTTGACCACCATAAATAAAAGGAATAATAATTATCTATTTACACGGCTATTTACAGGTAATGTTAGTTTGATTGAAAATTTAAAAAGGTTAATGGGCCATTTGCTATTCGAAACATAGAATTAAGAACCAAAGGTAGATAGGTTATAAGCGTATTTTCCTAATAGGATATTTGTACCAAAATCTCTCTTTAAACCTTTTCAATGGTGACAAAAGACTACAAAAAGGCCCAAAAATAAGATGCCTACTCAAGTTTTAAAAAGGAGCCAAAAGTGCCATAATTGTCATACAGACCACCATTCCAACTTAAAGAAAGGATGCGACACTTCTGTAAGATGCATGTCTAACAAGCTGAAAAGGACAAGTATGACAGTGATATGGGCAAATGCAGGGAAAAGTCAAAGAAGACATACCAGCATTGGCTGGAACAGTCCACGGAGTTGTAGTCCATATTGCTAGGCATATATCTGGAAAGAATTCTTCCAATAAGCTCTCTTTACTTGAAGGTGTACTGACCATTCTAAAAAGAGCATAAATGCTTCTTGAAACATGACCCTCCGGATACTGCATTAGGACATAAATGAGAAAATTAGAAACATAGCGATCCTAGAAGAAATGCATGAGGAAACAAGAATAAATATCAGTACTGAAAGAAGAGTCATAAATCATTACAACAATAGTTTTAAAAATAGTAATAAGAAAAATAAAAGGGATAACTCTTTTACATAAATATGATATTCAACCCTCCAACTTTTGTTCCATCCAAATAAGCATCTATCTCTTTTCACATACTATTAGTCTTTAGCCATTATGATGAGTGTGATGCAGCATAACAGGAAAGTACTCTTTTTTGTTTCTTTTTGGATAAGCAACATTAACCCTTTTTACTTATGCAGAGTTATGCTTGGACGACCCATATGGTAATTATAAACAGAAACAATTAAAGCTGAGAATTAAATATACTTTTTTTCATATTTCATTTCTTTGGGTCCTTTTCTCTTTTTTTAATGTGCCAGAAAAAAAGAAAAAAATCCAACAACATGCCAACTATACTTGCTGTTCCTAGATCTCCATAGTGAAACAGCAAGGGAAACCACAATGTAGCAGACATGTTTAAGTACAGTGACTAGTCTCTAACTACAATGGAATCTCTTTGGATACAATCCAGCATAAAACATAAAAGTATACCAAATTATGTGATTCAGAATGACATGCTTATACTGCCCCAGTTTCCTTATTTCTCTTTTCTAGTTTTCTCTTCTTTCTTTTTTTGCAGGGTTTTTTTTTTATGTTTCTATGTGTTGGTTTTTTTTTTTTTTGGGGGGGGGGGGGAGGGGGAGGGGGGACACTAGGAAAATAGATTTTTTACCTCCAATTCAGCCTCTGCAAGTGCTGTACGTGACGATGGACTCCAATGAACTGGTTTCCTTCCCCTATATATATGACCTTTAAGTGCCATCTCGCCAAACACTTCAATCTGGCAGATGTAGATACAAGAAAAAACAATTACTTAGTTAATAATACACCACTTTCATTAGAGATATTATAAGGGTACCCAAAAGGCATCTTATCAGGGCGTGTGCTAGAATCAGAACTTGAATTACACATTTTCTCATGCTAGATCAGTAAAAGAAAGAGTGGGATATAATTTAAAGGTCTCAAAGAAGAGAAACAACAGTTAACTCTAATGTTGGAAAGAAATCATAGGAAGGTAATATTTTAGAATTATTTTCCTTTATAATTCACAGCAACTCTCCTTTGTATCAATGACCCACTTTTCTTCCTTCTTCCCCTTCTTTTTAGCAAAATACGCAAAGAAAAAGAAAATTCCCATCCTCTTACCAAGTTTTGACTTAATTTGTAAATCTTATTGCAGCACACAAGATTTGCTTGTTTATGATTTATGATTAGGCACTGGTAAGTAAAACGATGAAAGACTGTACCAGATACCTGGGCAGCTTCATATTTTGGATCTAATGTTAGATAAGGATTATTCCAGTCTGCCCAAACTCCAAAGCGCTGCAAAAATTTAAAATTCAAACTACTCAATTGCAAATTTTAGTCATCTATTACCAACATTAATAAATGGAAAAACAAATAAATATATCATCAATGCGACTCTTAACCATGAAAAGCTTTAAAATGTAAGTTCATTAAAAAATCAGTGATTCATTGATAACATGAATCAAGTAAAACAAGCCAAACTGGTTAACACCTGAAATGATGACATTTGAGCTTTGACAGTTGCTTTGGCAAATTTGGCAGCCTTCGCTCTCAATTTCAGTGGTGTTAGATCCTTTCTGGCATCTTGATCCAATGATTGAAGAACTGTTACAATTAGAAGTAATATAGTCAACTTAGAATTTCAACTGGGAAGATTTTGAGCTTCCTCATAAGTCAAGTATGAATGACCCTGCTATGAAGTTGTCATGAATGAGACATATTCCATTTTTGGACCTAGACCAAAAACACGACTGGCAAAAGGCCGTTATGGCCAATATATCTATTATTGAAAAATAACATTCAATATTTACTGAAGTTGACCCAAAACAGAAATACCCGCCCCAACCCAATTTGACCCAGAAAAATAAATCAAAACCCACCTAACTTGACCCCAAAATTTAATGAAGTATAATTTTTAACATTTAAAAAATATTAATGTTATAAAAAATAATAAATATAAGATATTATATTAAGAAAATATAACTTTGATTATTATCTTCCATAATAACAATTCAAATTTTGAAAAGAAAATTTATCATTATAACAATTTTTTAACTTAACAAAATAATATATATCTTCAAAAAGTAGTCCAAAAAGATTACTGTTTAGTGAAAAAAAGTAAAACAGCATATATTATCTACTAAAAAGATTAACTATATTTTAAAGCAAACAATGTTCATAGTTCTTTCCATGTCTTTTAGATGGTTTTTTTTTTTTTGTACCTCTTAAATAAAATTCTACTTTATAAATTAAAAACTAATAATTAACACCATTCAAACTTTTGGAGTTAAGTTTGATTGTGTAAGCCGAAACATACAAGTCTTAACAAAAATAATAATCAAGCCATGAAAATTGAAAACTAAATTAAATATCAATCCCTAAAAAATCATTAATACTTTTTTACCAGGAGCATATTGTTAATCTTTTCTATGACATAAACATGCATAAAGGAGTATACTATTAGCAATTTGCATTTAATGCACTTGTTATGATCTTAATTTTACATAATTCATTGACAGTTATGTTTAAGAAAAAAAATTATCTTTATGATACTAAAAATTTAAAAAAAGAAATTGAAAGTATGTGGCAGGTCCACATGCCCCTAGTTCACTTAAATAACTTAATTACCAATGATAAATTTGAACTTTATTTGAATAATTTGTCCAAAACCAATCTGCACTGATATTAAAAGTTAACAAAATGAACACAAATTGACCCGTAACCCAAGTATTGAACCCGAAATGACTTCAACCTAAGACAACTTGAATAAAAAAAAGACCTAAACTTATATTCACTTTAAATAGAATTTACTATGGCCTGAAACAACTCAGCTTGCCTGAGTGAAAACCCTAGACATATAGATTCATTATCAATAACAATTCCAAATTTTATACACCTACTTTCTCAAATTTCTAGGTGCACCTTTTTCAGTAGCATTTGAATAAGGATCACATCTTAATAAACAGAAGCAGTGACCTTAGTGATACTTGCCTTTCAACTCAATTGGCAGGCCATGACAATCCCAACCAGGCACAAAATGAACTTTATAATTTTGAAGAAGCTGTCCAAATAAAGAACGAAGTAAAAACGGATGATAACTGTTTGATTTGAAGTTATAAGAAAGAAAAAAATAAGGTACTTGAAAAGAAAATATAATAGGGAAAGATCAAAATAAATTACAGCAAATATCGATGATATGATGCCATCACTGCAGCAATAAGAGTGTTCATGATCTGATAGTCAATAGTTTGGGCCAATACTAAACAAAACTATCTTGGTTAGACATATGTTACAGATACAGAAACTTGAAGACTTCATTAACAGAATTTGAAACAAATATAAAGTGCCATGCTCCATAACTAAAGCCACAATTAAATCACTAGATCTAGAAAATAGACAACTTAAACTGCCTCAGAAAAGTAGACCAGGCAGAGAGTTGAAGCAAGAGTGTTCTATAACAATAAATAAGTTCTCAAAATCTAAAGGAAAAGTGTCATTCAGAGATACTACAGCAACTTATCAGTTTTAATTGAGTTTGAGTTTCAAGTTCCTTATCTTTTCCATTATTTTTGCTGAAATGAGCATTATTGAGTTTGAGTTTCAGACCCAAATTGGCATTGTGTTTGTGACTAAAAGCAAGCGGAATCACAACACAGATCTCTACCTGCTTTTTTTATTGCAAACAACACATGACAGATTCTTGGTCAAAACTTTGTCTTGTTTGACGATGTGTTTTCAATCAAATTCAGCGATCACAATAAAAAGCATTTAGATCACAATGGCTAGCAGACTCAAATTCCTTGTTTTTATTGCTCTTCTGATCTTGTGCACCCCACAACAGAGAAAAAGCATCCATAAATCGAAATTCAAGGGCAACAAACTAGATTTCCAAGGTAAAGAAGCCAGAATACCTACCTTATAACGGTTAATTATATCCTTTAATATCTTATTTAATGCATGACCCATGTGTAGATCACCATTGGCATATGGAGGGCCGTCATGAAGGACAAAATTTCCCTGAAAAAGTAACTAAATCTAAGATAATAAGTCCATATAAATAAAACACAGGAATAAGTGTACGGTAAACCTACCCCATCATTTTTATCAACAACTCTCTTGAACACTTGATGGTCATCCCACAGTTTTTGAATTTCAGGTTCCCTCACCAAAGCATTAGCCCTCATGCCGAATGTTGTCTTCGGTAAATCAACAGTATGCTTGTACCTTCCTTCTTCTTCCTTTTGACCTGGATGATTGCAAACAAGCTAATTAGTTATTAAAAATCTGAAAGTGCGAAAAGTGTGTGATCACGAATGCACATTTGTGTATGTGCCATTGTCGTGGGGGTTGGGATGGGGGAGAGAAAAGGAAAGAGATTGGTGAACAAAAAGATAAGTTAACAGCCACAGTCTGATTAACTCGTTAATGTCTCCCATTAAAGAAAATATATGATGAACCTGACCTTGAGATGCTTTCTTTGCAGCCATAACAGGTCCTCTAGATCTTCTCTTTGAAGAAGAATAAAACTCCTCTCCGGAACAACTTGAATAGCGTGCAATATTTAAGAAAGAGAAGACTCTAACTGAAGAGCTTCCTCTGAAATAAAGTAAGTTAACAGAAGTGGTTTTCCTAATAGATGAACCAGCTCTTTGCGACAATACCTGTACATATATAGCATGCTACTATTAGTACAAAAACTGCACTTATTTATTAACATATTCTGATGAATTTCTGAGGCTGAGGACCTTTCCACCATAACATTATAGTAACTTGCTTTGAACAATCAATTTGAATATTTTCAAGCAAAATGCAACATCATAGCTCAGAGCAACTTTAATCGCTTTCAGTAACTCTTCATCTAAAAGGAAAAAAGCATGACACAATCACCGTGCATCTTACAAGGTAAACAAGTAAAAGACCAAAGTCCACAACAATAACAAGTAAACTGATTTTTTCGTTTTTGGGATTAGAATTCACATGCAAAAAACACTATTTATTGGTACCAAAGATTAATGAAGCAACATCAAAGTCAATAAAAGAGTGAGGCTGCATATGTATCGCAATTGTCACTAAAAGAAATAAAGACCCAATGGCCAAAAAGAAAACCCTTTGCAGTCTCTATGGCATTTGATCGAACACTTTCTGTGGCACAAAGAACGGATGAAGAAGATGCTTACCCCATAAGTAGAAGGTTGCCGCATCGCCATTTTGGCTTCCCTGGGAGTGAAAACAGACGAATTTGCCGCAACTGATTTGAAGAAAGACATTATTGCTTTCAATTCTCTAAAAAAAATGATTTGTTTTTCAGCTATGGAAACACTCCATCTATTGCCAGGATTGAAAGGTGGAGTGAGAGGGAAAAAAAAAGTGGATAATTACGAACCACTATTTTTATGGTACTCATTTTAGCTTTAGGACATGGAGATTTAGACCCGACCCGAAATAAAATTTTAATAATAAAATGGTAAAAGTGCATCTTCAATCCCTCTAAATTCCATATTAACAAATTGATTCCTTTAAAAAAAATGAAGCAATTTAATTATTGCCAAATTTTTATATTATATCTATGTTTGGGGTTCGTGGTTTGTGGTTGGCCCACCCCACAATGGAGTATCCAAGATTCAAACTTAGGTCTTTTCCTTAGGAGTGTAATATGTTTTACGATTTCATCCAACCACTTGTTGATAATACTTACTAATTTTGAAAGTGAACAATTAAAGATAATTAATCATGATTTTTTTGTCAATTTTATGCAATTTTGATTTCTATAATAACAAATTTAGCCTTTAGCGCTTTATATATTCTATGTAAATGTGTTAATGTTGCAAGCTAAATTTGTTAAAATAAGACCAATTTGAGAAAATGTTGCGGAATAAAAAATAAAGTGAGAGAATATGTAAATTTTAATGGCTAAATTTATTATTATAGTAATAAAAAATATGTACGATTGACAAAAAAATATTAACGTTGTGATTAATTGTCTTTAATTGTTCACTTCCAAAATTGACACTGGTTAAATTACTTTGGCTTTTTTAAAGGAATCTTTTTTTTGAAAGAAATTAAAAAAATCTTTTTACCTAACAAAATTAATATTTTTATTAATTTTTCATTACAAACTATAAATATGAACATATAATTTTAATTTATATATCACAATAGTACTAATAACTTACAATAATTTTTTTATTAAAATCTCATAATATTAATGAATTTTAATATTATTTAAAATACATATTGTCGAAACCACTTTTTTGAAAAACAGGAATTGACTTTTTAAAACAAAAATTTGGAGTCGCCACCGATCCTTTTTGATGAGGCGTGATCTGGTACCTCAAAACGTGGGTGTTTTTCAATTAACATATTGATTTATCAAAACAACGATTTTGGTCAACGAAAATTGAAAAAATGGGTTCGGGAGTCGATTACGTGTGAGGAAGGGTTATCACCCTTGTCACACCCAAATTTGGTACCTAATTGATTATTCAGTGTCTTAATGTCGAAAATTGAAATTTTGACAAGAGTTTAAAATACGATCCTTCTTAGTGTTAATGTTTTTTTAAAGTATTTGGATGAATTAAAATGTATGTCAAGGACCGTTTCATCTCAAGGTAAAATATTATATCCAGTACGTTAGGACACAACACCTCGACCCTCGAGTATGAGCTTGCCTTCTATTTCATTTAAAACTCATGTATTTAAATTTTAAAAAGGATATTCGGATATTTAGATCAAACGGAAAATCGAAACCCAATACGTTGGGGCACGACTACTCGAATTTCTAAATACAGAATATTGCCTTTTATTTTATTTAAAACTCATGTATTTTAATTTAAAAGGATAATCGATTACTTAGATCAAACGAAAAACCAGAACCCAGTATGTTAGGACACGATTTATTGAATTTCTAAATATCGAATATTGCCTTTACTTGAAAAATCTAGACAGAAATAATAATAAATAAAATAATATAGAGATAAAAAATGGAACAACAAAAAAAATTCAAATGAAAATTTAATTTAAATCGGGAGTGGGCAAATAAATACATGTACAACAAAATATTGAATAAAATAGTTTAAAAATAGAACGGATAATAAAAATAATAGTAATAATAAAAAAATATAATGGTAATAATATTAAAAAAAGTAAATATAATGATGATAATAGTGTTAAAAATAATAATAATAATAAACAAACGACATATTAATGATAATAGAAAATAATGAAAATAATAATGGAAGTAATGAAAATAATAATAATAGAAACAGTAGTAATAAAAGTAATAATAAAATAGAAAATAACAATGATACATTAATAATAATAATATACGTGCTAATAATAATAACAATATAAAAAAAAAGAAAACAATATTATATTAATAAAAATAATAATAGTAGGTTAATAATAATAATAATAATACTCTCCCCTTCCCTTCTAAATCCGGCCATCAGTCCGACCTTGCTCCGGTCACCGGACCTCCACGCGCCATCGTTAGCATCACCGTACATGGCAGCTGGACCTCAAAAAAACCCTTTTTTGGGTAATTTCAAAATGAGTAAACTTATTCCCTTTATTTTTACTTTCGTATATAAAAAAACTAAATAAAATCAGAAGAAAAAAAACAAATAACTTAAAACGAGAATAGACAAAAAAACACCTCTTTTGCTTTGATTTTTGATTAATCTCGTGTATTTCTTGTATTGAAATTCTCTATTCGAATCTCTCTCCTTTTTCCTCAAAAAAAAACCCTTAACAATAGTTCTGAATGGCTTTTATAGCCAAATTTTGCAACTGATTGCCTCTTTCTTTTTGCAGACAAGTGGGGTGATGGAGTTAGTGGGGTGTAGTGGTTGGTTTAGTATGGTGTTAATTGGACTGTTAATTTATTTGGTGCTTTGGGCTCTGCTTGTTGGGTCAGGGCAAAATTTGGGCTCTACAGTTGCCCCTCTTTGCTCATTATCGTGTAACGAGAACAGAGCAAAGACTTTCGAGGAAGACCAATTTTGCCCGGCCTCACAGGATATTGACTTCTTTTGGTGTTTCTTTTCTTCAGATAACCTCATTCTAGTTCTCTGCGTCTTGTTGCTTTGATCCATTCCACCGCAAATTCAGAGAGATAAAACTTATAGTTTTGATCTACTCTGTTGTCGCCTTAATCCACTCTATTGCAACTTCAGGGAGATAGGATTAGCTGTCTTCAGTCTACTCCGCTGCAACTTCAGGGAGATAAGACTTGTTGCTTCAATCTATTCCAATGTAATTTCAGGGAGAAGAGATTTGTAACTTCGATCTACTCCGCTGGAACTTCAAGGAGGTAAGAGTTTGTAATTTCAACCTGCTCCACTGCAACTTCAAGGAGATAAGGTTTGTAGTCTTCAATCTGTTCCACTGCAACTTTAGGGAGATAAGACTTGTTACTTCAACCTGTTCTACTGCAACTTCAGAGAGATAAGGTTTACTATCTTTGATCTACTCCGCTACAACTTCAGGGAGATAAGATCTGCTATCTTCGATATGTTCCACTGCAACTTCAGAGAGATGAGACCTGTAACTTCAACCTGCTCTCTGCAACTTCAGAGAGATAAGGTTTGTTATCCTAGATCTATTCCGCTGTAACTTCAAGGAAATAAGATCTGGTGACTTAAATCTACTCCATTGCCGCTACATAGAGATAAGATTTGCCATATTCGATCTGCTTCACTACTGCTTAGGGAGATAAGATTCGTTATCTTCAGTTTGCTCCACTGCAACTTCAAGGAGATAAGACTTGTATATTGAACCTGCTCCACTGCAACTTTAAAGAGATAAGGCTGGTAGCTTAAATCAGCTCTATTGCCGCTACATAGAGATAAGATTCGCTGCCCTCGATCTACTTTACTACTACTTAGAGAGATAAGATCTGTAATTTTCAGTCTGCTTCACTGCAACTTTAGGGAGATAAGACCGGTGGCTTAAATCTACTCCATTGCTGCTATATAGAGATAAGATTTGTCGTCTTCGGTCTGCTCCACTACTACTTAAGGAGATAAGATCTGCAATTTTCAGTCTGCTCCACTGCAACTTCAGGGAGATAAGACTTGTATCTTAAACCTGCTTCACTGCAACTTTAGGAAGATAAGACTGATGGCTTAAATCTGCTCCATTTTCGCTACATGGAGATAAGATTTGCCGTATTCGATCTACTTCACTATTGCTTAGGGAGATAAGATCTGTAATTTTCAGTTTGCTCCACTGCAACTTCAGGGAGATAAGACTGGTGGCTTAAATCTGCTCTATTGCCACTACATGGAGATAAGATTTGCCTTCTTCGATCTGCTCTACTACTGCTTAGGGAGATAAGATTTGCAATTTTCAATCTGCTCCACTGCAACTTCAGGGAGATAAGACTTGTATCTTGAACCTGCTCCACTGCAACTTTAGGGAGATAAGGATGGTGGCTTAAATCTGTTCCATTGTCGCTACATGGAGATAAAATTTGTCGTCTTCGATCTACTCCACTACTACTTAAGAAGATGAGATCTGTAATTTTTAGTCTACTCCACTGCAACTTCAGGGAGATAAGATTTGTATCTTGAACCTGCTCCACTGCAACTTCAGATATATAAGATTGGTGGCTTAAATTTGCTCTATTGCCACTACATGGAGATAAGATTTACGGTCTTCAATCTGCTCTACTACTGCTTAAGGAGATAAGATCTGCAATTTTCAGTCTGCTCCACAGCAACTTCAGGGAAATAAGACTAGTGGCTTAAATCTACTCCATTGCCACTACATGGAGATAAGATTTACCGTCTTTGATCTGCTCCACTACTACTTAGAGAGATAAGATCTGCAATTTCACCGATGTTGCTACACCGTCCTCTAGGGGACATGTCCTGTAGACTCGATTTTATATGCCTATGTTTATGCCAAATGATTAGAATGCTACAATCAGAATGAATCAGATGCTCCTAACCAAATGTGCTATTAATGATATAAATGTAGAAATGTCATGAGAATGATTCCTTTTTAAATGCTTAAAATGTCATCACTCGTTATTCATCAGAGTTTTATTACTGACGTATTATGCTGCCATCTTGTTCGACTGGTATTCTCGACAGAAAATCTAAAAAAACAATCACATTTTGCTCAGCCAACTTGCCCCGCTGTTATTTCAGAGTCCCTTCCACTGTACCTTCTGGGACATAAAGTTTATACCTCCCACTGCAACTTTAGGGAAATAATATTTGGTTTCTTCTATCCATCCTGCTGTAACTCAGAGGTATAGGATTTGTATCATCTTCAATCAATTTGCCCTGTTACACCATTCCCTGGGTGTAATGACCAAATGTATATGTCTACTATTTGTATAAATGCAAAGTATCAATTTTTTTCCCGAGAATGATCCCCTTTTACACTTGAGTTGACATTACTTGTTATTTTTCGAGGTTGTATCACTGATGAAATGTCTTATCTTTTGTTCCACCGATAAAAAGTCCACAGAGATAATCATCTTTCTTCAATATTTTCAACCACCAGGCTTGGTGAGTTCTAAACAATAGTCCTGTTTCAAGTTCTGGTATTATTTAGAAGCCTCCAAAGTAATATGCGAAACTTCTTTTATAAAAGTATTATTAGTCCATTAATCTTTATTTCAATGCAAAATGATTGAAAAAGATCATAACAATGGACCGGAAGGAAATTAATTACAAGTATAGCTCGAAGTAATCAAGGATAGCAAATGCAATTAAGAACGAAATTTATTGAGACGTATCTTGAAAAGAATAAGGTAATCAAAGATAGCAAATTTAAAATGGGCAAAATGGAAAACTAGGTGCCTCAGATATCATAGCTTGAGCTTCTCTGTACCAACTTCTTGAGGACCATTTTGAGTTCAATTTGTATTTAGGGAATCCAGAGTACTTTATCGATGCCCCAAGACGTAGCATACTTCTTCATTGTTAATTCAGGAATAGAAAAACTACTGTATGCCCCACTTTGATCCAAATTTGAGCCGTCCTTTTCGAGTTTTCAACTTAAATCCCCTTTGGTCTCAAGGCGCCCTTCGCGGGTTTTCACATTGGCCTCTCTTGTTTCTTTTTTTTTCTTTTTTTTGTATTTTTTTAAACTATTAACTGTGACTGAATTTGAGTTTACCGGATTGGGCAGGTCCTTGCCATCCATCTCGGTCAATATCAATGCTCCTCTAAAATAGGCTTTCTTTACTACATAAGGTCCTTCCCAATTTGACATCCACTTTCCTCTAAAGTCCTTTTGTATAGAAAAGATCTTCCTCAATGCCAGGTCCCTAATTCTCTAGGATGAACCCCTTTGTTGTAAGCTGCATCATCTGATCGTGATGAATATCCTTCAAATTCGACTGATCATATCGGGATTAGATCCATTTTACCCCATCCAACTTTAGTTCTGACAAGACTCGGAGAAAAGAAATAATGGACAAAATGCTTCCCTTCCACAAACTAATTAGAAAGGCGTTGCCCTGATGAAGGTCTTAGCCGATGTTTTATAAGTATAGAAGGTAAATGGTAACTTCTTTATGTCAATCTTTACAAGTCTCGGTCACCTTCCACAATCTTTTTTGTTGTTTTTGTTTTTGTTTTTTTTTCTCTCTTTTTTTGTTTATTTCTTTTTGGCTGCCTTCGTTGTACTAGGATATGGTGTATGATCTTTGAACAGACTGCAAGATTTTGACATTGTGTAGTTGTATTAGAGATGATCCTTTCTGATATTTCTTGTCGGTACCTAATATTTTTCTTTTATTTTTTTAATTTTTTTTAAATTTGATAATTATCTATTGTATAACATTGGCATATGAAGCGACTTTCACCCTCTTCATGAAGTAATCGATGACCCCAAAGATGAATCGGTATCGGTTAGAAGCTTCTTAAGAGATCGGCTCCATAATATTCATGCCTCACATATAGAAAATCTGTGAAGAAATGGAGGTGGCACATAAGTCTTGTCTTCCTCCATTTGGCATTTACGGCATAACTGATACAATCCCCTTCCATGGTGGATTAGCAGTACCCGAACCTCATGATTAGTCTGGCTAACGTAAAACCATTAGCATGTGTCCTTCTAACACCTATATGGACCTTTTTTAGCATCCACAAGTCTTAGTAGCCCAGGCATATCTTGATACGATCATGCGAAAACATCTTTAAATTCTTGAAATAACTCAATGACGTCTCACTTTGTCTTTGCAGTGATGCTGGCTCCGATCTTTGCCTCTTTCTCTTTTCCTAGGCTCACTGTCCATTGACTTTTTGTAGAGTAGGATCTGTTTTTTATCTTGCTCTACCATTCTTAACAAATCAGGAGATAAGTTACAATCTCTGTCATCTTCAAAGTCCTGAAATCTCCCTAAATACATATCTCACCCAAAGGAAACTTTGAGTCAATGACAGTTCGCTCACGCCATTGATATCTAGGGACCTGTTGTAGGTACGAAGGCAGATTTCAAAAAAAAAATGATTCTAAGGATGATTATTTGTATGGTATAATCATGAATGAAATGAAAGAATAAAAGAATATTTGCTCAAAATAAGAAACAAAAATGTATTGTATTGAAATAAAGATGCTGGAGATAAGCATATTTCATAAAAGAATTCTTATTTGCTCCTAAGCTTAGAATAATAAGCGTGTTCTGAACATTACTCCGAATTGGCTCTAAAAAATATAGGATCTTTTCTACAGTCTCATTGTTCAAAACACTCCCAGGTAAGTAAGGGTGAATGCCTGATAAATTCTCTTTTTCGGCTCCCTTTTCAGATACGGTATTAATATTTAGAATCCCCAATATCTGAGCTCTTGGTTTTTTTAAAGAATTCAAACTTTTTATTATCCATTAGGCCCTACACCAAAGTTTTGAATTCAGCGCACTACTGAATTTCATGACCGTCTTCAACGTGGAATGTATAGTAGCTCCCCATCCGTTTGGGTATCTTCCCTGAATTTTGGATGATCAACCCTATATATATCATTTGTTTCCATACCCAGTTCAGTGAGGTTTTTACTTCTGCAATGTTCTTCTTGATTCTCTTCCCCACATTCTACATCTTTGCTTTTTCCCTTTCATCCAGATCAAGAGCTACAGGATTGGTTGGATTGCTCCCCGGATTAGAGCCTGAGCCTATCGGGTAATTTACTGGTGCTGAGGTACCGGCCTAATATTGCTCGGTTCTGATAATAGGTATACTTTGCAGACATGTCTGAGCATTTGTCAGGGTGAAACTCGGAGGGTAGAGAGACTCATCATTGTCCTACCCAGCATTGTTCATAGAGCTTTTTCCTTTTTCTAGCTCATTAGTCAGCAATTGGGACAACTGATTCATAATATTCCTTTGAGACTCTACCACTTGGTCCCTCATATCTTACTGGATTTTCGCCAGTTGCTCTTGCATTTTCATTTGTAATTGGTATTGCATCTCTCTTTGAAGTTGTTCAAGTCTTTCCAATCTTTGGTCCATATCTTTTGTCTTAGCACGGGTACTGTAATGATGCTTGGTTGGTAAGCTTTTATCAGTTTCCAGATTAACTGAAATAATTTCAATTAATTAGGGTATTTTTATGAAAATCTAATACAAATGATGCAATACAATGCTATGGAATGAATGCAAAAGAAAGAAAGGCGTTGATTTTGAATTCAATTCTATTAGAACAACTTTTCTAGAAAATAAATTCCTTTACATAAAACGGAGACTGTCTTGGAAGCAGTGGATTAATAGTTGGTCGTTATTAACATATCTTGTTATCCTTCGACAGAACAATGTGATGTAAGCTTCAGGACAACTAATCCCATTATACTTTTCAAACTCTAGAGTCTTAAATTTTGGCGGGAGTACTAGATCGGGGACCAAACTCAGATCCTTGGCGTCAATCCTACAGTAGTAGTCAACGTTCTCCATTGCCTTAAATTTCTCCTCCAACCACCTATACCGATCTTCGAGTTGTTTTGGCAGTCCCATCTTTGCTTTTTCCCTTTCATCCAGATCAAGAGCTACAGGATTGGTTGGATTGCTCCCCGGATTGGAGCCTGAGCCTATCGGGTAATTTACTGGTACTGAGGTACCGGCCTAATATTGTTGGGTTTTAATAATAGGTACATTTTGCAGACATGTTTGAGCATTTGTCAGGGTGAAACCCAGAGGGTAGAGAGACTCATCATTGTCCTACCCAACATTGTTCATAGAGTTTTTTCCTTTTTCTAGCTCTTTAGTCAGCAATTGGGACAACTGATTCATAATATTCCTTTGAGACTCTACCACTTGGTTCCTCATATCTTGCTAGATTTTCATTAGTTGCTTTTGCATTTTCATTTGTAATTGGTATTGCATCTCTCTTTGAAGTTGTTCAAGTCTTTCCAATCTTTGGTCCATATTTTTTGTCTTAGCACGGGTACTGTAACGATGCTTAGTTGGTAAGCTTTTATCGGTTTCCAGATTAACTGAAATGATTTCAATTAATTAGGGTCTTTTTATGAAAATCTAATGCAAATGATGAAATACAATGCTAATGCATGGAATGAATGCAAAAGAAAGAAAGGCGTTGATTCTGAATTCAATTCTATTAGAACAATTTTTCTAGAAAATAAATTCCTTTACATAAAAAGGATTACATATGCGGCCCTGCCCTCATATTCCAGGCGAAGACACCGATCCCTTTCTTCCGTAAAAGTCAAATTTCGCAAACTTCCAATAGATGCCTCTTTTAAGAAAGTCGGGATGTGACGGCTCTCAAATAATCTTTATCGGCTTGAATCCTCGGGCAATAAAACAAAGTCTCGTTTTCCTCCGCGAACTATCAGCCTTCTTTCGTTGTGTTTACTTGGACCATATTCAGACAACTGTATTATAATCGACTTTATCAATAAATTTATTTTCCATTAAAAGATATTCTATTTAGTAATCGAATATGAATCAACACCTCATTTCTATGATGAGTAATGCAATGCAGTAATAAACAAAACAAAACACGTTAGCAGAGGAGAAAAAAACAATATAAAACACCTATCCGGGTGACCGCTAGGATTTGGCATGGCTCTACCTAGGGTATGCTCCTAGGTCTCTCTATATGTAGTTCGGTTCTAAAGTAAGGGTACCTGAACCAACAGATTCCTCGATCCTCACCCATTATAGGCTCATATGGATCAAGTTCAGTTTAGGGGAATACATTTCCCTATGGCTATGCGGAGATGAAAATCTCACGAATACATAGGTATGGATGTATCCTGAAAGTAATCCACTAGCCCATGCGGAGGTAAAAACCTTACGAAGGCATAGCTTCTCACTCACACTTAAAGGTGTAACCACAACGATCATACAATGCAATGCAAGAGTATTCTACTAGATTCAAACAACAGCAATCATGGAGATCACAAACAAATGCGACAAAAGAATCATGATTTTTCAAATCAAATTTTCAATTTTCGACAAAATGATAGAAAATAATCAATTTTACGGCCTAACTCTCTTATTATCCCTAGTGGAGTCGCCAAGCTATCGAAACCACTTTTTTGAATAACGGGAATCGACTTTTTAAAATGAAAGTTTGGAGTCGCCACCGATCCTTTTTGATGATGTGTGATTGGGTCACCTCAAAATGTGGTTGTTTTTCAATAAACAGATTGATTTATCAAAACAACGATTTTGGTTTGCGAAAATTGGAAAAACGGGTTCGGGAGTCGATTACGTGCGAGGAAGGGTTATCACCCTTGTCACGCCCAAATTTGGTACCTAATTGATTATTCAGTGTCTTAATGTCGAAAATTGAAAATTTGACAAGAGTTTAAAATACGATCCCTCTTAGTGTTAATGCTTTTTCAAAGTATTTGGATAATTAAAATGTATATCAAGGACCGTTTCATCTCAAGGTAAAATGTTATATCCAGTACGTTAGGACACAACACCTTGACCCTCGAGTATGAGCTTGCTTTCTATTTCATTTAAAACTCATGTATTTAAATTTTAAAAAGGATATTCGGATATTTGATCAAACGGAAAATCGAAACCCAATACGTTAGGGCACGACTACTCGAATTTCTAAATACAGAATATTGCCTTTTATTTTATTTAAAACTCATCTATTTTAATTTAAAAGGATAATTGATTACTAAGATCAAACGAAAAACTGAAACCCAGTACGTTAGGACACGATTTATCGAATTTCCAAGTACCGATTATTGCCTTTACTTGAAAAATCCAAACAAAAATAATAATAAATAAAATAATATAGAGATAAAAAATGGAACAACAAAAAAATTCAAATGAAAATTTAATTTAAATCGAGAGTGGACAAATAAATACATATACAACAAAATAGTGAATAAAATAGTTTAAAAATAGGACGGATAATAAAAATAATAGTAATAATAAAAAAATATAATGGTAAATGATGATAATAGTGTTAACAATAATAATAATAAACAAACGACATATTAATGATAATAGAAAATAATGATAATAATAATGGAAGTAATAATAATAGAAACAATAGTAATAAAAGTAATAACAAAATAGAAAATAACAATGATACATTAATAATAATAACAATATAAAAAAAAAGAAAGCAATACTATATTAATAAAAATAATAATAGTAGGTTAATAACAATAGTAATAAAAAGGTAATAATAATAAAATAATAAAAATACTATTATGTTATTACTAATAATAATAAAAAAGAAAACAGTAATACTATATAGAATAATAATAATAATAATAACACTCTCCCCCTCCCTTCTAAATCCGACCATCGGTCTGGCCTTGCTCCGGTCACCGGACCTCCACGCGCCACTGTCGGCATCACCGTATAAGGCGGCCGGACCTAAAAAAAAATCCTTTTTTCGGCAATTTCAAAATGGGTAAGCTTCTTCCCCTTTATTTTTACTTTCGTATATAAAAAAACAAAATAAAATCGGAAAAAAAAACAAAGAACTTAAAATGAGAATAGACAAAAAAAACACATCTTTTGCTTTGATTTTTGATTAATTTCGTGTATTTCTTATATTGAAAGTCTCTATTCGAATATCTTTTCTTTTTCTTCCAAAAAAAAACTTTTTACAATAGTTTTGAATGGCTTTTATAGCCAAATTTTAAAAATAATTGCCTCTTTCAAGCAAGTGAGGTGATGGAGTTAGTGGGGTGGTTTAGTAAGGTGTAGTGGTTGGTTTAGTGGGGTGTTAATTAGACTGTTAATTTATTTGGTGCTTTAGACTCTGCTTGTTGGACCCAGGTAAAATTTGGACTCTACACATATGTTTTACTTTCATGTTTGACAGCAGTACTAAATCAAGTAACTTTTAAAAATATTTTTTCAAAATCACATTATTCACTATAATTTACGAAAAAAAAAAGCTAAACAAATCCTAAATAACGTGAAAACCTTGTTTATGAGCCATTTATGAATAATAAACAAAGAGAGGTACAGTTACAAAGATGTAAAGCTCAAGTAGTTTCTTTCAAATTTTTAATATGCTTCAACCAGTTTTGACCAATGGATACAAGATTTTGATATTTTAAAATTTTAAAAATTTTGATAACCCTAAAATAGTACACCATTCCAACTACATACCAATATCAGAACAAAAAGGGTACGTCTAATACTACATTACTAACTACTAACTACTAACTACCTTGCCTTTACACCTCAACAAATGTTACATTTTCATGTATAAAAAGAAAAGCCTAATAAACCCATCTTCATCATCCTTCATATTCCAACCATGTTCTTGTTCTACAACAACAAAATGTTAACTCAATCATACAACTGGGATTCCTTCTACCCGCCGCTGAATGCAATGGTTCGGGCCGCTGCTGCTTCTATTCGAGGCTTTGAAAATGAAACAGCTACCAGGTTTTTCAAATGAACAAAAACACCGAAATGGCGACAATCATTATAGTAAGGACTACCTATTCTTGAATTGCCAGATGTTAATGACGCGGTGTGTTGGAGTTGTTCAATGCTTCGTTTATCCTACTGAATGCTAACTTTACAGCAATGCAAGCTATTTCATGGCCCTTGAACTTCTTTGTCACTAGTTTCCAGTCATCTACGCCTGGCTTTGGACAGTTCAGTGAAATCAATTTCCGAGTCTTCTTAGATGATAATCCAGTTTTCTTCACCTTAGCTGATTTATGTGACGGGAAACGTGATTCCATTTTCATATGCTTTGTAGAGATTAGTCCACCGGGATTTTGCTTCACTAAATGACCAACTTCGGTGCACTCCATAGCAACTTCATGAGTCAAATCACCGTAGTAACAATCATCACTTGAAACCTCAACCGTTAGAGGATGACCAATTAAGGCTTTCCCATTTACTTTACTCACAAGGGAAGCTAATTGAACATGCTGTGGCCAGTAGTTAGCTTTCACCTCGATCCTAACATCATATAATGATGAATCAGTAGAATCAGTTATTCCATGAAATTCTGTCATCAGATATCTGGAGTTAACAGTATAGTGACAATGATGGTACAGAAGTGACCTTCGAGGAGTCATAGAACGACCAGGTAGTATTTTTGCCTCCACTATCGGCCCCCTCACTCGAGGCTCCTGAGACATAGACTTACAGTCCTGGAACCCATCGAGCTGCTCTTCAACTTTCTGATCAGAACCCCGAGAAAACCCATACGAGTGTTTTGATTCATCATCCATGTGCAAATATTTTCTCAAGCCACGCTTATGAAATTTACTTATTTGTCTCATTTTTCTCTTTCCTTTTAACTGCCAATCCGTGGCACCTTCCCCCATTCTTTGGCTAGTACTATTTGTATCGATAGCAACTAATCTCGTAAAACCAGATTCATTATGTCCTTCAATTTTAGCTCGCCTTCCCAAATCACCAACTTCAGGTATTGCAGATGGACATGATACAACTATCGGAGAAAAATCTGCTATGAGAGTAGAAGGTCAAACAATACAACTGTAATTTTACAAATGTTTATGCACAAAAAGAGATGCAATGATAATAAGAATGCTATATTTGTTATAAACGGTCAGTCTAGAATACCTGCAGATGGTTTATCTTCAACAAAGGGGACATCAAATAGCTGACCTAGAATACCTGGTATGCCGAAAATTTCATCATCTTTTGTCGTATTACTAATTTGAGATACATCAGCAACATGTTCAAAAGTATTTGACACACAATTCTCACATGAAATTCCAGTATTATCCGAGTTGTTAATAGTATTGTTGTTGTTAATTACTGCATAAACACTTTCCCCAGATTCATTAAAGTCCATTCCTGGAAACTTCTTGTCAGAGAGTCCCATAAGGCACAAACCACTTGAACTTGGAACTTCACCAGAAACAACAGGAACCGACACCAAAGCTGTACTTGCCAAAACCTTGGTTAATGGTCGCCAGTGATATTTCCTTTTCGAGAATTTGTGAACATTTGCCAGTTGTGATCTCTTTCTTTTTATCAATGATGAATGGTCTCCGTTAGAGAGGCAATGGCCGTTGTTTGAACCATATAATGAAGCATTATCTTGTTGAACTAGCTCAAGCAAGCCTGGAGCCTCGGCTTTTCTTTTTGATTCAACACCCATGCCTAGATCCTCAAGTCCTCTCATTCGCTTGATTCGTTCTGCTCCATCATCCTTGGAATCATTTGGTGTGTTTGTTTTCTTTACCAACATAGAGTGCATCTTAGTACCGTTAATATGATTTGGCTCTTCAAAGGATATGAAAGGGCTAGATAATTCCAGAGCCGAATCTGAGTCATCCTCGGATTCACTCATTTCATCAGTCAAATCCTCATTTTCTTTCCCAGAATAAGAACCAGTAAGTGATTCTCGGGCCGAACTACAATGATCCTCGACTAAATTTTCACTCTTGATCTCAAGAGCATGGAGAATAGCATATTTTCTTTGAGCATATTTCACTGCTTTCTTGCTAGAATTTGTTGCCGCAGCCGTTGCTTTCTCGATACATTCATCATAGTCTCCACTGTGACAAGCCTTCACCCTCTTAGGCTTTTGAATATCACAGCAGTCCCTAAAATCGAAAAAAGTCAGGAAATTAGTCAACAAATTTGAGAAATAACAACACACACCAATCGACTGAATTCTTTCCATTCAATAGTGATCATATGACCAAATTTGTATATTTCAAACTTCAAAAACAAATCATTCTAAAGGGAAGGGGGTTTCGATCATTGTAGAAACTAAAAGAAGAAAATGCATCACAACATGAGCTTGACTTGTAAACAATTCTGCATTTAGCGAGGTTTAAACTTTACATAACATAGATATAAGCTATAATGGCAAAACCATGAATCTAAATCGATATATGTAAATATAATTTTGTTATTTCTATCGGATTAAGAGATAGTACTTAAGTTACACAAGGTGAAAACTGCAAGAAAGGGATGGTTACATCCTCCAATGTAGCTCTAATTCTATATTTTCTTCACGTACATGTGTCCGGTGCATATTTTGTTAATACGTAGGAAAACTCAAAATAATTGAACATAACTGTATCTGAACTTGTACCCAAGTCCCGGTAACATAGGCAGCCTCTACTGACAAATACTCACCTACTGAACTGATTTAGAAATTTATCTTTTGAACTTAATTAACCAATGCCTAACCACTATAACAGAGTAAACCATAATGTACCACAGCAAACAAGCACGCCTTTCAATGTGATGCAAAATGCTGAACTTTCCACCGTATATTGCCACAAAAAATAAAACAATATACATGAGAATGAAAGTGCGCCATATAGGTTGAAACTGCAAGCTTGCAATCTTCTCCTTAGCAACAATATATATATTAGAACTTATATTTGATGCAATGACAGGGTATAATATTACTCAGACCTGAATGTAAGTGTTAGATACGGATATGTAGTCAACACTGGTATGCTCAAGTTCCCAGTATATATGGAGCTTCCTTAAAGGGTCATATCTACCATGTTGAATGCAGATACTTAAAGAAAAATAAAAAGTCAAAGCAACATAATAAACTTACACACTGTCATGAAACAAATAGTGCCACTTCACTCCAAGTTATTCATATACATATGTATACATAATGCCACTAATAAAGAGTCAGAGCAACATAATAGATAATATATACACTGTCATGAAACAAATAATGCCACTTGACTACAAGTTTTTCACACACACACACTTCACTACAAGTTCTTCACACTCGTGTGCACACACACATACATATATACACAAAGGCAATAGAGTAAGAGAAAACTAAATAGATCCAAGTGTTTTCACTTTTTTCAGGATCTTATTTATTAAACAATATCAAAAACAAAAGTTCCAAAAATGCTATATTACTGTAACTTGAGTTTGAGAGTTGGATATGAAACTTGTCCAACATAGGTATGGCTAAATTTTTAAGTTCTTCATGTACTCGGAGAATCTTAAAGGTCATGTCCTTGCATTCATGTGTCGCTCACAAGTAGTTCAAGAAAAACAAAGAATTCGAGTAACATAGCAAAAATGACAAAAAAAAAAACAACCAAAACTAGTAACAATCAAACTTGAATAAGAGAAAAGTAGAACAATGAATCATCAACATAAATGAAAGCTACTAAAATTACTAAGGAAAACAAAAATGCTAAACAGTGACCAAGAGATTTCAAAGAATGGGACTCACATGCTTGTTAATGCCCTTTATGTTGGATTCATTGGAGCTCCCCACAAGGAACCATTTCCACTAAATTGTTCTAAAAACTAAATGCCAAGGAAAAAAAATCTGATTTTTCAGAGCTGGTTCTTAAACTCCGTTTTGAAGCAAACCCACACTCTAAAACCACCAAAAATGTTGATTGCTTGAACAAGTGCATATGCCCTTTAAAACTTCGAAAAGAAATTTTAAAAAATAACAAAAAAAAAATGCATGCAATTAAAAGAGAAATAGAAACCTAAACTCGAAGGGGTTTTATGTAGGAAAAAGGTCCTAGCTGGAGAAGAAAAAACCTGTGTTCAATCATCAAAGAAAAAAACATCCGAGCATTGCATTTCTATTTTCAATTAAACTATTCTTTTTTGGTACAGATAATGATGAATAGCAGAGATAGAGGGAAGAAATGATTTTCGGTAAACTTTTTGCTTTAGTTGTTGAAGTAAATAAAAGTTACAATTTGATACTAAAATTTTTTAAATTGTTATTTTCCCTCACGTGACAATTTTTTAGTTGATATAATAATTTTAAACTTGATTTTTATACTTTCTATCAATTTTACCTTAATTATATATAAAATATTTTAAAAAAAATTTAAAAAGTTCCAAAAATTAAATAAACATAGATAAAATTATCAAAAATAGGTAAAGTGAAAGAATATGAGATAAAATTATTTTTAAACCCTCCAAATTTTCTTTATGTAATATCTGTATAGAAATATTCAATACCCGTTCTTTAAAAATAAAAAATAAAAACATTAAGTAAAATTATTGGTTCTCTATTTTTTACCTCTTATGATTATTAACTTAGCTTTTTCGCTATAAGAAAAGAAAAAATTCATAATATAATTTGTTTTCAGAATCTGAGTTTTGAAAAATGATTTAAATGAATTGAAAATTTAAATTTTTTAAAAAAATATATAGAATTGGGGTTAAATTGAAAAAAATATAAAAATCGAGGACTAAATTTATTATTGTACCAATTAAAAAAGTATCACTCAATATTTAGGTGACAAAAAAGTTCGAAAATATTAGTGATCAAATTGTAACATTTCTTAGTTAAGTGACTAAAATGAAAACTTACTCATAGTTTAATGAATAATGGTGTAGTTTACCCATAATTTTTAGGTTAAAATTTGCTATTAGCCCCTGTACTTTGTGAGAGTTATGGATTTAATCTTTGTACTTTAATTTGACCAATTTTAGTCCCTATACGTTTTGAAATTTGAAATTTTTGTCTTAACTCAAATAGTAGCAGTTAAATTCAAATTGGTTAAATTCAATTATTAGTCTTGTACCTTGTGTATAATTGTATATTTGGTCCATATTATCCAATTAGATAATTCTAAATCTCTATACTTTTCGAATTTTGAAATTTCAGTCTTGATGTAAATAATAGTCGTTAATCCATTAACTAGAATTTTATATGAGTAACATGTAACACCTCTAACCCATATCTATCGTCGAAACAGGGTTACGAAGAATTACTGAAGTTTACAGAACAAATATAATTAATTCATGTCATTTATTATTCATATCCGAATCCAATCATATTCAATCATATTGTCCCTTAAATGGACAATTGAGGCCCAATTTATGCATTAGAAACAAGTCGAGACTAAATAAAAAACTCAGAGAATTTTTTGCAAAATTTCCAAAATTTTTCGTAGATGCAGGGGACACATGCCCATATAGGTAAGCCGTGTGGGCATTCGATGTAAGGCACACGGCCGTGTCCCAGTCGTGCTCAAAATTAGGGTAGTTATTGCTTGGGTCACATAGCCAAGCCACACGCTCGTGTGCTAGGCCGTGCGTCACACACAACTGAGACACACACCCATGTCTTTGCCCGTGTGGAAATACCTGGGCATTCTGTTTCTCAATTTTAAGGATGCAGGAGGCACACGGTCAAACCACACACTCGTGCGCATGGCCGTATGTCACACATGGTTGAGACACACGCCCGTGTGTCTACCCGTGTGGACGAAAATAGGTCATTTTCAAGGCCATTTTTCTCACCCAAATTTGCCTTCCACCTACAGCAACACTTAAATATATTCACCAACCAATTCGAGACATTAAAACCAAGCCAAAACCAATCTTATACATGATATATCATCACACGTATTTAAGTATTAAAACTTACCTATTTGTATAATCATATAAGTTTATCAAAATTCAATCTATCATACCAAGCACATATATATTAAACATGATATAATCTCCTACACAAACATCAAATATACTATCACTAGCCATTCCAGTGGCTAGTTACAACCAACCATATACATGTCATCATTGGGCAATTTGACCTGTACATGTCATTATATAAAAATAAGTTTGCTATTTATACCAAAAAGAGCTGAAGGATAGTGTTATGATGCTTCGACCAACTTCCAACCTTTACGAGCTTCCGAACACTATAAAATAGAGGAAGATAAATAGAGTAAGCATATAATGCTTAGTAAGTTCGTATAATTGGAAATTTAACTTACTATTCATTTCCATTAAAATAAACATGCAAAATGCATTAAATAAGTTTGGCTAATAGCCTAAACACCCAACTTCATCAATACATGTTAGTCATTATAATTCACACAATTGCCAATAAACATGAATGAGCTCATCATGTAATAAATTTCTTACACATATACTTTTCTTATCATATTTCCATATAACATATACATTTCTATGATAAATCATTTCAAGTTCAGTTTAGCCATGTTAGAACTTTGCCTATTGAATTTATTTAAAATATCGATGGATACACATGTAGTACACTTAAAGTGTACAAAATTGTAATCCGTCAATTCATATTCAGGGGTGCTCATTGGAGCACATAATCAAGAAGCACTCTCTCAAGCCATATAATAAGAAGCTTGTGTGAGCCATGTAACATGAAGCTTATCTGAGCTTAATAACAGGAAACTCATAAGAGTTTAAAACAGAAAGTTCATGTGAGCTTAACGAGATAACTCTAAAGAGTTATTATCAGGAAGCTCCATATAGCCATATAATTAAGAAGTTCAAGTGAGCCATATCAGGAAGCTCGCAAAGAGCCTATATCAGGACGCTTATAAAGAGTTGCGGTATGTCCATAATACATGAGGATCAATACCAATCATATAATAGGACGCTTACAAAGAGCTGCGGTATATCCGCAACACATGCAGGATCAATACCGATCGGGATGCTCATAGGAACCATATAACGAGAAGCTTGAGAGGGCTTATAACAGGATGCTCTTCCAAGCTATGGTGTGTCCGCAACATATGTAGGACTACAACCAATACAGGAAACTTGTATCCATCGATTTTCATTTGTTCAAACGGAACTTAGCATTTATCGGGCATTTTCGAATACTTAATCACTTTCCATATATGGCAATTATATAATTTTACATAGATAACATTTAATTTAAACATATAAACACACACAACTTAGTTACACGAACTTACCTCGAAAATTGTTTGTATACGAGAATCTACTAATCTGATACTTTTTGTTTTCCTCGATTCAACTCCGTACTAGGTCTATCTGGATCTATACGAGTAAATTTAACTCAATTTAATACAATTCATATTCAATTCAACTCAATTCACATCTTAGGCAAAAATATCATTTTGCCCCTATACTTTTAATTAATTCCAATTTCGTCCCTAGGCTCGGAAAATGAAATTCGTGCAATTTAGTCCTTATTCCAAGCCTAGCTGATTTTTACATATAACATTTACAGCTCATGTATTTCACAAAAATCAGAAATTTTCTATGAATTTTACATCTTTTCAATTTAGTCTCTAAATCACAATTTTATGGAAATTTCCTTTACAAAAGTTGTTTATCTATCAATAACCTTTCATTTTCTACCATAAATTTTAAAATTTCAGCATAATCATCCATGGAAAAATTTTAATACTATGATAACTTTGCAAATTGATCACCAAAATAAATAAATTAGGTTATTACGATCTCGAAAATGTAAAAATTACTTAAAAACGGGACATGATTACTTACCCAATTAAGCTTGCTTGAAATTCTCTCTCTTAGCTAGGGTTTCCATAGAAAATTTTGGGGAAGATGATGATATAAAATTATTTTATTCATTTAATTAACTTATCATCTATTAATTTTTCAACCTTCCAATTTAGTCCTTTTCTTTTTCTAATTTTCCATGGATAAATCATCATAAATATCTACTAACTTTGATTAATGGTCTATTTGCCTTATAAGGATCTCAAATTTTGAATTCCATAGCTATTTGATCCTTCTAGCTACTAGAATTCAACTTTTGCACTTTATGCAATTTGGTTTTTTCCTCCTAATTAAACATGAAATCGGTAAAATTTTCTTAACAAAATTTTCATATGTTATGCCTATCATAATGCAGACCATGCAATAATATTAAAATAATCTTTTTGACTCGAATTTGTGGCCTCGAAACCATTGTTCTGATTTAACTGAAAACAAGTTGTTGCATAACATGTGGAAATGATAAGTTAATATGGGATTATGCATATGATAATATATAAATTTAATAGTTACCATTTAGTGATAATTAAATTTTAAAATTTAAAAAATACAAAGGCTAAAATTAACCAAATTAAATTATAAAAATTAAATTCACAACTTTTGAAAAATACATAAACTAATAGTGGAATTTAACTTTTTTTTAAGGATTTAACCATTTTTTTTCATATTTAATTTTATTTTCCTCACTTCTAAATTTACTTCTCCTTTTATATGAAAATTAGTAGCGCATAGATTATTACTTAAACTATATCTATATATTTTTGTTTAATATAATATTTGGTACTTGAATTTGATATTTTTTTTAATTTGGTACTTAAACTTGATACTTTTTATTAAGTTGGTATTTAATCTTTTGGAGGTGCAATTTGGTATCTGAACTTGACTTTTTTCCTAATTTGGTACCTTTTTTTTTTTGATTTGGTACTTGAACTTGTCAAACGTTTTACAAATTACTTTAATATACTAAGTACTAACAATATTATTTTTTTATGAGGTAACAAAAATAATCAATATATGACCGATATGTGACAAATGATATGATATTTTTTTTGTATTTTATATCTTCAATAACTTTTACTTTTAATTAATTAATTAATTATTTTATTAATTAAAAATAATGAATTTCTTTTAATTTGAATTTTTTAAAACTCTTTTTTTATTATTTGATATTAATTTGTTAAGCATAATTCAATATCTATTTTTTTAACATGAATTTCCGTATTGACAATGTTTTTGTAGCATAATCAAAAAAGAAAAAGAAATTAACACCATTAGTGTTTTACGCAATTTGTATATTTAGGTACCAAATTGAACCTAAAAAAAGCCTAGATACCAAATTAGGAAAAAACTGTCAAATTTATGTACCAAATTGAGCCCAAAAAAATTTAAGTACTAAATTAGGAAAATGTGTCAAGTTCAGATATCGAATCTAGCCAAAAAAAATTTAGGTACTAAATTTAAAAATAAATACAAAGTTTAACACCAAATATTATATTTAAAATATCAATTTTCCAACTAATTATAACATGTCATGTCATATAAACTTCAAGCTTAAACTAATTATGGGCAATGTTATGTTGCCTTGTCTCCTCAAATGACCTATATTCACTTCAAAGAGCGATTTCCTTCGGTTTTGTCGCCAAAGAGTCAACAGCAGATTTCGACCATCTTATTGGCGACCATGGACTACGTGTTGAGGAGTTCCAAGCGCTTCTCCCAAAATTGCAGCCTGCAAATACGAACTAAAATGGACCGAAGAAGTTGCAAAAGCCTCTCACGACTGTTCAAGTTACCATGTTTCCCAATGCGGGGATTGCATGCATTAGGTGTCTTAAACTACTTGCGAGGTAGTTGTATTATAGAGAATACATTAAATTTGTTGTTTTATTATTAAAAAAATTAATTTTGTCCCTATATTATTATAAAAAAAATTAAATAAGTTCAAATTGTAATAGAGTTAATATTTATTGTATAAAACATGTTTTAATTTTTTTTCAGTTTCAGTTTAATTCCAAACAATGAATTTTATTTATAGAACTCTAAAAACTTTAAAATATTAACTTCATTAAATAATAAATTATATTATTTAAACAGTAAATATTAACTCTATTCCAATTTGATCTTATTTGATTCTTTTATAATAGTATAAGAACTAAATTGATCCATTTAATACTATAAAGACTACTTTTGATTAAGCCCCTAAAATAGAATGATCTCTAAAAAAACATTCACCCACATGTAACCGTATTGTAGCTATTGGTAGCGCACTTATTCATTTAATGAAGTCATGTGCATTTATCCATGGATCCCAATAGGATACGAGTTTTCTCAACAATTCTCCATACGTATGTATGTGCACTTAGGATATTTATGCAAAGAAAGCAAAAGGCCTAAGGCAAAATTGAGAAATACATTTAACAACTATTGCACTCAAATCCCAACCTTGCTAGAATCAAGCTCTTAAAAGAAATGGCAAAACCATTTTGTAACAGACGCGTTTTGTCTCGGAGCTAGATACAGTGATGAATTGGATTACACAGCCGTATGACCCAAGTCAGTGAGTTACACGGGTTGGAACACGACCATGTGTCTCAAGTTAGTGAGTTACATAGGTAGAGACACGGGCTGGGATATGGCCATGTGTCCCAACTTCGAAAGCCACACAACCGTGTGACCCCTGATTCTAAATTTTTTGAAAATTTCCCCAAACCCTTCTAAATTGTTTCAAATTAGTCCTTGTTTATTTTCTGATTATTTTTAGGGTTCTGAAAACTCGTATTAAGGATTGTAAGAGTATTTTTACTCTAATTTAGAAATGAAATAGCAAACCTAAATCAGGTGAAGTAGGTCATTCTACTAATATCATCGAAGGTAGTAGTCAAAGTTTAGTTCAATACTTTGATGCTAATAATTGGAATAGTCTTATTATGTATACAACTTCTAACTTTCAAGAGAGGATAGATAGTGATAATAGTGTAGACAGTGGAAAATCAAGTTTAGTATTGCATAGCATATCTCATCACTTGGTTGTTCAAGATAATTTTATGGAAATATTAAATTAGCATGTATTGTTCATTGTGTAATACGATGTTAATGGTCAGTTTGCACATTTGCTTATGCTGTAATTAAATGTTCTTATTGGTTAGTAATGCCCGTGACCCTAATCTGATGACAGAGATGAGTTAGGGGTGTTACACGAATTCAAAATTAATTCATCTTGGGTCAACTCCAATGTATCATTCTACTAATGAATTCATCTATGTCTCTACTTGTGGAGTCAATTGCTCCGATAGCCAAGACTAGCCATCTCCCCAATTGGAATTATAGACGACATAATAGTCCTTCTCAGTATTTGAATCAAATGTTCACTTTGATTCTTTTACAAAATTACAGACTCATTTAAATTATCTACTGAAGTAAATTGTCTTTCTCATAATGTAAACATTCTTTACAATGCCACTTATATTCAGTTTGAACTTTAAACAATCCATAAGCTAATATTTGCTTGTCACAATTTTGCTATGCATGCAAAATATAAAAGACATAAATACAAAAAAAAACATAATAGTGAAATATGAAATTAACTTTATTTATTTAATCGTCAAAATAAATAGAAAACAATTACATGTTTACTACAATATGGATACATTTCCCAACAATCTCCCACTTGCCCTAGTGAAGTAAATGTGTCATGTTTCGCATTCCCATATCCTCGACGTGTTTGTTAAAACTCCTAGTTACAAGAATATAAATAAATGGATCCACAAGGTTACTTTCAGAATTTACTTTCATAACATCCGCAATTCCTTCGACTACTGTATTTCTTATCAAGTGATGTTTACAAACAATGTGTTTCGTCCTTGTAACACCCCTAACCCGTATCCGTTGCAGGACTAGGGTTATGAGGCATTACCGGACATATCGGAATATTTTATGATCAACTTACAAACATCATTCACACATCATAGCATCACAGTCAAACATCAACATAGAGTCCCTTTCTTAGGTCAACGAGACCTTAAACATACTTTAGGAAGGGGTCGGGACTAAACAGAGTACATACAAATTTTTTTGAAACTAAACAATTTTTCTAAGTTGCAAAGGTCACACGCCCGTGTGAACAGGCCGCGTGCCTTACACGGTTACCAGACACGCTCGTGTCATAGGCCGTGTAAAAACAGGGTATACATACTGACTTGAACCACATGGCCGGAGACATGCCCGTGTGCCATAGTCGTGATCGAAACTGACTTGGGTCACACGGCTAACTACACGCCCATGTGTCTAACTCATATACCCTTCAAAAGGGCCACACACGCCCATATGTTAAGGCTGTGTGCCTCACATGGCTACCAGACATGCTCGTGTGTTTAGGCCGTGCTCGAGACTGACTTTAAATTGTAGGAATACCCCAAGGGACACACGACCATACAACAAGACCGTGTGTCGCACACGGCTGAGACATTCTCCCGTGTCTCTACTCATGTGGACAAAAATAGGCCATTTGAAAATCCAAATTGCCACCCATTTAAGCCATACGTACAAGCTCAAAATGGCACATAATTCACAACCAAAATGCAACCAAAATACTACCACATCAGGCATCATTTATGCTTCAATATCATTAATCCTCTCCAAACACAATTCTAACTCAACATATTAATTCAAAGTACTAACTTCATATAAAAAACATATGATTCATACATCATATTAATCCATTTTAATTCATAGCATTTCACAGTATATCAACTTGCCAAATCAACCATGAAACTTACCAAAATTGACTATTTCATTTGGCCATTCAATAGCACATCAAAACTGTAACACTCCTAACCCATATCCATCGTCGGACTAGGGTTACGAGGCATTACTGAACAAAAACATAATTCCAAACATTCACATATTCAAACAAAATTAATAATCATATTGCATTTATGAATCATACTTCAAATTTAACCGAATCTATACCATTCAAATAATCACATTTTCATTAACAAATGTATATATATATACACACGCATACTTTCATTATAAACCAAACCATTATGGCAAGCTTCATTCGAATACACAACATGTACATATATATATAATTAACATCTTATTAAAAATTCATATATCTTCCATAGTGCATTATTACTCAAATCACTAATCATTTGGTAAATATCTTTATCTGACTTATGATCTATATTCAATAACTAATCACTTTAAATACATAAACACTTAACATGCAAACTGAACTAAGTTCTTTTCATAAAAACAAAACATACCCTATATCATGCATATCAAAATATCTTCTAAACAAGCTTAACATATGAACTTATATTTATAATTAACTATACATATTCCAAAATCAAATCATATTTATTCAAAATATAAATACACATCATGATCGAAATATCAACCACAACCAATTCCAACTATCATTTTCAAGCTATTTCCAAAACATATAGCACCATTGACATATACTGTTCTTTCATTTCACATAACATTATAATCAAAACCAGTATAAACCATTACCAAATATAACCGAATCCAAACTTTAAAGATAATTCGTATTTGCATGGCTCAATATATATACATATTTTTAATTTGAACAAAATACATATTAGCCTATACATGCCATAAGTTCGAAAATAGACTTTTAAAAGTACCGAAAGTTGACGATAGTGTGGATGAATTCGATAACGATCCCCGAGCTCGTAACTTACAACCAAAATCTATAAAACAAAGTAACAAAAACACACACAGAGTAAGCTAACTTAGCTTAGTAAGCCTTAAGCAAAATAAACAACTCACTGAATAATCAAAACATTCAAACTAACCAAATTATATCAATAATGTTATACTTTAACATATTAAGATACCTTGGCCGAATGTTCAAAAATCAATTATATAACATCACATAAATATTTCCTATATAGCCGATTATACAAGATCAATTATATCATCACATAGACACTTACATATAGGGCCGAATACACAAAATTTATTATATCATATCATATGGCCGAATATATAAAAGTTAAATAAAATATCACATGTAACTTATAGTTCAAATTCAAAAGAACATCACATATGGCCGAATATGCATATTTAAGATAACTTCACATATATCTGAGTATACATTTTCAATATAAGTTCACATGTAATCGAATACTAAAATTCAATACAACCTTACATGCAACCGAATATACAAGTTCAATATAAGCTTACATGTACTTACTTATGTGGCCGAACATATACAAGGTAATTTATCTCAATTTCACTTGCTCAATATCCATAATAATTTGAACTCTTATAATCACAGACTTGTAAACAAATCACCGGTATAAAACCTGCTAGGCATAAGCCTGAATCACACACCGGCACAAGGCCTGCTAGACCTAATGTTTGATATTTATTCACCGGCAATAAGCCTGCTAGGCATAAAGGCCGATCAATGTCACCAGCACAAGGCTTGCTAGGCTCAAAGCTTGAATATCCTAATTATAGAATCATTCCACAACATTTCATATATCGAATAGTCCAATATTCCATGTAACACATACACACTTTCAAGAGTTTTGAATCAGTTGAATAAAATTCAACCACATTAAATCTTTGATATATCACATTCGGCTAATACTAACAAATTATAAAATTTAAATCATCTTAATAGAAACAACTTATATTAAAAATAAACCATGTTTAATTGCTTAAAGACTTACCTCGGATATCGACGGATGTTACAAATCAGTTATTCGACTATTTTTGTTTTTCTCCGATCCAAGTCCGATTTCCTTTGTTTTTTATCTATATAATTTCAAATTAACCTCTTTTAAACACAATTTCACTCAACTAAATTCAACAACACATAAATGGGTAAATTACCATTTTACCCCTAATATTTCGTACCTTTACAAATTAGTCCTAATTGCACAAAACACAAAATACACCAAATCTCACAACAATGTAGTTGGGCCGAATTTTCCATATAACCATACTAATCCATATATTTCTTCTATTTCTCATTTTAATCCCTCAATTTATTATTTTTGCAATTTACTCCTAATAACTCAAAATCATGAAAAACTCCAATACAAAACATGTTAATCTAAAATATATTTTTGATATTTCATCATCAAACATCACAAAACACAAATATTCATCAATGAAATAACACAAAATATTCACTGAATCAAAAATTCGAGCATGGGTCGAGTAGGATTCGAAGTAACGATCTCAAAAACATAAAAATTATCAAAAACCGAAACAAAACATACCTTAATCTAGCCAAAACTCTTGCCGAAACCTATCTTGGTGTTTTTCTTTTCTTTCCTTGATATATTCGGCCAAACTAAGCATAAAATGACATTATTTTATGTTTTATTTTAACATATTATAACATTTAATCTAATTACCTAATTAACCTTTGTTAAAATATTATAATATTATTTATTCCATGACCATTTCCGTCCATTTGCTTAGTAGTGGCCCAATTACAACATAAAAACTTCATATTAAAAAGACATTAACAATTTAGTCCTCACACATTAAACCATCAAGTTTTCATTTTACGCGATTAAGCCCTTTTTTTTAATTAAGCACACAAACAATCAAATTTTCATACGAAACTTTCACACATGCTAATTCACATATAATAAACACAGAAAATAATATTTAAAATCTTTTTGACTTGGATTCGTGGTCTCAAAACCACCGTTCCAATTAGGGTCTAAATCGGACTATTACAAAAACATACCATTTTTTGAACACAAAGCATATACCAAAATTCATTCATAATCTCATCCATAAACAAGCCATGTCACATGGCTAGATGTACACATCTCGAAACATATCCAGAGTTCTCTAGCCTATACATGCCTTACTTCAATATTCACATTTTTAAAAGGTACCAAAATAGAGTTTGATAGTGTGGTGATAATCCTTGACGATTCTCGAGCTTTCAGTAGCTTTAATATCTATAAAACAATGCAAACACACAAAAGTAAGCTTTCAAAAGCTTAGTAAGCCATATACAAATAAACTTATCATACAATAAAATTCTAAACCAATTCATTCATGTAGTTCATGGCAAAATACAATCACATATCCATATGTCTCATATAGCTCATTTGATCATAATTCACTTACATATATCATATGTCCACAAATGTACATATACTTACCTTTCATTTTCAAACATAATTTACCTTTCGAACATACCTGAATTGGATATACATTCACATACTTATTCGTTTCTTGAAATGCCCATTGAACCGTATGGAATCAAATAGGATACGTAGATAGCTCAAAAAACTCGTACAATGCCAACGTCCCAGATGTGGTATTACATGTAATCAAATGTCGATGCCACTGTCCCACACAGAGTCTTACACGAAATCATATACGATGTCGATGTCCCAAACATAGTCTTACACGTAAATCTCAAATCGATGCCAATGTCTCAGACGTGGTCTTACACGAAATCACATATCGAAATCCTATGTCATGACATATGTATCCTAACTATTACTATGGTTCGTACGGGGCTTTCTGACGTCGTCACATTATAGAAACTTTTTTAATTTCACATATTCAACTTCTATAAACATTCATCATATTTCAATATCATATAAGCATGAATAAATCAATTCAAATACATTTATTTGTATATAAACTTACCTTGTACGGAAATGAACGAGTTTAACCTACTACTCGACCACTTTCGACTTTCCCCGATTTAATTCCATTTTCTTTGGTTTTTGATCTATACACAATCAAATTTAACTCTTTTATTCACCAAATCATTCAATTCAAACCATTTACACATATTTAGGGTATTTTAAAAATTAGCCCTCATATTTTCACATTTTAACACTTTAGTCTTTAATTCACAAAATCACAAAATATGCATAATTTCATTACACACATGCCTAGACGAATTTTCCTCTAGCTCATATAAGTCCATATATTTTATTTATTTTACATTTTAGCCCCTCAATTTCTCATTTTCATAATTTAGCCCAAATTACTCAAATTCATCAAAAATTTCAATACAAAACATATTAACCGAACACATATCTTTCATTTCAACAACTAACATCACAAAGCTCACAATTTCATTAATGTCTCAACTTAAAATCATCATCAAATTCTAAAATTGAGGCATGGGCTTAATAGAACACAAAGCAACAATCACAAAAACGTAAAAATTATCAAAAACCGATCAAAAACACATACCTAATTGATGCTTGAGCTTGTCGAACCCTAAAAAACTCTTTTTCTTTTCGTTTTCTTTGTATTTTTGGCTATAGATGATAATGGATGAACAAAATTTGATTTTTGTTTTAATTATATTAACATAATATACTAATTACCATAATAACCTTTATTAAACCATTATAAAATCACTTAATGGGTGTCCACTAATGTCCATTAACCTTATCAATAGTCTAATTAAAATATAAGGACCTCACATTATAAAATCCATAGCAATTTAGAATTTTAACAAATAGCTAGTCACTTTTGCACTTTACGCGATTAGGTCAATTTTCTAAATTAGGCACACAAACGATCAAATTTTTATACGAAACTTTCACACAAATTAATTCACATATTATAAACACAGAAAATAATATTAAAATATTTTTTCTGACTCAGATTTTTGGTCTCAAAACCACTATTCTGGCTAGAGTCGAAACCAGGCTATTACAGTCCTCTTGTGACTTCTCATTTTCTTGGTATTTGCTATTGCAGCACTGTTATCACAATATAATGTTATAGTTTTTTCCATATCAGGAATAACTTCAAGTTTGGTTAAGAATTTTAAAAGCTATATTGCTTATTTTGTTGCCTTAGAAGTAACCACATGCTCGACCTCCATAGTAAAGTCAATAGTGCAAGTTTGTTTTACACTTCTCCATACTATGGCTCTATGGCCTAGAACAAATACATTTCCCGAAATTGATTTCTTCGAATATTTACAGGTTTAGAAGTATGAGTTTGTGTATCCAATAGGAGTAAGATCCTCCCCAAAATACACAAACATATAATCTCTGGTTCTTTTAAGATACATTAATATATGTTTTACAGCTTGTCAATGCTTGAGACCTGGATTCGTCTGATATCGACTAACCATTCCTATTGCGAAACAAATATCTGAATGTGTGTAAAACTTCGCATATATAAGGCTTCCAATTGTCGAAGCATATGGAACTTTACTCATATGCTCATTTTCTTTCGCTGTCTTAGGACAATCATCTAAAGAAAGATGAAAACTTGATAGAATTGGCTGAGCGCTTGGCTTTGCATCAGTCATTGCAAAACGTTCCAGTACCTTATTGATGTATAAAGCTTGACATAGAGCTATCATTTTATTCTTTCAATCCCTAAGGTTTCGAATTCTAAGAATATAACTAGCTTCACCCAAGTCCTTCATGCTAAACTTTGAGCTAACTAAAGTTTAACTGATGACAATTCTCTTACATCGTTTCTGATAAGTAGAATATTATCGACATACAAAACAAGGAATACAACATTTTTATCCTTTATACACTTATAAACACAATGTTTATCAGCGTTTTGCTCAAATCCAAAAGTCTTGATCGTTTGATTAAATCATTTTTTCTATAAGTGGATGCCTACTTAAGTCCATAAATTGATCTTAGCAGTTTGCAGACTTTCTGCTCCTTTCCTTTGACAACATAGCCAGTAGATTGAAATATATAAATGGTCTCATCAAGATAGCCATTCAAGAATGTTGTCTTGACATCCATTTGTCAGAACTCGTACTCAAGAACAACAGTAATGGATAAAAGTATGTGGATAGACTTGAGCATAGTTACTGAAGAAAATGCCTCATCATAATCAATACATAATTTCTGTGTATAGCCTTTCTCTACAAGTCTAGCTTGGTGTTTTTCTACTTTCCCTTTCGCATTTTTCTTTTTCTTGTAGATCCACTTACACCCTATGGGTTTAATCTCAACCGGTAAGTCTACAAGTTCCCACATCGTATTGGATTTTATATAATCTATATTTGCATCCATGACCTATTTCCAGAACTTGGAATCAACGTCTTGCATAGCCTCATCGTAAGTGAGTGGATCATCATCCTCATGATTGGCTTCCGTATTATAAATACTATCATCATAGATGAAGAATTCTAGTTTCTTATAAACTTTCCCACTATGACAGATTCCCCTATACTATTGATTGTTTGCAGGTTTTTCTATAACTTTCTCGAGAATTAAACTTGGTGATTGTTCTGCCACTTCCGAAAGTTTCTCGAGTACCACTTTACTTTAAGACTTAAAGTTATCCATGTAGCTTTCTTCCAGGAAAGTAGCATGAGTAGAAAATTTAATCGTATTATATTTTGAGTTGTAGAATAATCCTTCATTTGTTCTTTTTAGATATCCTACAAACATGCATAATTTTATCTGTGCATCCAAATTCTTTACATCCTTATCTAGAATGTGTGTTGGACAACCCCACATTCTAAAGTGAATTAGAGTAGGTTTCTTTCCATGCCACAATTTATAAGGTGGCTTACAAGAATACTTGGTTGGCATATCATTCAGAATATAGCAAACCATTTATATCGCATGTCCAGAAGGAAGTAGAATGTAGCACCCCTAACCCGTATCTATTACCAGAATTGGGTTACGAGACATTACTGGATAACACACCTCATTTACATACATTTATACATTCGTACTCAAAATCCATTTAAAACATTCACAATGTCCCTTATAAGGCTCTACGAGACCTTAAAACATGCTTAGAAGTGGTTTGGAACTAAACCAATAACATTTGCAAACTTTGGTAAACTTAGAAATTTTTCACACATATAAGGGTCACACACTCGTGTGAACAAGTCGTGTGCCTCACACGGTCACCAGACACGCCCGTGTCACAGGCCGTGTGAAAATAGGACATACATACTAACTTGAACCACATGGCCGAGGACACGGATGTGTTTGGTAACCGTGTGAAGTACACGGCCTGTTCACACTGGTGTGTGACCTTTAGATGTTTGAAAATTTTCTAAATTTCCCAAAGTTTGTAAATGTTATCGGTTTAGTCTCGAACCACTTCTAAGCATGTTTTAAGGTTTTGTAGAGCCTTACAAGGGACATTATGAATGTTTTGAATGGATTTTGAATACAATGTATAAATGTATGTGAATAAGGTGTGTTATCCAGTAATGCCTCGTAACCCTATTCTAGTGACGGATACGGGTTAGAGGTGTTATATTTAATTGGTATCAGAGCTACAATTTAGTTGATTCTAGGACTAACGTAGCGTGTGAGAGTTTAGCTATACATGTCATATATATAAACTACGATGGTGTGATGATTCCTAATAGTTAAAATGTGTTTTTATATAGCAAATGGATCCCAAAAGAGCCGTAGCTGACGATGTAGAGAGTAACGCGTCTGCTCCTACTTAAAAGGCAGCGCAATCTGACTCTAAGCCTGTTACTAGTAGTCATGAGGGAGAGGTTAAACAACCTTTTTCCACATGATGAATGAGTAGTTCACAAAGTTAATTCGACTGAATCCAGCTACTCAACAATCTCCACCCTGGCCTATTCCTCAACAAATCCCAGCTGTGCCACAAGTGATAGATCTGATTCAATTAAGTAAGCTACATGTTGATAAGATTTAGAAACATCGGGCTGAAGAGTTTCGGGCTACTGTGGATGATGATGTTAAGAAAGTTGAGTTCTGGCTCGAGACCACAATTCGAGTATTTGAGAAATTATCTTGTACTCATGATGAATGCATTAAATGCATTGTATCATTGTTGATAGATAATGCGTATCATTGGTAGAAAGCCTTAATATCTGTGGTTCCTAGAGAATAGATTACTTGGGAGTTCTTTCAGTCTGAACTCTGAAAGAAATATATAAGTCAGCGATTCATTGATTAAAAGCATAAGGAGTTTCTAGAATTGAAATAGGGTCGAATGATTGTGACTTAGTACGAAAAAGAATTTGTGCAATTGAGCAAATATGCTCGGGAATATGTTTCTATCGAAAAGATCATGTGTAAACGATTCACTGATGGACTGAACAAAGATATAAAGCTATTAGTTGGGATTCTGGAAATCAAAGAATTCATTTTTTAGTTGAAAAGGTTGTAAAGCCGAAGATCTTAGCAAAGAAAAGAGAAAAGCTGATTTTGAAGCAAGAAATTCGAGAAAGAGATCAACTAGTAAGTCTTATTGTCTGCATCAAAAAAATTCTGAGACTGGTTTAATCATTCTACGCATCGGTGGGACATTCAAACAGAGATCGAGTAAGACAACAGTTAAGCTTCAAAACTCCAGCTACTTCGATAGCTAGTGTTGGGAGTGTGAGACCTAACCGACTTGAATGTAAATTATGGTAAAAGGCATCTTGGTGATTGTAGATTGAATGATATTGTCTTTTTTAAATGTAGATCATTGGATCATTTCGTTCGTAATTGTCCTGAGTTGGCTGAGCAAGATACAATACAAAACACGAGGTCGAGTAACACTTCAGCTAGAGGTAGACCACCCAAAAACACGAGAATTGTGAGTGGTACCCAGAAAGCAACTAAAGACTCTGACATGAGGTCAGAGGTGAGAGCACCTGTACGAGCCTACGCTATTCGCGCTTGTGAAAAAGCGTCATCTCCAGACGTCATTACCAGACATCATTTCTATGATACTAAAGTTATATCATTGATAGATCTAGATCAACTCATTTGTATATATGTATGAATTTAGTATCAAGTAAGACTTTGCTTGTAGAGTCTACTGAATTTGTGATTAGAGTATCGAACCCCTTAGGCAAATGCGTTTTGGTTGATAAAGTGTGCAAGAACTGTCCGTTGATGATTCGAGATTTTTATTTTTCGGCTGATTTGATGTTGTTACCATTTGATGAATTTGATATAGTTGTGGGTATAGATTGGTTAACGTTGCATGATGCTATTGTGAATTGCAAACGAAGACGATTGATTTGATATGTCCGAATAATGAGATTATTCTGATTGAATTAGATGATTTGAATGGTTTACCAGCAGTGATTTCATCGATGTTATCTTAGAAATATGTGAGAAAAGGTTGCGAAGCTTATTTTGTTTATATGCTTGATACGAAAGTGACTGAAAAGAAGATCGAATCAGTGCCAGTTGTGTGTGAATATTTGGATGTATTTTCGGAAGAGTTATCGGGTTTACCACAGATTCGAGAGGTTGAGTTTTTCATTAAGTCAGTACTAGTAACAATGCCGATATCGATAGATCCGTACAAAATAGCTTTAACAGAGTTAAAAGAATTGAAATCTTAGGTGCAAAAGTTGACAGATAGAGGATTTGCACGACCAAGTTTCTCACCTTGGGGTGCTCCTATATTATTTGTGAAAAAGAAAGACAGTACTATGAGAATATATATAGACTACCGATAAATTAATAAAGTGACGATTAAGAATAAATATCATCTGCCCAGAATAGATGATTTGTTTGATCAGTTAAAAGAGGCTACAGTGTTTTCAAAGATAGATTTGAGATCGGGTTATTATCAATTGAGAGTTAAAGACTATGATGTGCCGAAGACTGCATTCAGAATGAGGTATAGTCACTATGAATTTTTAGTTATGCCTTTCGAACTAATGAATACACCTGCTATCTTTATAGATTTAATGAATCAAATTTTTATACCGTACTTAGATCGATTTGTTGTCATATTTATTGACGACATATTGATATATTTCATATCGATTTGTTGTTGTTGATGCTTTAAGCTGAAAATATTTATTTGCTCTACGTGCAATGAATACTCACCTGGCTCTATCTGATGACGGTTCGATTGTAGCTGAGTTGATAGCGAGACCGTTATTTTTACAGAAACTTTGTGAAGCTCAGAAAATTGATAATGAAATGTTAGCAAAACGAGTTCAGTATGATTCAAACCCTGATTTAGAATTTCAAGTTGATTCAGATGGTTGTTTAAGATTCAACGGCCAAATATGTGTTCTGATAAATTCATAGTTGATTCGGATGATTTTGAATGAAGCACATAGTAGTCGTTTATCTGTTCATCCGGGAAGCACGAAAATGTATAATGATTTGAAACAACTTTATTGGTGGCATGACATGAAACATGATATTTCAAAGTTCATTTCTGAATGTTTGATTTGTTAGCAAGTTAAAGCTGAGCATCAGGTACCGTCTGGTTTATTACAGCCGATTATGATTCCCGAGTGGAAATGGGATAGAGTGACTATGGATTTTGTTTCGGGTTTGCCCCTATCTCTGAGTAAGAAAAATGCAATTTGGGTTGTTGTCAACAGGTTGACAAAATCGGCTTATTTCATTTCGGTACGAACAGACTATTTGCTTGAAAAGTTAGCTGAATTGTATATCTCTGAGGTTGTGAAATTACACGGAGTACCTATTTCTATAGTTTTGGATAGAGATCAGAGATTCATATCGAGGTTTTAGAAGAAACTGCAAGATGCATTAGGCACTAAATTACATTTTAGTACCGTATTTCACTCACAGACAGACGGTCAATCCGAGCGAGCTATTCAGATACTCGAGGATATGTTGAGATGTTGCATTCTTGAGTTCGAAGGTACGTGGGAAAAGTATTTTCCGTTGATTGAATTTGCATATAATAACAGTTTTCAATCGAGTATTAAAATAGCACCTTACGAAGCTTTATACGGTCGGAAGTGTCGGACACCATTGTACTGGACGAAATTTAGCGATAATAAGATTCACGGGGTTGATCTAATTAGAGAAATAGAAGAAAAAGTAAAAGTAATTTGTGATAGTCTGAAAGTATCGTCAAATCGTCAATAATAATTTACAGATTTGAAACGGAAAAATATTGAGTTTCAGATAGGCGATAGAGTGTTTTTGAAAGTATCTCATTGGAAGAAAATACTTCGATTTGGTCGAAAAGGCAAATTAAGTCTAAGATTTATCGGACCGTATGAGATTATTGAGCGAGTTGGACTAGTTGCTTATTGGCTAGCATTGCCGTTTAAGTTAGAAAAGATTCATAATGTATTTCATGTATCGATGCTTCGACGATATAGATCTGATCCTTCGTATGTTATTTCCCTGACTAAAGTTGAGATTCAGTCAGATTTATCGTACAGTGAAGAACCGATCCGAATTCTAGCTCGTGAGATCAAAGAGCTAAGAAATAAGAGAATAAGGTTAGTAAAAGTATTATGGCATCGACATGGGGTAAAAGAAGTTACGTGGGAACCTGAGGATGCTATGAGAAAACAATATTCAAACCTATTCACTGGTAAGATTTTCGGGGACAAAAATCCCTGATTGGGGAGAGTTGGAACAGCTCGATTTTAGATAAATTGAAACAGTAGTTTTAGAACCATAAATCTGAAGTCGTAAAATTATTTTAATATTATTTTTGATGTTTGTGGCATGAAATTAGATATGTGTGAAAGTTTCATGAGCTAATTTTATCGTTTTAAGTTCAATTTGAGAAAAAATACTTAATCGCGTAAAATATAGAAGTAGCATGCTATAAGTTAAAAGTGCCCAATTACTATAGTTTATTAAATGTGAAGTCCTTATGTTGTAAATAGACCATGGTTAGTGGAATTTTCATAAATAGCCATCCATTAAATGAATTATTATTATTTATAACAAAGGTTATTTTTGAAATTTAAGAATTAAAGCTTAAATAATTAAAACAAAACAAATGGTGGCCATTTTGTCCATATTTTATGGCCGAATGAAGCAAACAAGAAACTAAAATAGCGTTTGAAATTTTGACACTTGCAAAGCTTGATTGAGGTACGATTTTAGCTCGATTTTTATTAATTTCTACGTTTTTGTGATCGTTGCTTTTGAGTACTAGCTAGCCCGTACCTTAATTTTTAAGTTTGTTGGTGATTTTGTAAAATTCCATTGATAAATTTATGAGCTTTATGATGGTTGATGATGAATTATGGAAGTTAGATGATAGATTTTCATGTTATGTTAAGTGATTTTTGATGAAAATGCTCTTTAAGGATTAAATTGAGAAAATGTAAAATGTTGTAGTTAAAAGTGTGAAATAATTGAAAATATGGTCTGTTATGAAGCTATACAAAACTCAGCTAGCATTAGTTGTCTTTAAATTTAATGAATTTGTAATTTTATGAAATATGGACTAAATTGCAAAAAATGTAGAAGTTTAGGGCTAAAGTGTAAATTGGATAAAATAAGTGTTTTTGGACTAAATTGAATGTGTTGATGAATAAAAGAGTTAATTTTGAATGTATATAGATCAAGAATGAAAGAAATCAGATTTAGATCGGGAGAAATCGAAAGTTAACGAATAGTCGATCTGGCCCCTCTATTCCGACTATGAGGTAAGTTCATATACAAATGAATGCCTTTAAATTGAATTATATGTGTATACTTATCATTGAAATGTTATAAATGTTGAACGAATAATTACGAGCAAGAATCGATAGAGTTACGATATCCGAAAGTCCTGTACGAACCTTAGGAATAGTATAGGATATGAATGTCATGACATTAGGTTATCGAGATGTGATTACATGTAAGGCCATGTCTGGGACATTGGCATTGTATTGAGATTATGTGTAAGACCCTATCTAGGACATTGGCATCGTTAATTGATTTCGTGTAAGACCCTGTTTGGGACAGTGGCTTCAATATATGATAACATGTAAGACCATATCTGGGATATGGCATTGTACGAGCTTATGTGATTTCTGAGTATCCTTAATGATTCTGAACGGTTCAACGGGAAAATTCAAGTCGAGAAAGAATATGTGAATGAGCTAAATGACTTAGGTACGTACGAAATTCATACGAGTATTGAAAAGGCGAAGTATTTGATGAACTCAATTAATACATTGATATATGTTTAATGAGAAAGGTTTGTGAATTTGAAAATGATTAACTAAGTTTAGCATAATAGAATTGATATGTAAATATTCATGTGTTGACTTTATTTGTATATGTTTTTTTATGCTTTTGAAGCTTGCTTTGTGTGTTCTTTCCCTATTTTATAGATTATCAAAGATAGCTCAGACTTTGGGATCGTCGGGGAAACGTCATCATACTATCGATCATCTCGTTGGTATTTTTGAAGCTTTGTATATATGGTATATGACATGTATAGACTAGTGTCATCTTGGTATGTTCTGAGTTATGATGTTAGCCATGAGATTTGACTTATAAATGTTGGTGTGTATGGCTATTTAAGTCGGCTTGAATTATATATTTCATAAGTGATATATGTGATGTATATAATGCCTTATATGTTGGCTTGTTTTGGTGTGTTTGCCATAATTGTTGATATAACTAAATGGTTGTTCATTTGGTTAATTATTAGATGATGTATTAATTCTTGGAAGATTGTCATATTATGGTTTGATTTTGAGATGATGATATGGTGCAATTTGTGTCATGATATAGATGATAATTTGATGAGGAAATGCATTTAGAACTTAAGTAAGTCTTGATAATTGTGGCATATTAATTTGGTATGTTTTTTACTATGGAATTGAGTAGTTGAAATGGTTGTGGATAGATGGCATGATATGTGAATGAAATAGCATGTTTTGGTTGCTAAAATTTGTATTGAAATGGTACCATATGGGTTGCTTTGTGTGCATGAAAGAAGGGTTTACAAATGGCCTATTTTTGTCTATGCGGGCAGAGATACGAGCGTGTGTCTCAGCTGTATGCGACACACAGTCATGCTACACGGCCGTGTGTCACCTGGGGTAACCCTTCGAATTAAGTTAGTATACCCTACAGGTTTGGCACGGCCTAAATACACGGGCGTGTCTACTGGTCGTGTGTGGCACACGGGCTAGTACATGGACATATGGCCAACTGTGTGGCCAAGTTAGTAACCCCTCTAAATTTTACACGGCCTGGCACACGGGTGTGTCCTCGGCCGAGTGGTACAAGTCAGTATGTATGCCATGTTCTCACACGACCTGTGACACGGGCGTGTCTGGTGACCGTGTGAGGCACACAGCTTGTTCACACAGACGTGTGACCTTTATATATTTAAAAAATTTCTAAGTTTCCTAAAGTTTGCAAATGTTATCGGTTAGTCCTGAAACACTTCTAAACATGTTTTAAGGTCTCGTAAAGCCTTATAAATGACATTATGAATGTTTTGAATAGATTTTGAGTACGAATGTATAAATATATGTGAATGACGTGTGTTATTCGGTAATGCCTCGTAACCCTATTCCGGTGACGAATAAGGGTTAGGGATGTTACATAGAAAGTTGTGAATAGCTTAACATTGAACAAACTATGTCAAGCAAGGTTCTATTCCCTTCCCTCAACTACGCCATTCTGTTGTGGAGTGCATAGCGTAATCAATTAGGATAAAATCCCATTCTCTATGAGGTATTCTAAAAACTCATTGGACAAATATTCCCTACCTCGGTTAGACCAAAGATTTTTTATGGATAAACCTAACTGCTCATTTCCGTACAAAACTCTCAAAATTTATCAATAGTTTCACTTTTGCAGTGCATTAGATACATATATCCATATCGATAATAGTAGTCAATAAAAGTCATTTGTTGACAGTTGTTATATTAATCATTAAGAAGATATAATGCTGACAACGAGATAAAATAAGATTGTATTGAGTGAACGGATTTAATTCAAAGGAATTAATGATATCATATGAGGGTAACACACACATACGAGGTCACTGAACAAAGCAATTGGATGAATTATTTTCGTAAAGAGTAAACAATAAGGATTTTCAATCATGGTACTTTTTGTAGACTGACTCCAAGATTAAGTAATTGTGAATTATCAGAACGATACTTCTAAACTAATTGCAATCACTAGTGTCACGGATCGCACCAAATGCATCCGATAGAGGTCTATTGTTTAGATGAGGATCATTTGGCCCACGAGAACTGGCCCGATTCAAGGAACTATTGGAGAAGCCTGTCAGATTGAAGCCTGATTGGCTCGATAGCGAAGATATGGAAACTTAAGCTGATTTGGTAACTAATCTTAGATGGTAGATGGAATCATATCTTGTAAAGATTAGATAGGATTTGATATGACATATTTTGTAAATCCCTTAAATCATGGGATATGGTTAATCTTGTCCGTTGATGTAAATGTATCTTGACCGTCGGTTTTAGGGAGCTCAAATATAAATAGGAGCCTCCCCCTCATTTGTAATCACTCCATTACATTGTTTCATTATTTTTTGCAAATAAGAGAATAGATAGCATTTACTCAAACACTTTGCGAGCACTCTTTCTGTTGTTCTTTTCGTTGCTTCTTTTGGCATAAATTGCTTCCGCTATACAATTGGTGCCTTGGAGGAGTTTTAAGGAACCCTCATTCAAGCAAAGGATGATTTACGCGAGTTTGGACAAGTGAATCGCCTAAGGCCGCACGGATTGCGAGACGAAAGGTTTAGCCCCGTGACAAGTGGTATCCGAGCTATTGGTTCAAAGGCATTTTTGGGATGTCGAGAGAAGAGTTTGAACAAATGTGGGCGAGAAAGCCTTTGAGGGAGATGCTGTAGGCTATTGAGGAACGCGTGGGCAAACTTGAGAAGTCCATGGAGGATGCAAAAGAGTCAGACAATGCACTTGGGGAACTCATTGAGGACTTGAAGGAGTAGTTCAGGGACTTTGTGACCATGTGTCTCACTTCCTAAAGGGATAGCGTGCAAGAGCTGCTAGATTCCCAAATGAAGAAGCTGACGGAGAGGAACGGTGCTCTCGGAACCATAGTGAAGGTTTTGAAGGAGGAAACAATGGCTACGATGATGGCTTTAAGCACAAGAACAAATGAGCTCGAGGGAGAGCTGGCCTTGTGCCAAGCAGCCGTGGGGAAAGGACTGTTAAGTGTAGCACTCAGTAATGAGTATGTCCCGAAGCTAAAAGAGTTTGCGAGGACAACGTCTACATGTGATATGGATAATTTCTTGTGGAGGATGGAAAATTACTTTCGTGCCAAAGGTATCATGGATGATGTAGGTAAGGTAAATAATGCTTCATTATTTCTTACTGATATTGCGCTTTTATGGTGTCGATGTAGGACCATAGATAAAAGGAAATGTGAGATTGGAACGTGGCAAGAGTTCCAATATGAGTTGAAGGGACAGTTTTACCCAAAGCTTACCGAGGAAAAAGCTTAGGCAAAGTTGCAAGGGATTACGCAACGGGGCACAATGCAGGAGTATGTTTGAGAGTTCAAGGAACTCATGCTCCAAGTTTTAGATGTGATCGAGAAAGAAGCATTGCTTGCTTTTCGAGAAAGATTGAAGTCGTGGGTCAAACAGGAGGTGGAAAAAAGAGGTACCTAAAAGCTGTCGGAAGCCATGACGGTAACGAAATCTGTAGTTAAGCTTGGTCTAAGGAAATACAAGCTTGGGTCTAAAAAAGTTCGAGAAAAGGGGCGTATGTGAAGGGAATCACAAGGAAGATAAGGATGATGGCAATAGCAACGACGAAAATAGTGGTAATGGGAAACCATGAGTTGGGAAGAAAAAACCCAAGAGAAAAAGGGGCAAGCTAAAATGCTTTCTCTACGACGGTCCACATATATTGAAGAAATGTCCGAGGAAATCTGCGCTTAAGAAGAATCCGGTGGGTAAGGCCTTGGGACTTGGTTCGAGCGCAAGGGGTGTCGAAGCTAAGGAGGCTAAAAGTAAGAAAAATCCAGTAGAGTGCTTCTTGTGTCATGATCTGCATAGGTTGCGAATGTGTCTGAAGAAGTCTAGCATCAAAGGGAATGATAGAGCAGACAAGGAGCCCAAGAAGCTTGGTTCGAGCAAGGGAAAAGCTGAAGCCAAGCGGGCAAAGAGAAGCAAAAATAAGCGAGTAAAGTGCTTCTTGTGCCGTGGTCCCCATGAGTTATGGAACTGTCCAAAGCAAGCCGTAGTTAAAGGAAAGGAAATGTCCGAGCTTGATGAGTCGTTAGAAGGGCTTCCACTCAATGAAGAGGGGAGTTTGTTATCGAACTTAGAGGAAAAAGTTAGGATGAAAACAGTGAAGCTGGGACCAATGATGCTCAAGTCGAGTGAAGCGTCGGAGTTGGCCGAGTTATCGACTAGGCTTCCACCTATGGGAGAGGTGGGTGATGCATCAGACTTCAAGGGGAAAGAAGCGATGCAAGTGGGACAGTTGACCTTAGTAAATGTAAAGGTACATTCTGAACACTCTGATAGTGTGTTGCATTCTAACTTGTTGACTTGGCAAGAATGTAAGAGCCCTTTCGAAGTTCTTAAGCAAGAAGGCCGAGAGACTGTGGGCAAAGAAAAGCCAAGTGTTGTGAATCACGAGGATTCTGTTCGAGGGAAGTTAGAATATGGGCAAGAGAGTGACATAACTCTTTGTCTTCGAGATGTACAAATGAGTAGGATGGCTCGAGCTAAGAAGTGACAGAAGTCGAGGTAAAAGTCTCGAAGGAAGGGAAAAGTTAAGGCGTCAAGACGAGATCGAGGTGAATCAAGTCAGTGCCATTAGGAAGTTGCAACAAGGACATTGCAAGAATGGGTGGGGGAGAATGTCACGGGTTAAAGTTCAAAGCCCGTGACTATTACACGAAATGCATCCGATGGAGGTTTATTGTTTAAATGGGGATCATTTGGCCTACGAGAACTGGCCCGCTTCAAGGAACTGTTGGAGATGCCTGTCAGATTGAAGCCTGGTTGGCCCGATAGCGAAGATATGGCAACTTAGGCTGATTTGGTAACTAATCTTAAAAGATAAAAGGAATCATATCTTGTAAAATTAGATAGGATTTGATATGGCATATCTTGTAAATCCCTTAAATCATGGGATATGGTTAATCTCGTCCGTCGATGTAAATGTATCTTGACCGTCAGTTTTGGGGAGCTCAACTATAAGTAGAGAGCCTCCCATTCATTTGTAATCATTCTATTACATTGTTTCATTATTTTTTGTGAATAAGAGAATAAAGAGCATTTACTCAAACACTTTGCGAGCACTCTTTCTGTTGTTCTTTTGGCTGCTTCTTTTGCCATAAATCGCTTCCGCTATACAATTGGTGCCTTGGAGGAGTTCTTAAGGAATCTCACTCGAGTAAAGGCTGACTTAGGCGAGTTTGGACGAGCGAATTGCCTAAGGCTGCACGAATTGCGAGACGAAAGGTCTAGCCCCATGACACTAGAGTCTAATTGTATATGTCCGATTGGTCCATCTGCTAGCTCAACAAAAACTCGATCGGACTGCATTTGAATCAAAAAAAAATTCTACGACTTTGGGAATAATTTGATTGAGTTGATTTATTTAACATGGAATTAAATTAGGTGGTTGTAAGAATTGTTCAACTAGAGAATTTGGTTAAAGAATTTTCTTGAAAAATTAATTTGGAAAATCTAAGTGATTTTTGGAAAAACTAATTTTGATCAAGTAAAATTAAATTAATCGAATCAATTAAAATTAATATGATATTTTTTGAAGTTAATTTTCAAGTTAGACCCAATGGGTAATTGAACTTGGAAATTGGGCCTGAGATCGTAAATTGGGCCCGAGAGCCTAAAACCGAGACTAAGACCCAAAAGCTGGTCTAACCAAGCCCAATATATGAAACCGGGTTGAGGTCCAACCGGTGGCTAGACTAGACTAGTCGGGTCATTATTTACCTGGACCGAACCTGCTCGGGGTGCTATAAGGGTGTTGCACTTGCATCACCGCACACAGTGGTGCTGGCAGCTACGATAGCGGCATCCCAGTGGCCAGTGGCGGTTGGTCGTCGATAGTTGAGCAGTAAAAGAGTTACATTCATACTGAAATTCGACCAGAGAATTTGATTTCAGATTAATTATTCCAAAAATAATATTATTTTAATAGTTTAATATTAAATTTAATTTAATACTTATCTAAATAGTATTTTATTAATTTAATATTAAAGTGATTATATTAATATTAAATTTAATTTAATATTTATCTTGTAGATAAATATTCTATTATTTTAATAATATTTAATTCTCTAAACTCTCCCTATATAAAGGAAGCATTGGGTCATTATTTACATACATTTGAATTCGGGAGAAAGTTGTAGAGAGAAAATTATCTGAAGAGATTATTTCAGAAAATTTCCAGAGATTATTTCAAAAATTTTTTAGGGATATTTTTTTATTTACAATTTAATTCAAAAGTTTAGAGAAATTATAAAATTACCCCAATGATAATTTTTGTGAAAATTTTTTTGACTCGAAGCAAGTCCACACTCGGTAGACGTGAGCTTGAAGATAGCAGAGAAGACTACTCAGTCGAAACATTCATCCGAGACGAATCGAAAATGTACAATTTTGATTAAGTGCTTATTACTTTAGATATCACAACCAAGATATTGTTTCGGAAAAATTTTTAAAACTCTGATTTTTCCCTAAATTTATTTTCCACTATCTTTTCCAAACCCGTTTTTTCCAACAGCTTCTCCCAGAGGTGATGATACCATTGTTTTTGCTTACTAATGTTGATCCATGTGGAATTGCCCTCTAAACATGAACAAACTTGTCTCAATTCATCACTCGTAAAGAGATTTCACATATGGCCTCTCACGAGCTTCAACTGTAAACAACCTGAAGCTAGTCGCGCTAATTCAATTTTATTATTAAATCAAATGATCAAGCCAAAGAATGAGAATAAATAAATTAGCTCAAAAGGAAAAAATTACTAGGGACTAGTTATATAATTTGACCCTTTTTTTAAATGATACATTAGCCTGCCTCATTAGCTTGCCATTACGCTATTAACGAGAGTTTATGGTTGAATGACTATAATGTAATAAATCGATAACGTTAGTTACAATATAGTAAAAATTTTAAAGTACAATGGCCAAAACTTAAACTTAAACAAACATAAAAAAAAAGACTAAACTTGTAGTTGACCCAGTTTTTTTTCATTTCGATTTCAACTCCATTTCATTTGCAGAATCAGAAAACCTTTTAAAATATTAACTTTGTTAAAATTTGTCCTTATTTGATTCTTTATACTAGCATAAAAGTTAAATCGATCCATTTAATAGCATGTGGACTAATTTGAACTAGTGTTTGCAATAGAGGGACCTGCTAGGAAGAAGGTACTTTCGCCGTTAAAGGCATCACCTTTTAACGAGTAAATAAACTATATGTTGATATGGATTTTCTTTATCATTCAACTACTAGAATTGTTTTCTTTACCATTGCAACTAATTAACTACATCAACAATTTAAATCAAAACAAACTATTACAAACAATAAGTTGAACAACTTAAGGCAAATTGATTATTTAACTAGTCCATATATGATTTTCATTGGGACTCGAACCTAAACACTTATTGTTCACTTCGAGCCATTGGACCTCATGATTTTTATCCACAAAAGTGCCTCATGGGTCGAATATGGTCAACTCTAATACATGATTAATGTGACATTTATGGGTCATCATGACACCCTCCCCACTATCTTCAATGGCATATCACTAGTACCCTAAATTGTTTTTGATATCAAATATCATTATTTACATCAACTTATAAGGTGTTGCCTATTAAACCTTAGACCGTAAACTCACCGTTAAAGTTAGTAAAAAATTTATATTCCAATATCAATTTTTTTATTACACAAATATATAAATTTAAAGGTCTCAAAGTCTCAACCTTTGATAATACAACCAATACTCGTTTTATAAGTTAATTATTGAATATCATCGTATGATCAATTCTTTAAAATGGTACAATCAACTTGGTCCTTAAATTATTTACTTGATATGATCTTTATATAATATTAAAATATTACAATTAAAATTATTAATTATTTTATTTAAGATTTAATTCAATTCTATTAAATTTGTTAAAATCGATAATAATTTCACTTTTGGACAAATCTACTTATGCTTAAATTTATGAAAAACAAATCAAAATGTTTTAATAAAACTTCTCCTAATCCGAGGCTAAGTGTAACATAGCGAGTTTTAATGAAAACAAAGTTTCATAAAATCTTTTTCTTTTAAAACAAAAAAGTACACTATTTAACTTTTATTTTAAAAAGAATTTGAATTTTGCATTAATACATTAATACATTGCATACTATATAAAAATATTGTTATGTGTGAAAAAATCATAAAATTATCACTTTTTTTATTTATTTTACCCTTTCCTTGCTGTACTGTAGTTTGCTTAAAGCAAGATAATCATAATATTTACTATTCAATTTTATATTGTTTAAAACAAATCCTTAATAGAAAAGGGATAAATTTTGTTATTAGTACCTTTATGAAAGTTGTGGATTTAATACATGTACTTTAATTTGGTCATTTTAGTTTTTATAATTTTTGAATTTTAAAATTTCTATCTTCACCTAATGATAGCTATTAAATTCATCAAGTTAGATTGTGTTATTTCCAAAATCTTGTGCGCCAAACATATTATCATATATGTAATATAATGTCAGCTTGTTATTTTCACAAGTTACTTACTAAAAATCTAATTAATAGATTAACAACTATCATTTGCATCAAGACTAAAATTTCATAATCCGAAAAGTATAAGGATTTAGAATGGTCTAGTTAGAGAATATAAACCAAATTTACAACTGTAGCATAGTACATAACTGGTAATTGAGTTTAACCAAATGGATTTAACTATTACTATTTGAGTTAAAACTAAAATTTCAAAAATTGAAAAGAATAGGGACTAAACTTGACCAATTCAAAAAGTATAAGGACTAAAATTGATCAAATTAAAATATAAAGACTAAATCCATAACTTTCTTAAAGTACAGGGACTAATAGCAAAGTTTAACCTAAAAAATCAAAACCTTAGACCCGTTGGAATGAACCAAACCGAATCACCAACCCGGTCCAATGAGAACCGGGTTCGTACGTCACTTCTCCTCTATAAAAACAAAATATATCGCAGAAATAAAATACTTTTCCCCTTCTTCAAGCTAAAAGAAAACACTTCAAATAAAAAAAAAAAAACCCTCGAAATTTCTCGTTCTTTCTCGGTCGATCCTCAATAGTAATCCAATCATGTTGACAGGTTCATTGCTCTAAGTCTTTGCTGATTTTTTTTGCACTGTCGTTCATAGTTAATGCCTCATTTAGGTTTACCTATAAAGGGTTTTCAATTCTGGTTTAGTATTATTATTTTTTTATGAATGGAACTGTTGCAGCTTATTAATGGACTTCATTTTGTATTTTTTTTTGTAATGGGTATTTTTTATTTTTCGATTTTCTATCTGGGTTTTCTTGGGTGGGTGGGTGGATGGGGATTCGATTCTATTGTTCCATGTTTGTTCCATCTTATGATGTGTGGGGCCGTTTTTATGTTGTGTATTTGGATTATACTATCTGATATTGAATGAAGCTAATCTGGGTTTCCGTGGTCTTAGTGTTTAATTTTGATGGGTGTAATCTTCATTTATATTTTTAGAGTTAAGTGTGCATAATGGAAGTAAATTAATGAGTTTTTGGATATTCAATTCAACCAATTATTAAGGTGTCTATATTTCATTAAAAAAATTGAACTTAATATACTTTAATTCGGCGGATGGTTGATCCATCTAACATATTCGAAGATCTAATCTTTACGAACTCAGTTTTTACCATGGGATTGAGTTTTTAACCGTATAAATAGTAGGTTTTATAAATTGTATGGTGAAAATTAGATTGGCACTACTTCAGAATAGCTGGAACTTTGATCTAAATTCAAACGTCAAAACTTTGTGTTGTTAATTTTGGTAAATGTGTTTGCTTGGTGGTTAGTTAGGGAATGAATCAACAATCAATTTTGAGGTGTTATATGTTCCATGGTGCCCTTGGTTTTACCCTAATATTAAAGGCTTTTGTATTTATATTATAATTATTTTGGACTCTTTAAGTATCCTCTTTGAATTTTGTAGTGAGTGTGAAATGGCAAAAGGAACTCTTGAAGGCTGTGGAAATTGATACCAGTCAGCCTCCATATGTTTTCAAATGCCAGTTGTACGATCTGACTGGAGTACCTCCTGAAAGGCAGAAAATTATGGTTAAAGGTGGCTTGTTGAAGGTACTTGGATGATTTTTTATGTAATAGCTATCAGAGTTGCTTTATAAAGTGCTTTGTGCATTGCGATTAGTGTTGCTTACCCTTTATTTGTCTAGTCATGGTTTTCTAACATGCTTATTTTGAGTGTGATTCATGAATTTCTAAAGCTTACCCTTTGACGATGTAGGATGATGCAGATTGGTCAACAGTTGGTCTGAAGCAGGTGAGCTATCTTGATAGCATTTACCTTATTTCCCCTTCATCTCTTACTTATGGCAGTTTTCTAATGAGAATGCTGCGCCTTGTGCCAAAATGTTTCTTCTAGGGTCAAAAGTTGATGATGATGGGAACTGCTGATGAGGTTGTTAAAGCCCCAGAAAAGGGCCCTGTTTTTATGGAAGATCTTCCGGAAGAAGAACAAGTGGTATCTTTGGTAAGTGCCAATTTAATTCCATGTTCTTTTTTGCTTTCAAATGAAAAATATGTTCTTGCATTGGGGATTACATAAAAACTGTAATATGGCATTATTGTAGTATGCCTTGGTATCATGGATGCTGTCTGATTTCATTATAAGTCCAGCATGTATCAAATAGTTTACTTGTGATTTACGCATTATTCAATTGTTTGGTATCTTTCCTTTGATTTCATTGAACATGAATTCATGCTTTAGTTGACATGTACTTGTTAAAGAACTAAAGTTAAGTATGGAGCTATTCAAGATGTCAAACGAGACTTAGATGAACATTGTTTTTAGCTTTACCATGCTTGCCCTCCTGGAAAGCATGGCAGCATAGTAACTCTTCCTCATATTAAAAGAATATTGATGGATTTTCCTATTCTTTTGTTAAAATATGGTTAGATTGATAGTTATTATATTCTCAAATCAGGCTGGCCCAACTGTCGGTTGTTTGACCTGAGATTATTGAGAGCAATTTGTTGCTCATTTATGGATTGTTAGGGATTAGTTGCAATAACTTGACTATGCTCTTTTGTTAAATATTATTTTGCCTTCATCTTGTGTTAGTACATGGTGGGTTCACTCTCAGTCTTTATAATTTGTTCCTTGTCTTTAGCCTTGCAACTGAGGATTGTACCTATTTGATTGTTGTACTTTTAGGGTCATAGTGCTGGTCTATTTAATCTGGGAAATACCTGCTACATGAATTCTACAGTACAATGCCTCCATTCTGTTCCAGAGTTGAAGTCTTCTTTAGTAAAGTAAGTGCCTTCTTTACCTAACAATGCATTATGTGAGAATATGGCACTGGATTTGTATGTTTTTTGTATGAATCAGATGTAACGTGCAGTGTCTTAATTGTGATCAGATATTCACATTCAGGAAGAAACAATGATGTGGATCAGACTTCTCATATGTTGACAATTGCCACACGTGATTTATTTGGTGAACTTGATAAAAGTGTCAAGCCAGTTGCACCTATGCAATTTTGGACGGTTTGTTCCCTTTTTCCTTGTCACTTGTATTTTGAATCCCTGTGTTCTCTTTGATCTCTGAAGCTATAGGATATCACTAGGTGGTAGAAACGCATCTACTAGAATTTAGGTGAAATATTTTTATATTGCATGCAGCATATTTGTAGGTGTACCTGATTTTATTTTGGTAATTTTATTCACATAAGGTAAAGTCCACGAAAACAGTGTATTATTGTGCCTTGTTTAACCATTTTTTCTGATTCTGTTGAATTCTCTTTCCTTAGTGATCTAATCTTTTTACCATTTATTGCTAGAGCTTCATGCAAATATTTTTCTATGCTGTTGTCAACAGAATTGTTACGCTGTACTTCAAAGTTCATTAAAGGAATTTCTCTTTTTTCTGTTTTTTGTTGCTATATGGCACTTAGTTTGATGGAAGGTATGGAGAACTTATTGTTTATGTGTATCTTGGTTTCAGTTGTTGCGTAAAAAGTATCCTCAATTCGGCCAGTTGCATAATGGTGTCTTCATGCAGCAGGTTTTTTTCTTTTCTCGTTTTTTTAGTCAACTGTACCCAATACTCTTTTGTCTTAGATTTGTTTATATGCTGATATGTGGGTTTTTTACAGGATGCTGAAGAGTGTTGGACACAACTTTTATACACCCTCTCTCAGTCTCTTCGATCAGCTGGTTCTAGGTAGGTTTCTTGTTCTTTGTCATTTGGATATACTGAGTTATACTTACTGGCAAAATTTGAGCAAGTCCATGGTGCCCTTAACAACTGAAACAGTTTAAAGCTGTTGCTTTTGGTTTATCAAACTTTTTCTTCAAAATTAGGGATCTTTTATTTGGAGCAGTGTTACCTTGCATAGTTCTTTTGCTACTGCAATGCTTCTCTAGCATATATCTTTCTAATTTAGTAGCAAACATCTCTTTTAGAAAAATAATTCTAATCTTTCACTGTCATTTTTTTTTTCTTTCTACAGTGAAAATATAGATACTGTAAAGGACCTTTTTGGTATTGACCTTGCAAGCAGGTAGATATCTACAGATTTGATAGTCATTTTTTTTTCTTTTTAATTTGATGATGACATTACCTAGTTAGACAATTTATATATGCTGATGCCATGTTCTATAACTGTTGAAGAATTGTTGCTGCTATTCAAAATTTCAAATACCACTGGTGCCGTTCATGTAAGAAATACATGTAAAAGTATATCATCTTTATACTGAGGGAAAAGATAAAGAATTTCAAATTTCAACTAGTCTAAACAAGCAAAACCTGAACATCCTTCTACTTATGCCTACATCGATGTACTTTATGCAGTTTTTAAATTCAAATCTGTATTCCTTATTTGGTTTATGTTACTATTGAGAAAGTTATTTACTCGATATTTGGTTGATTTATTTGTATGCCCCAAGTTCATGTATTACTCATCAGTGCATTGTATTATTTGCTGCCTTTCCTATTTTTCTGCTTCTCTTTTATCTGAAAAAGTTCTTGATAACTTTCCCTTCTTGTATCATCTAACCTATGTTTGATTGCTAGGATTCATTGCCAAGAGAGTGGTGAAGAAACCTCTGAGACAGAATCGGTTTATTCACTTAAATGCCACATTTCGCAAGAAGTGAACCATTTACATGAAGGTCTAAAGCATGTAAGCTATATCAGCTATCTTCTTTTCTGTTCTATATATCTACATCTTGTGTATGATGCTTTTTCTTGATATGGTTTTGTCAACTTTGTGGCCAAACGGAACAGCTTAGAGTTTGGAGCAGTTACTTTGATCAGTGACATTGATGCTGTGATTGGACTTGTAATAGGCTTTAATTAAGCCTTTCTTCTCTTTTCCTTTTTAAAATATTGAATAACAAATCTAAGCTGTTGGAATTTTTTTTACCTTGCTCCCCCCCCCTCCCATGAGGGTTTTGTCCTAGCCACTGTTCCATGCAGATCTCATTACAAATTAATGATTCATCGTTCTGTAGCTTCATTGGCTTCCAAATGAAGAATACTATTCCTAATCGTTAACTCATTTATTTTTAACATGAGTTAATAATATTTCTCTATGTAGGCTTTGAAATCAGAACTGGAAAAGGCTTCTCCTGCCCTCGGGCGCAGTGCAATTTACTTGAAAGAGTCCCGAATTAATGGTTTACCAAGGTAGCTAATAGCTTTGTTATCGCCCTCTCTCTCTCTCTATATATATATTGTACTGTAGTCTGCTAAAATGAAAGGTGGCATTTCTTCCTCATGTCACTTCTCTGATGTAGATTCCATCTGCACTTTATGATTCTTCATACCTTCCATGTTTTCATCCATATTTTTGAAACAAAGAACTTTTTTGGTGACTTGTTTTTCTGGTGAGTTATGAAGGTATTTGACTATTCAATTCGTTCGTTTTTTCTGGAAGAGGGAGTCAAATCAAAAGGCCAAGATATTGCGGGTATGCAAATTTTATTTTCCGGCTTAGTCCACATGATTTTCATAAACAAATATCTATTTTTGATTTAACCAGCTGGAGATGACTTGGTGAAGGCACAAGAAATGCCAAAATTTGTTTGTTTGCTTATCAAACTATGTTTGTAATTGCATTGTATGATATATGTTTCCCTTTTTCAGAAAGTTGATTATCCACTGGAGTTGGATGTTTATGATCTATGTTCAGATGAACTTCGCAAACAATTGGAAGGTCCTCGTCAGGTAGCCATTTTAACCTTGTTGTGATGATTAACTAAATTTTAGTTTGCTGTGCATTGACCAACAGTTTCTTGATATGCAACTTTTAGATCCTGAGGGATGAGGAAGGTAAAAAGCTCGGTCTGAAAGCTAATGGGAAAAGCTCCAGCTCAAAAGATGATGATGTCAAGATGATCGATGGAGAGGTGACTAGGCGACTTTTCAATAAGTGCTGATATCGGTAGCAATTCTGAGTCATTGTGCTTGATACTGTTTTTCAATGTTTTGAATGCAGGGGTCATCCAATGCAAGTGGAGAATCAACTGTGACAACATCTCAAGAAGGTAAAACCACTTTATGTCCATTGTTGTCAATCGTCCTGAACTGGTTTACACGAGTTATGTTGCTTTGATTTTTTGTTTATTTTGTAATACCTGTGCTCTCAAAATTTTGGAAGGGGTATGGGGATATAACCCTCCGAATACATAGAGAAACTTTAAAAAAGTTAACATACCTGTGTTGGACACATCTGTATCCAACATTGACGCCTGAGTTTGAGTTGCATAGTATGTGAGTACTTATTTGCAGTTCATTTTCCAGATAATATTCTATCAAGTAATTACGATGAATGCAATTCTGGTAAATGAATATCCGAATTCTGATGAATAAAATTTAAGTTTTTAAAGCCCATTTCACAGTGACAAGTTTCATAGCATCAGATTATTATCAAGCTGCCATGTGTAATAATTTTCTAATTCCTTCTAGCTGTAGGGAATCTATTGCATAACAAAATTTGCGTAAAAAAATTATTTACCATAATTGTTCTGTGATAATGCAGCTATATTCTGAAGTCAGATACTTGAACACTTTTGACAATGGTTTCTCAAACTGTTTTTCTCCAGGGGTTCCCTCTGACAAGGAAACACGTTTAACCGGGATTTATGATTTGGTTGCCGTGCTGACCCACAAGGGTCGAAGTGCCGATTCAGGGCATTATGTTGCGTGGGTTAAGCAAGAAAGCGGTCAGTTCCCGGATTAATTTGTTTGGCACTGTATTTCTATGATATTTAATTTATGTATTTATTGTTTTACTAACTAATAATTGTTGCTAATCACAGGGAAATGGATCGAGTTTGACGATGATAACCCTATCCCGCAGCGAGAGGAAGACATTGTTAAACTTTCCGGAGGAGGTAAATCACAGCGTGAACTTCTATGGAATTACTGTTTATAATTAATTGCATTATTCTGGTTCGGATGTGAGTGTCGGATGCGAGCATCTGTCCTCTACCAGTATGTTCTATTTTTCCATTTTTTTTTTCAATTTATTGGAGGGTCATGTGTCCAAATCCAGAATGTCTACTTCAAGGTTATGTTGCTCTTAACTTTTCATTTTTCTTAAAAGTATTCATGCTAACACGTGTTTTTAACACATTCAAACATGAATACGGGATGACTCTCCAAATACATTGAAAAAAAAAAAAAAGAACTTTAGAAGATTGCACATGCTCATGTCTAACACTCGTCCCATAGATTGGGTATACTATTAACATGAACATACGCATTTGGTTATTTCTTTTTAATTTTTTTTTAAATTTTTGGGTTTTAGGTGATTGGCACATGGCATACATCTGCATGTACAAGGCACGCACTGTTTCAATGTAATCTTTGTTTTTATTATGAACTGTACTTTCGGTTTTTTTTTCCCTTTTTTTTTATTTGCTTCGAACATGAGAAATTGTGAAATGGCCAAATAGATATTTACTAAATTGTGTTGTACTTTTACTTTTTTGTTAATTACATTCAGTTTGATTGAATGTTTAAAATAAACTTTCATTCCTCAGTTATGGCAGCTCTTATTAAATCTAAGTTTCAAAACATATCAATTTAACTCTTTCCTTTTAGATTATTGTATTGTTTAAATAGGTTGTGTTAATCGAATTATTTGGATTAATTCGAATAAAAAAAATTAAAAATTTTGATTTAACTCAAATATGAATCATATAATTTAAGTTATTTGAAAATTTGAATAAAAAAGATAAAATTATTTCGTTTTGATAAATATTTATCTATAAATTTTATTTATGTAGTGAAATAAACTCAATACTCAACTAATAAATAATTAGTCTATATAAGTGCAACATAAAGTATATATAATAAGATTTATTAACTTGATAGTGAAAAAGTTTCAAATTGAGTTTGATTGTTAAAATAGAATTTATTTAACTTTGACTAACTCAAAATTTTTTGAGTCAATTTGATCAAATGCTCATTCTTACTCAAATTATAAATTATATATCATTTTTAGATTAGCCCATTTTCTCAGAAGTAGTCTCTAACATGTTATGGTACTTGAATTGTAACTTGTTAATCAAACCGTGACATGGTAAAAAAAAATTATTTTACGTTACCCATCTTTCTCCCCAAATCTTTTCTTCTCTTTGCTCCCTGTCCCTAGTAAATTTCCAAGCAATATTTATCGAAAATGTGCTTGCAATATATCATTCATACTCATTTTTTATGGACTTATCTAACAATCAAACATGCCTCAAATTAAATGCGCGAGGAGCAAAATAAATAATGATGGCAGAAAGAGATAATAAATGCCAACACATGCTTTAAAGGTTGTACCGGAGAAAGACTTAGGCTCTGCTAGTGCTCAAATTTGTCTATAGATTTCTCTCGAATTAGCTTTATGATTTTAGTGACAGGAGACTTGTCGGTGAGTTTCCGTTTATGGGGTCGTATAGATTGTTCGTCCTTTTGTTTCTGCTTCTAGCTATATCAGGTATAATGGTGTTTTCGTTTCCGGTCTTATTAGCCTGCTCGGAGATGTGTTAGGAGAGTGGTCTCTCAGCTGTTGTGTGGAGTTTTATTGAATCAAAGAGGTCATGGGGGGCTTTATCTCTTTGATTGACTTGTTTGTTACACTGGAAGCTTCCTGGTTCATAGTGTGGTTGGAAATATTTGAATAAGCGGTGTAGGGCATGGCTCGTCGGGTATCCAACGACCATTGGATTATTTTTGCCAGTGGTGGTTCTTAATTGTGTTGTGTTCTTTTTCTTGCTCCATAACGTTGCATTTGGCCAATTTGTGTATGGAGCATATGTGGTGTAATAGGCTTGCAGTTTATATTAACAAACTATTGACTTAAGCAAAATAATATTTGCCGGTGATTTGTTATTGTGAACTGGTATCACCCATTGAATGTGGAGTAATTAAGAGGAGTTATTTTAGGCTTAATGTATTGTTTGGTATCTTAATTTAGTTTTTATATTTATTTTGGTATTTGAATTTTTTTGTCTCTTTTTAGTATTTGAGTTTTGCTTTAATGATCAATTTGGTGCTTAGGTTTTTTTCAATTTGATACTTGAGTTTTTTAAAATTAAGTACTTAAGTTTAACTTCAATATTCAATTCGGTTATTTAGCGTTATGTTTTTCCCAAATTAAGTATCTATACTTTTTTACTATAGCTGGCGTGTCAAATATTTCTTTGGTGAATAGAACAAGATAAACAACTAGTTACATGGGTACATTTTGAAATAAAACACCTTTAGCTCTATTTGCATCTAGGATTACTTGGATCTCTCTAGTAGGAAAATAAAGTATATGCAAGTCTTTCTTTCTTCCAAAAGCCAATTTTGCTAAGGCATCCGCAACATGGTTGTGTTCTCTATGTATATGTCTTAAAAGCAAAATTCAAATTAGTCGATGCATTATCTTGAATCGTTCTAACTATCTTCAAACTATCAGATTGGATTATCACCCTGTCATGTCCTCTTTGTTGAATAAAACTGATGCCATCCAAAATGCTCAATAATTCAACATTGAAAATTGAGTATTTCCCCAAATGTCAATTATATCCAAAAATTCAATCCCCATTTTCGTCTTACACAATACCCCCAATAGCAGCAAGACCAGAACCCATCAAAACAACACCATTAATATTTAGGATAACCCAATTTCATGTTTTTGGTTGCCCAATTGTATATTCATGACATCGATCGGAAACATCTTTAGACATCGTAGAATATTGTTTGGCCCAGCTATCTAAGGCTTCGACAATCTCATTTGAATTCCAAGTTATACATTAAATAATAAAAAAATTTTACGATTATTCCAAATACGCCAAGCAAGGAGTCCAAATAGGCAAATCCAATTAGCTCCTCCCCATGCATTTTCGAAAGGTCTTGCAAATTAGAAACTAGCCAATCATATAAATTATTCGAGAAGGAACTCCTTTGTTGGTTTACTGGTATAACATTTAGCCAAATATCTTTTGCTGCTGAGTAATCTCTAAAAACATGTAAGAAATCTTTCGAGCCATGATTACAAATAGGATAAAGAGTCAACCCCAATTCCCTGCTTAACTCTTTCCACATTTGTAAGAAATTTGTGTTTAAAAGAAGTCCAAATAAAGTACCAGACTCTTGAGGTCCTGGATATTTCCATACAATTTTCCATTTTGCCTCTCTTGAATTTCAAGAGTCCTCCATCATCCTATTAGCACTTTTGACAGAAAAGTCACTTGTAACAATGTAAAATATTTATTAAATCACGTGATCCATTTGATTTAGGTACCAAATTAAACATTAAAACCAAACTCAAATAACAAATTGAAAAATAAAAACCCGATATCGACCATTTTTTTAATTTACTATTACAAACAAATAAAATAAAAAATAGAAATCCAAAGTAGGGATGGTACTGTATAATGCATATTAGAATATATACAGATATCCAACTTGTTTTTTGCATTTTCAGATATTACAAATTTTGAATAATATTTGAAACTTAATATTTTAATTACTATCTACAACGAATTTTAGAGTGGATACAGATATTAACCTTCATTACTTTTGTAAATAAGGGATGCAAATTTGGATAATAAATATACAAACCCATCATATTTTTGTGGATAATATTTTTTTAATTACATTAAAAGTACTTATGGAATGCAAATATTTAATATATTTGAATATTCAACAAATAATTTAATTAATTCAAATTTGTATTCTAATAGTAAAACTCGAAATCAGATTTCAAAACAAAAGTATAAGTTAGGATTTGAGTTCGAATCTTATTAGTATTTTTTATTTAAAATTTAACTTTTAAATAAAACAATTTAGGTTAGATAAGTCTTAGTATTTTTTACAAATTTAAAATTTAGTTCATATACATTTACTTTTAAGAATTTAATCTTTTTATTTTTTAAGTTTTAAATTTCACGTTCAGTTGTTATTGATTTTTTAAAATTTTTTATGTGACCTTTTCAAATAAAAAAAATTCATTTGGTAGTCATGTAACTAAAAATGATATTACAATCAACCTAAATTTAATAAATTAATTTTATTAAGATTAACAGTTAAATCTGAATTTTAAAATTTAAAAGTAGGAAACTAAATTTATTAAAATTTAAATTTATAAAGAGTATAAACACTTTAACATATTTTAACCAAAATTTTATTACAATATATTTCTATTTTTTACTTTAAGACTTTACATCACATTATATCTAAAATACATTCTCTCTGAAATATTACGTTGTTTATGTATAAAGGATATTTAATGGTTTACAAGTGTTTGCTATGTATTGTAGTTAGACAAGTTAACCATCCAAGTTATTTGGTAGAAATTTGTGATGCTTGAAATGCTATGGTTTTTATTGTAAGGCAAATATCTGAGTTGTAATTGAGGGAAGGTTGCAGCTTATATTTTTCTTTTAATTATCATAAATTGATATGAAGACTAAAACAAGCCAATAACCTTTCTGCAAATTATATTATATTAAAACAAGGTTCAAAAGATCTTCTTTAGTTGACATCTGGATCACTATTCTTTCTTTATATAAAAGAAATGGTAGATTTTCAATTTCACAAAGTTGACACGTGGTCATCTTTCTTTTGACATGCGGGTCATCTTTTCTTTTTTCAATCTTTTTACAATTCAATTTTTTTTTAAAACACTCTCAAATTTAAAATTATATAACAATGGTTGAATTTCAAATTTGGTCTACATGTTGCACTCGAATTTAAAATATAATCTTTATACTTTAAATTTTTTATATGATTTGATCCTTTAATTTTTACAATGTTATCGATTAGTCAAAAGTATTTTATTCTGATTAAAAGCTGATGTAACTTTTAGGAGTTGTAAACATATTTAAAAGTGGGTTTATTTTTTTTAATTTTAAAATTTCATAACAATGAATTTAATAAAAAAATTAATAGTGTTAACAATTGAATTTGAATTTTAAAATTTAAAAATATAAGGGCTATATTCCTAAAAATAAAAATATGAAGACTAAATTTTAAATGCACGAAGAATATTCTTTTTCAACACGTGTACCACCATGGTGCTTTCCTTCTTTCTTTTGCATTTTTGGAAATTGGTTAAATTCCAATTTTGGTCCCTCTATCATGCCTATATTTAAGATTTAACCATTACACTTTAATTTCTAATGTAATTTGGTCTATGTATTTTTATAATGTTATTAATTAGTCCAAATAGTTAATATTGTTAACTTTTCAATTAAAATAGTATGTGATTGTATATAATTTGAATGCATTAAAGGTATTAGAAACAGATACGTGGTTTTCTATTTATTTTAGGTTTGCCTTGCTGCTTTCTTTTTTTTTTTTGACATTATAAAACAATGATCAAATTTTAGTTTTAGTTCATATACCATGCTGAAAATGGGATAATGTCGTTAGTTAATTTATAACATTAATTTTTGACATAATTTAATCCTTCTATTTTTATAATATCATTAGTTAGTCTAAATATTTAATATTATTACTATTTCAATTAAAATGCTTACGTCAATTTTTCTTAGGAACACTATTCCAACAATTTTTTTTATCATGATGAGTTTAAATTGATGTTTTTAAGAGAAAAAAAATCCACATAAATATTTTTAATGTTATTTTTATATGACTACCAAGTGATTTTTTTTTTCAACTAAAAAATGCCATATCAGAAAATTTAATAGTTGGACCTAAATTTAAAATCCAAAAAGTGGAGAGTCCAAATGTCTAAAAATAAAAGTAGGATTAAAGTATATTTTAACCTTCAAATTTTACTCCATAATTTGACACTAACAAATAATCAACCTAATGAAGTTTTTTACATCAATAATACGGAAAAAAAGTAATTAGAAAAATGGGGTGGAAAGTAGATTAATTACGAGAATGGATTGTTTTTTACGGTAATTTAAGGTGTCACTTTTGTGTTAGGCGACACCACTTGAAAAGCACCGACATAATTACAAAATGATTGCATCAGGAAAAACAATTTTAAAATGGTGTCGCCCAACAGCTTGGAGATGCCGGAAATTTTAAATCAAATATTTTTTTCTTTTTTTCCCGTATTTTCAAAACTTTGTATTACTGAAATATCGGTGTCACTGGGGACACCACTTTTAAATCTCCTAGTTTTGCCTGATTATGCCCATTTCACCCCTCCCATCTATAATTGCTCATTGGCCAGATTAAGTTGAGCTGAGTCCATGCAATAAATTTAAACCAATTTTTCAAGTCAAATTTGGTTTGAAAAATAGTTTACTTTTTTTTGTCCAAATCCGATCCAATTTAAGAAAGGTAAATTCAGACCCGTCTTGCCCATATTTAATTTTTTAAGATTAGTTTTTATTTAAAAATATTTTTTTTAAAAAAATAAATGCCCTAAAAACGCTAAATTAAAAGTTTTCTAACATATTAAAAACTTATTAAAAAGTCTTTATATTAAAAATACTACCATAAATATAATAAATATTTTATTGCATTAAATATAATTTTTAAAATTTTATATTTTGGGTTGAGTAAGTTGGGAAAATATTTTTTTTAAATTTAGGGTAATGCGTTTAATTGTTATTGAATTAGTGATTTAATATAAATATAAATATATATAATTAATATAACTTTTTTTAATAATAGAATATATTCAGGCTAGGCCAGATCAGAGCCAAAAAATATTACTCATGGTCCGGACCTTAAATTTTATCAAAATCTATTTTTAAGTAAACCTTTGAATTTGGACAAATGACCACCATTCTATATTTTATTTTCCTTATTAAGAATGAAGCATTAAATGTTTTATTTAAGTAAAAAATATTTACTGCTCTTTTAATATTATAAGAAAACATAGATAATGGAAAATTTAATAATATATTTAAAAACTTTCAACTCCTTTCCACAATTTTGACAGAAAGCTGTCTACAATTTTTTAAAAGTGATAGATTTAAATTTTAAATTTTAAATAAATAAATAAATTATATTCAAAATAAAAGGACTAGAAGCTTTTTCTACCTTCTAGTCAAACTATGAAATCCTACGGTTTCAGATGTGTTTGATTGACGCCCCCGATTTGATGAAGCTCCATCTCTCCTACTCACCAATCTCCATTATTATCGGAGATGACTCTGTCAACTTGGACTCCAGGTGTAATAAATTAAAATGAATGCAACAATTGGTCAGATACGATAATTAGTTCAATAGGTGTCTGGATATTCGTCGTTTGATAATTAGTTCAACAGGTTTTTGTTAATCTGAAAGCCTAGAAATCAGAAAGAAGCATTAGGTTTTTTTTTGTATGTATGCAATAAGCAAACCTATGATGAAGTTCGATATCTACAATTGGATCAAATCAAAACTCGTATTCCATGTGTAATTTCGGGATTTTTCCCGAGTTCCAAACATGACAAAAGAATCAAACAAAAAAATAAATGATGCAAGTTCCAACAGCTACTTCCCACCATGATTTTGAGCCCAAAAAAAGTAAGAAAAAATTTTAATTTACAGTTACCTTTGAACCTTGTGCCAAATATTTTGAACATCCTTTTGCTACAATCATATTTTCTGCTAACTTCAACTCAACACGTCTTAGAAACATAACTCCACCTACTTTGAAAGAAGATTACGGGAGGGAAAAGAAAATTTTCGGGTTTTGGAGATGTGGGGGTAAAGGGGAAAAGAGAATTGAGCTGCCTACCCGAGAACAAAGATATGTTTCTTCCTTGCTAAGATATTTCTTGACCTTGATACTAGGATGTGCTACGGATTTTAGGGCTACCAAAAGTGTTAAAGAGTCGATGTAGCATTTAACACGATGGTCGGCAGGAAAGTGAAAGAAAGTTTTGCTACCAGCTCCGAAATAAACGTTAAACCAAGGAAATACATTGCTTCTTGGACCATCTTTTATGCATAGTACATGTACAAGCTGTTAGCAGCAACACAAGCTATCAAGTTTTCGGTGGGGTGCCACGCTAAGTGCAGCAACTTTGTCGTGAAATCAAGAGAGTTTCCATTTGCATCAACTCCGAGGGTTTCTGCTATTTATGGCAGATTTTCCGAAAACAAAAGCATTTGAGAGGAGTCCAGCACAAAAATAATCAAAAGTTAATGGTAGTTAAAAAGGAACAAATGAACACTTGATCTCTACCTTGTCGTACAACACGTGTTATGCTGTTTAGGGATCTGGAAGGCCTTGAGGGTGTCTGAACTTGTCTCCTGAAAAGATGTTCGGATGTTTATAACTACTTACATCATTACAGAATCACCCATGATTTTACGATGATTGAGTGAATAGTTTACCTCATTGGATTTTTGGTGGCTTCCAAAGTCGTTGCCTCAGTGCTTCCAGGGGCACAACCAAATACACGGAATAGATTGCTGAGATCATGGGAAATATATATTATGATAAGTGGAAGACGATAACATCAACAATAGCAAAAGATTAACAGACCTAATCTCACAAAACAAACCTGTAGGAACCTGTCGCAACTCGCAATCCATCACCGCTTAGGCAACACTCAAATTTGTCAAAGATTGAATCGTTTTCATACAAATCACACAACTGAAACAATTAAAAGAAAGCCATAATCAGCTCTGATACATCACAACACAAATATGATTAATATAATCTCTATCAGAAGGTAGAAATCATACCTTTGGTCTTAAATATTCGTGAACCTGGAATGTTGCAACTGGACCCGAATCCATGTTTATGTCCCATAACTGACAACCAAGTGATATGTAATCAAGTCAGATGATAAGTTCTAAGATCCACATTAAACAAGTATGCTAACATCAAAGGAATTAAGAGCACAACGAACATCAAGTAGAGAATAGGGAAGGATATCAAAAAAGCATTTGCTTCAAAATTGTTGAATGCTCAAATACTGAATAGAAGAAAATATTTTCATGATAAGCTCTCTACGAGATAAACAACATCCTTTGATTATCCAAGTCCTAACTAAAATGCCGACGAACCAAATTGCTCTTTCCATTTCAATCAGTGTGCTACATGTTTACAAACTAAAATCTTTATTGAAAATATATTTGCAGCAAAATTTGAGCTTCATGCTTCCTGCATGTTACAGCATACCAATGGCAAACAAATCCTTTTCAATGTCTTACAGAATAAGTGGACAGATAATGAAAACCGGGATTAAATGGCACATAAAGTCGTCGGCTCACTGCAGCATACTTAAGAAGAATCACGTGATAATGTAATAATCATGCATTGAAAAGGTATAATCATATATGGATCAATACTGAAAACAAATTAAAATAAAATAAAATAAAAAGGAAAAGAAACAAAGCCAAAACCTTAAGAGTCATGTAATCACGGCTGAGAATATATCTTCCATCCTTGGCAAATTTAATATCTGATATTGAGGCGATTATCTCTGTAAAAAACGATCTAGAACCAGGTGCCTCTGATTCTTCAAACCTGTTGGCATAGTATGGGTTATTCAGAAAGGATATTGAGAGCAAACAGCCAATATACCATCAGCTGTCAGGATCTATAGGAAAGTCTTTTGGGAGAATAAGTTGGTAAATTGTAGACAAAGGTACAAAAATGTTAAAACACTTACAATTTGGCATGAGAATCACACAAAGCTGATTGCCGCAAATCAATGAGGCGAATCGAGCCCTTTGAGCTACTATATGCCAACATATTACAGTGGGCAGGGTGAAACTCTGCTGATGTTATAACCTCTGAAAAGATAGGCATAACAATAGTTCAAATGACAACGAAAACAAAAACTATGGCTAAACGGAACTTGGGAACTTAAGAACTACCTCCAAACAAATTTATTGTAAAGATCTTAAAAGTGGCTTAAAAAGGAGATACTTCATAAAATTTATTAAGCAGCACAGAAGGTGGAACTACTTTAACTGGTATGCTAAGAAGATTACCAGTTAGATCCTCCATGTTTGCAGGCTTTAAATCAACAATATTGAAACTTTGATTGCTAATTTCCAGGTTCCAAAGATTTATACGCAAATCATCAGCTGATATAAAGGTTTCGCCATCACTAGGTAAAATAAGAGAGAGAAAGAGACCCAGTAAATCTTGGAATGAAGGTAATGATAAAAACTGATATAATCCCATAAAATATAAACTGCAAACAAGCCTGAATGCAAGAAGCTTAAATATTGTGGATTTCAAAACAAAAAATTACATGAATAACAATTGCATAGAAACATAGTGTGCAGACAATCCAACATCAAGACAAGGACTAGATAATTCGGTGATAAAATATGATGCAAATATTTGGTATGAGCTAAAAACTAACATACTTCAAGGGTTGAATGGCATAAAGCATATTCAGTTGGGGATAGATTATCATATTTTTTATGCAAAATGAGAATGCAATAGATCAGAGGCTTCAAAAGACAAATAATTCCTAAAGAAAACTCCACTCATAACATTTAAACCTTACAGTTTAGAAGTTCTCTGGAGTTGTCAAGATTATTAATCAGCTGTTCATTTTTAATGCATGGACAGTATCCTCACGGACCATTTCACAATTAAAACTTCTTGCTTGGCCATGACAAAACAGAAAGTTCAGCCACAGAACTTGTTGCTTAGAAATTAAAATCCACCATGTAATTATGACATTATAAACTCAATCATACTTTATCATTATATAACGGCTTGACCACACATGAAGTTTGAATGGAGAAAAAAAGGGAAAAAAAAAAACTAGAAGCCTAATCCACGCAGTTTTAACTTTCTACTCCAAACTAGAACCTAAAACTAAGGATTTGCGTCAAAAGATTGAAAGAGTAGAAAAGTAGAAACAAAACATATTTTTTCTTTCCATCGGCGTGCTTGGTACAAAAAATTGAAAATTTAAAAGAAAAAGTAATTTTCTTCCCATTCATTGCTCGGAAGAGTGGAAAAATGAGAGAAAAGAAAATGAATTTTTAAAAAAAATACATAAATCTGAAACTTAACTTACATCTCTCTCATTTTCTCTCCTCTTATCATTCCAATTTGGTATAATTTGTTTTTATACATTAGGATAGAAAATGATTATCTTTCCTATTTTCTTTCCTACCAAGAAAACTCAAGTTTATTTTCTTTCTTCTTTTCCATTATCCTCTTCCATCTTTCCACTTTTCCACTTACCAAGGACATCCTAAATGACATCACTTTCTGCAGAGATGCCTCAGAATGATATTGCAAAGGACAAGAAACAAAAATCAAAAAATAGAAGACATTGAAGGTAAGCAATTATCAGACTGAAAATCTTAATAAGGGCATTCAAGTGTCTCAGATGATGATAGATTTCTTCATCAGAGAAGAAAAAAAAGTAAGATAAAAGGTTTATACTCATAAAATATCCAAGGAAAAATCATACTTTCTCTTCAAAGGTTTTCAAGCAAGTCCACATATAGTAAGTCACAGCATAAAGAAATGTAATAAAAATATAAGAGAATACCTACCTGTTATTTGAAATAGAGTTGATATGATAATCATGAGCATGGCCATATACTCTTCGACATCTCGCCACTAGGTTGGTCTCCTGACTTGTTACCTAGAAGATACAATAAAACTTAAAGGTAAGACAATAAAAAGATTCATGGTTGTTCACCAAGAAAAGAAAAAGAAACAACAACCTATTGTCTTCCAAGGACTAGAGCCATGTATGGCTCCCATGGCCCCAGTTATCCAATAAGATGCAGAGATGGAAGTGGCAGATTCTTAGATGATAATGTGTAGCAGGATAGGAATTACAAATCTAACAGTATATGCTGCATAATGCCTAGAAATGCATCTTTAAATGAGATGGTGCAGAAGGATAATATAAAATGCCAAATACTCTATCTCATTGGCCTTCAAGAATCCTGGGCTTCGCCCCTGATTCAGTCAGGCATTAGAGAGCACATCTTATAGACAAGCCATCTTAAAAAGAAGTTCATCACCTTAGGTAGCACTTCTTTTAAGCTTTAATTAGGGTTTTAACATCCTCACAAGCCTTGGCCATACTAAAACTCGTTTAGATAAAAATTGTATTTAAATTTAAAACTTAATCACAGCAAGTAAATAAAATAATTGTGTTGAGTACAACTACCACAGGTAAACATAGCGATGGAAGGCCTCCTGGTGGGAAAGAGATGTCATTGCCCAAATGGTTGCAGGATCTGTCGGGGGAGACTCCATTTGTAGGAAAAGGTTTTGGGCTATTTGAATTACTTGAACTAGCAACATTTCCATTTCCAACAGCTTTCGAAGGGTCAGCAATAATTTTAGAAATTTTCTTGATCTTCTTTTCTTGTACCTGTTACCCTCACGTAGCAGACAAATAAGTGGCCATAATAGCAAAGGCAAAGCTACCCACAAATCATAATATCAGCCATTAAATATGCTTAACACCAACAGTTAGAAGAATAAATAAACTAAAATGAGAAAAAATACCCAGTTTGTTTTACACTTGTCAAACAATGTCATAGGAAGTATTTTACAGACAAAACTATAAGGGCATGAACATGCTAACATACCATCAATATGTATTGCAAATAATGTGATTGCATAAACAAAACTACAAGCAAACTGAAGGACTTATAGTTAAGACAGAGTTACAGCACGGATTTCTTCCCTACCTTCCAAAATTTGATGGTTTTATCATTGGTGGAGAGGAGAAACAGTGCGCTATTGGCTGTTTGGCACCATCTGATTTTGTTGATTTTTTCCTCTATTTCCAAGCTCTTGAGGTAGTCAAACTGAAAAGAAAAGAAAACCAAAGATAGAGCAAAATAGTTTGAGCCTGGGGAAAAATAAATGTGTCTGTTCATATGTGCATATGCAAGTAGTATCAATGCTCCAAAAGTCGATGAGAGAGCACCTCAGGCTCATGGCTCTGGAACTCTGTCTTGTAACGGAACTCAGGGTGCCGACTAATTGGATAATCCGTTCTTTCTAGATCCCTTCTTGATAGACCATGCTGAAATTGTAGTACAAGAAGTTACTATAAAGCCATAATAGAAAAAATAACTAAGTAATATATTAACATCAGAAGGAGGAAGCAGAACTCACATCCTTTGCATCTGTCCTCTCAAAAAGAACCACACGGCCCCCACGGTCACCAGTTGCAAGATGATCCCCAGTTTTATCGAATTCAATTGCGGAAATAATATCAACTGCAGGAGGAAACAAAATTCTTCAGAAAATACAAATGCATTGCCAGTAGGAGTAATGGTAAGATTTTGTCAAGTTTATATAACTTTCTTTATAGAAGCTGCAATGAATGTGAAGAAGCCCAAATCTTGATAAATCACAACTCTCAGTCTCTTGACATAACCTTTATTTTCTACACTATCCTTTCTAAGAAATATCCTTGCCAGAGACTCCTTGGTCTTCCATAACTCAGAATAGACTTCTGCAATCTTAAGCTAACTATGAGTTATTGTAGACAGAAAATAATTAGCGATTCCATCCTAGTTAACGAGAATGTTTCTGAAAGCAATCCATTTCTCACCGAATCCAACCTGAACTTATTGCCACACATTAGCAAATTGCTTCCTAAGTAGAAATATGCATATAAGCTGCAAGATCTGACCAACCTAGCCTTTCCAGAAGTAAAAGACATCCATTGCAGCCAAATTATCCACCTACTCTCTGTAAAAATCCCCAATTTAAGCCATCTAATCACAACCATGCTTTTCTGGGTTGCTTTTCAAGAATTAACTAGAAAGGACTTCTAACCTTAATTTAGTAGTTTAATAGACAAAACCAGAACCCTCTATCATGGCTACTTCCTCCAGCAAATAAGGAATTGTCTCCATTAGTATCAATAAGAATTCACTTGCCATGTCTTCTAAACACATTCTCCTCAAATCCTTACATCCTTGGACGTTATTGGTCTTTTTATCATGTATAAATGCACCATCTTAGTCCTTAGGCAACTTTCTCAGATCTTGTTCTTCATGCATCTATTGCAGTCCTTCACAAACTCATTACTTTTCTTAGTCATTGGCTCCTTGGGATGTTATCAATGTAAACACCCGACTATCATCTGCAGTTTCCAATATTCCATTCTTATCATATACTAGCTAGTTCCTACAATGGCACCAAACCAAGCATCACCAAAGTAGTTCTGTCACTCGTTCATCATGACAAAATGTCTCTGTTCATCGGTTCCAAAAGAATTACTTACCTTGACGTTTACCCACCTAAACTCAACTCAAGCAAAGTTTCACCATTGAATTACTGAAATGGACCATATTAATTTAAACTGAATATCAAAAAGGTCAAATATGTATCAGCAAATCACCGAACTCTATGTTTCATAGAAGCGTCACAAACTCCTATATCACTCAACTCATAAGCTAACCAACTTTCTGCCAATCCCATTTGCTTGGAAGCCTTCCATGATATAACCCATTTGTACAAGTAAACCATTGCAAAATATATCCAGGAATCGGTAAAATGTAGCTTTCGTCAAAAACATACAAATAGTAAAACCCATGACACAACAATGTTGTCATCTTTCCATGGGTTAAGACTCAAAGTAACAAAATCTCTAAAAACATAGTCTATCTCAATCCTAAGAGAGTGATAATACTCAGATCCCAGTTTCAACACAATTCTCAAAGCTATTAGTTACTTTCCATGCACTAAAAATCCCCACAACCACAAATTGATACCAAAAAAAGAAAAGATTATTAAGATCCAAACATCAATTTAATACAGAAAAGAACAATTTTTTGTGCATGCACCATGAGTAACTTAACCAAGTTCACTTCCATACTACCTTTTTTGGGTAACAAAAACACTATTTAAAGCATTATTTCGACAAAAGCTCCATCTTTCCCGAATCAAAACCAAATCCCAAAAAATTCACAATTATTTCTCATACCCATTTACCAAAACAAAAATTACTCAATAAGCCATGATCGAAAATCGATCCAAAACACCAAAGCTAATCCTAATTCCAATTGAACTAACAAAGTACAAATTGGATCCAAAAACGAATGAAAATTACCTTCTTGAATTTCTTCTCCAGCGATTCGTTCACCAAATACCTGAGAAAATTTCCAATCCAACGGCTGTGGCGGGCCAGCCGGAGTTGCGACCTCCTCATCGCCTCCTTTCATTTCTCTCTCTGTATTCACTGTCTGATAATTAATAAAAAATTGAAAAGGCTAACGGCCTAGATTTCTCCACACTCCCAGGATCAAATCAAAGATCGCATCTTCAGTCAGTTCTTTTTCCATTTTTCCTTTTCCTTCTTTTGTTCCAAAAAAGCGTTTTTTTACAGAAAAAAGAAATTTTAGAATTCAACCATTAATAAATGGCCCAAAGAAAAAACAAGAAGACCGGAGAAAGTTTAATCATAAAATTTTAATTCTGATTTATTTAAATAAATATCTACATTTAATTTTAAATAAGATTAATATAATTATTTGTATGCTCATAATATTGTTAATAATTTATGAAAATTAAATTGACAATAAGACAAGTATCACTCACACATGTTAATTTAGTTAATGACGTAATTACAGTAGAAGAATGCATAATATCTATCTATATATTTATTATTATATTTAAGTATTTTATTAAGTTGGTATCAACTTTAATTGGATCACCAATTTAGTAATAAATTTATTAAAGATCCCTCATTTTTAATAAACAATAGATATTATTTTGAAGATAATTTTATCTTTTCATATAAAATTTAGAAATATACTTACACATAATGAAATTTAAATTCAAAACATTGTGATATTTGATTTTTTAATTTTATCATTTTAACTAAAGTTATTATTATAATACCATTTTTCAAAAAAATTATTATCTGCATGCATTTTTTTTGTATAAAAATATAAAAAGATAATACCATCCTTGAAATAAAATTTATTGTTTTATAATAAAAAATTTCTTTTGATAATTTCATAATCAGAGTTAGTAGGGAGAATTCTTTGAATGTTAGCTCTTGCAACCTTAAGGAGATCTTCTCTAGTTGCAAGCGATTTGGCAAAAGTTATGTCCTTTTATCTGCAATGTATTGCTAAAGAGAGCCAAATAGTTACCCCTTCAACCTTTATGCATTGCTGCCAAGCTCTTTTTGTTCTACTAAATTCAATGCTTTGTTGACTCTTAATTGTGCTTTCAACCTCCTTAAAGAATTTCGACCATTGTGTCACCAATTCTCTAGCTTGAAAAGATAGCCTGAGTTGGAGATATTTGTTGATTATGGAAATTATTATTATTTTTTAAAAATAGCTCTTCAACTAAAATAAACAAAACATAAAGAAAATTAAAGATTATAGACGCTAAAATAATTAAAATTCAAGCCATCAAATTTACTTAATATACGTATTCTTAGAGGTATTTAATATTGAAACATCATTGTCAACAATGAAAGTAATAAATGTTGAAATTCACTCTTTATAATATGTAAATAATATAGTCATCTTGGACATAAAGCGAAGTCCGTCGAGTTCAAGCAAAAGGCAAAGAAGAGAATTCAAGTTGCAAAGATAAACAATCGCAAACAAGTACTCTAAAATTTGACTAATTTATAATAGGCTTTACCAAGCATTAATGGCTAAAAGACAATTCGGCTCAACCACAACTTTATCAAAACATTACTTGTCATACCCTTTAGAAATTGAACATTACTATCACGCACAATAGCCGCAAAAGTCGAAGCGTTATAAGCATCCACATTACAGTCTAGTAACCCATCCATTGGTCTCGCCCACTGTGAAGCAACAATAATACTTGCATCATTCAAGAGTTGAACCGGTTGGAAAATGGTTGTCGATGTTTGCTAATCTTGTATAAATTTATTTGCAAACTCGATAATTCGAGCCAGCGTATTTTCCTTGTGCTGCCAAACAAAGATGTTCCTATAGAACCAAAGGGTCCACAAAATCATTAAGGCCCGGTGGCGTTGATTGTCATTTATAAGTGCAAAGAGAAGAAAAATGTCTCAACAATACCAGTAGTCAAGTGTTGAATTCCCACAATATTGCAGCAATTCACTGCAAAAAGGCAATGAATCAGCACATGCTCGATTATTTCAAGTTCATCACACCATAAACAAAGCAGATCAATACTACACCCTTTCTCAACAAGTCTTCCTTTACACGGTATGAAATTGTGAAGGCACCTCCAAATAAAGATCTTGACTTCAGTATATTTATAAAATATATTATATTTTATTCGTAAGCAATAATTTTAATATATATATGGTTAGTATATTTATAATTCATTTCTAATTATACCACAGATATCAAATGAATTTATAAAATATTTTAAATTTTAAATGGGATAAATAATAAAATTATATATAAACTTTGATAAAATTTGTAATGTTATATATAAACTAAAATTTAGTGCATTTGTATATATCAAATTTTAATTTTTGGTTATTTTTCACATTCTACTAACCCCATTATCTATGTAGCACAATTTTCTATTATGTGTAATTTGTTGAAATGATATTTTATTAGGATAGAAAACAAACAAATAAAATTAAATTATTTTCACTTATATTAAAAAAATAAACACTCGGGAAAAAGGTTTCTTATTTCCACAAAGAAATCTATTTTTTTAATCTAGATGGAATTAATTTATATTTGTCAGCTTGTTTTTAAACCTAATGAAATGTGAAAATTGAATTAAAATTAAAATTTAATGTATACAAATATACCAAATTAAAGTTTATATATAAAATTACAAATTGTATCAAAATTTATATATAATTTTAATATTTATCTCAATTTAAATTAGTATTTTCTTTTAAAAAACTACCTAATAAGTATCTATCAAAATAATTAGTTCTATTTAAAGATATTCATAGGTTTGGATTGGATCAAACTCGTATCTTTAAAAAAAAATTAGGATTAAGCCCAAGCAGAAGCTCAACCTAGCCTTTTTAAGCCGATTGAAATAGTATGTTATATTGTTTAAAAATAATAAAATTTATTTTTATTTAAACTTAATTATAAAAATATATAGATATAAATATAATCTGTATATTTATTATTTTTAAACAATAAAACAAGTTGAGAGAAATGAATATTGAAAATTATAAATCCAAACTTGATCTAAAGAAACTTTAGTCAATCAAATCATTCAACTCATAAACACCTCTAATTTAATCTAATTTTTTTTTAAATTCACCCAATATTTTTCAAAACACAAGCCTATTCATCAAAAATGAATTGATATGAATTTCGCGGATGAGAGTTTTTTGCCATCCCAAATACTCACAACAAAAGAACAAAATCTGAGTACCTACTTACATATGTATATATATATGTGTATATATATGTGTATAAACATATTAAGAGCTAACAACTTGGCGAAGAAAAACATAAATATATAAAATCAAAAGAAAAAAAAACCTATTTGATGTGGCCTTTACCTCAAGAAATTAGCAGTGCCTCCATTTAACCCTCACATGCATTATAGACCATATCTATACATATACATTATGTTATTCTTGACTTTTCATTTTTTTCTTAAATACTTGTGTGCACGACGCACATCCGAACATAAGTATGAGAATATAATTCGAAGATTTTCCAAAACATGAAAATCTTGAAAAATAGAAATTGAATGTACTCATGTCGACCGTATCCAACATATTCAAGTCGGAATAACATAGTATATATATATATGAAATAAGTTGGTGATTATTCTTCTTTGGTACCGTTTGCTGATGAAGTTACTGTAGAGGAAGCAGTGAGTGATGGAGAAGTAGTGTTTGGCAAGCTCTTAGATGCTGAAGCATTGGTTGATTGAGGGTTGTTATTTGCTGCTGCTTGCCCTTCCTCTGCTAATTTTTTCAGAAGGCTCATAATCGTGGGAATGAACTTGGTTGATAGGGAAATTATCCCAGGCAACTGCAAAACATTAAAATTTTAAATTATAAATAAATAATAATATAAACCATTTTCAATAACTGAGTCTGACTAGACCCAAATTGTTTGGAGCGATTTTTTTTTAAAGTGTATTCAAGATAAAGGTGATTTTTTTTAGTTAGTATGTATAGAGTGGTTATAGTAATTTATGTCCATATTTTTACCAGAATATTTAACACTTCTTGGACTAACAAATAATCTTATAAAGGTAATGACCAAATTATACCAAATAAAAGTAAAAACTAAATTATAAATTTGAGAATGATAGAAGGACCAACATCATAATTTTAAAAAAAATGGCAGCTTTGTTTTTTTTTTTGTCTTTTTCTTTTTTGAAGTAATTTTATTTATAATGTATGAGTTGGATATAGGATATGGCATTCCAAGGATTTTCAAAGTACATAATTTTTTTTTTGGATATATTAAAATTCATACCCATATGCAAGTAACATAGCCAGACACAAGTCTAAAAAGAAGTAAATCACCTCCAGTTATCTGGCTTTTGTATTTCAAGTTTACATGCAAAAAAACGTTTTCAAATGTTTTTCCAGTAAATTGTTTCAAGATTTTAGTATGTTATTACTTTTCCTTTTTTTCTTAGAATATAAATATGTACTTGCCTAACTGTGAGAACTCGTTAGCCCTTACCAATTATTGTACGCCAATACTTGAAAAAGAACTCCCGAAATTTTGAGATACATATTTTAACATGCTTATATGAATATAAATATAATCTTTCAAAGACTACAAATTAATGAAAATCTTGAAAGAATTAAAAACTAATGTTTCGAACACATGATCATACCCAACACTCTCATTTGAACACGAATGACAAATATTTATGCATGCTTAGAAATAAACAGAAAGCCAAAAAAAATGCTTGATACTCACAACACCATGGCTGAATTCACCAGAAATGTCGAGCTGCACCCAGAGAGCTTTCAGCATAAGGTAACCAATAAAGATGATACCCACATACAAAGGGTTTCTGCAATGACAATATTTGAAATTAAGCACTAATAAACTATGTACTTTAGTTTTAATTTCCATTTTTATAAAATATTCATACCTGATATGTATGTTAGGAGATAATAACATTCTAAACTTCCTTAAAACTTCAAAAACATTAAAAGATTTAAAAGAAGTTGAAAAAGCCCGTATTTGTATATTCAATATTTAATAAAAAATCCAAATACATTGTGAAATGTGCACCTTAGAAGAGTCAAAAATTCATTAAATCCCAAGATGATCAAAGCAACAATTGCCCATGGAGGTGGTAACCAGTTGTTGCTACGCTTGTTGGCTTCCTGAAAGTAGAAAGATAAATAATAATTCAGCAAAAAAATTGAATATACCTGTATCGGACACTAACATTCAAATCCGAATAATATAATAATCTCCCAGAAAATTAATAAGATTTTAAATTTCATGCCTGAGCAGAAATGGCCTGAGTGACACAGTACTCTGTCTCTGCCCGGTATTGCCGCCATAAAATCTTGCACTGGACAGGTGTGATCAATATCTTGTTGGGTGGAACCTGTAGCCAAACGAAACCAGTCATAAGAACCAATCATGAAATAGAAATCAATGAAGTGCTTGTGTTCGACACTCTTGTCTGAGTATAATTCAACTAAATCTTTATAAAGATGATCAGCAAGAACAGGACTTAACCTTATCCCAAGTACTTGAGGCCAATGGATCAGATGTTGTACTGCCCCATTTAGCCACAGAAGCAATGCCTTTGGTATCCAACAAGGCAGAACAAAGTGTATTCTCAATGTTATCGACATTATCATCCAACCGGATTGCAGCCATAACAGATAGCAACTTTAAGGCCTAACAAGAGATAATAAACAAATTCAGAAGAGAACAAAATGGAAGAAATTTCTTTTTTTTTTTTTATTTTAAAAATTATCAAAATGATAATACATAAACATACTGCAGAGTGAGCTGTTTTACTGATGGATCGAACATCTTCTTTCCCGGTCCAAACCCGTGGCATTGAATCAGAATCGTGATTAAATAATGTTGAAAACCTGTATTTACACAAAGTCGATTTTGATAATGTATAATGTTTAGAAAAACAAGTCTATATTGTTCAAACATTTTTAACTCAATCATGAAATGTATTATTACCTGTCCTTCATACGGATTAATACCCTTCCTGCTTCTTCTTTTGCTTTCCCTTCAACCACACCTCTCGCATGATTCGCTAGACTCGTTAGAGTTTTCTTCTGGGTTTGTTCATCCATGTCAAAACCAGAGAGCACAGTGGACAGTCCAGAGAGAATTGATTCGGTTTCACGCTGCAGAAGTTTCCTTATCAATGGCCAGGTTTCCTTATTAGCTCCATCTAAGAGTGCTTCAACAGGTCCAGATAATGCCTCATTCAGCTTTGCCTGCAAATGCACCATTATTATCATTATGATTCAAAGTGGTGATTAAACCAATCATAAACATGAGATATGGGCTTAGAATTCACCAAGAAATTTTTAGGCCTTTCTTATCCAGAACTAGATGGTAGATTCGATACCCATATTGTAAAGTTATAACAACCCAACTCGTTATTATGATATCTTAGTAAATTGAGATCTATGTTGCCCCGGCACTCCATATGTCTTGAAGTGTTGCGCGGAAGCGTGTGAAAGAGTAAAATTATTGTACTGAAAAATCACACTAAGTTCAATTCCCAGGAAAGAGAGGTGGATCACGAGGATCGCTTACATACCAGATCTTTCCTAGCCAGAATATCCCTCTATCATAATTTAATAGCACAATAAATTACTACAATGACACTTGCAAAATATGCAGAACAAAAAAATAAAGAACACTAGAATTTTAACGAGGTTCAGCAAATTTTGCCTACGTCCTCGGGCATTACCAAATATATTTCACTCCAAAAATACAAGTGAAAGTTTACAAATAGGGAGAGAGAACAATTGCCTTAAGTAGAGAATGGCAAGTGTGGGATGAAGAAAGTAAGAAATGGTTAGGCCTATTTATAGTTGAGGTTCAAGGATCAACTTGCAATGTCCCTATACAATTAGGGACCAAAATTGCAATTATCCCATGCCAACTTTTAACCCAACTTGCCAACCAATTTTACTTTCTACTTTCGGTGCCCACCCTTTTTGACTTTTCAAACAATGGGTGGGTTCCAATAATCTCCACCTTGAAGATTTGATTAGGATAATCTTATCTTCACACGATTCTTTCTGCCTTTGACAACAATACTTGATAGTGCCTTCTTCAACTGTTAAACTTGCAGGATATTAATCAAGTTCAAACAATGTTCGAACTTGGTTGATGTTACCACCTTGGTCATCATATCTGCGGGATTATCTGCAGTCTTGATCTTCTGAAGACAAATTTTCCCCTCTTCAATAATTTCCCGCACAAAATGGAATCGTACGTCGATATGTTTTGTACGTGCATGATAGACTTGATTCTTTGCTAAGTGAATAGCACTTTGACTATCACAATACACGTTAATATGCTCCTGAACCAACCCCAAGGTTTTAGCCATACCTTGTAACCAAATAGCCTCCTTTACAGCCTCTGTTACAGCCATGTACTCGGCTTCTGTGGTTGACAATGCAACTGTAGACTGTAGTGTAGACTTCCAACTTATTGGTCCTCCAGCAAGTGTAAACACATAACCGGTGGTTGATCTTCGCTTGTCCAAATCACTGGCATAGTCAGAATCAACGTACCCAATAACACCTTTACCAAGTGTATTATCCTGCTTGAACAGTAATCCAACATCCACGGTCTTCTGAATATACCGTAGAATCCATTTCACAGCTTGCCAATGTCCTTTTCCAGGATTATGCATATACCTGCTCACTATACTAACTGCCTGTGAAATGTCGGGTCTTGTACACACCATTGCATACATCAAGCTACCCACTGCATTAGAATACGGAACTTGCAACATGTATTCTCGTTCCGTATTCGTCGAAGGAGATAGTTGTGCAGAAAGCTTGAAATGAGAAGCTAACGGGGTACTTACAGGTTTGGTCTGCTCGTTCATGCCAAACTGCTGTAGTACTTTCTTCAAATACTGCTTCTGAGACAAGCTAACTCTGCCATGAGCTCTATCTCTACATATTTCCATGCCGAGAATCTTTTTAGCTTCTCCTAGATCTTTCATCTCAAACTCGAGATTGAGTTGAGTCTTTAATCTTTCAATCTCAACTTTGCTCTTAGATGCTATTAGCATATCATCAACATATAAGAGCAAGTATATGAAAGTTCCTTCTTGTAGCTTCTGAAAATACACGCAATGATCAAATTTACTTCTTGTGTACCTTTGCCCTTTCATGAACTGATCAAATCGCTTGTACCACTGCCTCGGAGATTGCTTCAATCCATAAAGCGACTTTGTCAGTTTGCAAACCCAATTTTCTTTTCCAGCAACCTTGAATCCATCTGGCTGAGTCATATAGATTTCCTCTTCCAAATCACCGTGTAAAAACGCGGTCTTCACATCAAGCTGAACTAGTTCAAGATCATATTGCGCAACCAAGGCTAGCAAAATCCGAATAGACGAATGCTTCACAACTGGAGAAAACACTTCATTGTAGTCTATTCCTTCTTTCTGAGCGTAACCCTTTGCTACCAATCTAGCCTTGTATCGAATTTCATTTTTTCCAGGAAATCCTTCATTCTTTGCATATACCCATTTGCATCCAATTGCCTTCTTTCCCTTGGGCAGTCTCACCAACTCCCAAGTCCTATTTTTATGAAGAGACTGCATTTCTTCATTCATAGCTTGCTTCCACTTTACACCATCAGAGTTACTTATTGCTTCTGTGTAAGTGGAAAGAACATCATCATCTGCAATTGGAAGTGCATAGGCCACCATATCGTCAAAGCGAGCAGGCTTACGAATCTCTCTTCTTGGCCTCCTATATGCAATTGAATCTTGTTGCTGTAGAAGTTCTTGGGTCGAAACTTCTTCATCATTTGTTCTTTCAATATTAGCTGGATCATCATTAACCTTTTCAAACTCCACCTGCTGCAAAGTACTACTGGTTTTGTCATCCTTTTGTGAATCCTCGTTCTTCATCATGGTTGATTCATCAAAAGTTACATCTCTACTGAAAACAATCTTCCTTGTATCAGGACACCAGAGACGGTATCCTTTTACACCACCAGTTATACCCATGAATAATGCTTTCTTTGCTCTTGGGTCTAACTTAGATTCTTTTACATGATAATATGCAGTGGAACCAAAAACATGTAAAGAATCATAATCAGTAGCAGGTTTACCAGTCCACATCTCCATAGGAGTTTTTCTATTTATTGCAGCTGATGGCAATCGGTTAATTAGATGGCACGCATATGTAACTGCCTCAGCCCAAAATTCCTTGCCCAATCCAGCATTGGACAACATACATCGAACTTTCTCTAGTATAGTCCGATTCATGCGTTCTGCCACCCCATTCTGCTGTGGTGTATCTCGAACAGTGAAGTGTCGCACAATGCCCTCATCTTGACATACTTGTAGAAATGGATCATTTTTGTACTCAGTACCATTATCTGATCGAAGTCGTTTGACCTTTCGACCTGTCTGAGTCTCCACCATCTTCTTCCACTTCAGAAATGCATCCAAAACTTCATTTTTTCTTTTCATTAGATACACCCATACTTTTCTTGAATAATCATCAAGAAAAATGACAAAATAGTGCATACCTCCCAAAGAAGCCACTTTGGTAGGTCCCCACACATCACTGTGAACATAGTCCAGAATTCCTTTCGTATTGTGAATTGCTGAACCAAATTTTACCCTCGTCTGCTTGCCCAGAACACAATGTTCACAGAATTCCAATTTGCAAGAATTTGCACCTTTCAACAAGCCTTGCTTCGCCAAAGTCTGCAAAACTTTTTCACCAGCATGTCCCAATCGCCTATGCCATAACCTGGTAGCCTCTGAATCTGCATCTTTCGCAGAAGCTGTTGATGTTGATCCAATAACTGTACTTCCATTTAAATAGTACAAGTTATTTCTTCTAGTGCCTTTCATCACCGTCAATACCCCAGCTACTACCTTTAGTAATCCATCTCTCAAAGTGATTGTGAGCCCTTTAGATTCTAGGGCCCCTAATGAGATGAGATTTTTCTTCAAGCTGGGTACATAGCGAACATCTGTCAGAACTTGGATTGAGCCGTCATGGTTCTTCAATTTGATTGTACCTACACCCATTGTCTTACAGGCACTATCATTGCCCATAAAAACAACTCCACCTTCTAGTTCTTCAAGACTAGAAAACCAGTCCTTATTAGGACACATATGGTAAGTACATCCCGAATCCAATATCCACTCATCCGTTTGACATGCCATTGCCATGCCAACCAAGCTAAAGTCTGACTCCTCATCATGCTCCGCTACACATGCATTAGAAACAGACTTGCCCTTTTGTAACTTAGGACAATTCTTTTTCCAATGCCCTTTCTCACGACAAAAGGCACATTCATCTTTGGCGGGTCTCCCTTTGGACTTACCCCTTCTACCAGGTTTGCTGCTGTGTGAACGACCTCTTACTGTTAAGACTTCTGCAGTTGTATCTCTGTGATCTCTTTTATCTTTCTTTCGAGTCTCAGATCTATACAACGCACTACAGACTGCATCAAATGTGATTGAATCTTTCCCATGAAGCAATGTGGTGGTAAGATGATCATATTCATCAGGAAGGGAATTCAACAACAATAATGCCTTGTCTTCATCTTCAAATTTCTCATCCAAATTTAGCAAGTCTGCTAAAATTTTATTGAATGAGTTCAAATGGTCATTCATCGACATACCGGGTGCATACGTGAACCGAAAAAGTTTTTTTTTCATATAAAGCCTATTTTCAAGACTTTTCGTTAGAAACTTTTCTTCCAATGTATCCCACAGCTTCTTCGCTGATGTCTCCCTCATGACGGAGTACTTCTGCTCTTTGGCCAAACATAGGCGGATTGTACCACACGCCTATCTATTGATCTTGGCCCACTCCTTGTCATCCATCTTGTCAGGTTTTTCTTCAAGGGCTATATCCAGCTCTTGCTGACATAAGACATCCAGGATCTCACACTGCCACATACCAAAATTATTGGTACCGTCAAATTTCTCTACTTCAAATTTTGCATTTGTCACAGTAGTCCTTGCTGATGACGATGCTGCTGCCATTTTTCTCCTCAATCCCAACTACTGTATACGTGAACAGTACCGTATACGTGAATAGTGCCGTATACGTGAATAGTACTGTATACGTGAATAGTACCGTAAACGGTCGTATTCCCCAAGTACGAACCTGGCTCTGATACCAATTGTTGCACGGAAGCGTGTGAAAGAGTAAAATTATTGTACTGAAAAATCACACTAAGTTCAATTCCCAGGAAAGAGAGGTGGATCACGAGGATCGCTTACATACCAGATCTTTCCTAGCCAGAATATCCCTCTATCGTAATTTAATAGCACAATAAATTACTACAATGACACTTGCAAAATATGCAGAACAAAAAAATAAAGAACACTAGAATTTTAACGAGGTTCAGCAAATTTTGCCTACGTCCTCGGGCATTACCAAATATATTTCACTCCAAAAATACAAGTGAAAGTTTACAAATAGGGAGAGAGAACAATTGCCTTAAGTAGAGAATGGCAAGTGTGGGATGAAGAAAGTAAGAAATGGTTAGGCCTATTTATAGTTGAGGTTCAAGGATCAACTTGCAATGTCCCTATACAATTAGGGACCAAAATTGCAATTATCCCATGCCAACTTTTAACCCAACTTGCCAACCAATTTTACTTTCTACTTTCGGTGCCCACCCTTTTTGACTTTTCAAACAATGGGTGGGTTCCAATATGAAGTACTGTTGTCCGATACATATTTGAGCATAGGTATGCGGATATGACCCTTCAAATACATATAAAAACTTGAACGTAATACCCAAATTCTAGTGACAAAGAATGGGATTCAATTTCTAAAAGAATTCACACTAATGCATCAATGCAAAATTTCCAGAACAGGCCAACAATTCAATATGACATCTTGATTACGAGGGCTAAAGCCATTTTTAAAGTAATCTCACAACGCAACAATGTGAATTTTCATCGACCAGTAAGACAGTGTGAAAAGAAAGATCAAGGCGCCAAGGCCTCAACTTCAGCTCACCTTGCCTCCCTAGAGAAACCAAACTGACACAACTTCGAACGATACACAAACCTATGTTGCTCCATCTTTTAAAGTGTTTGTGCTCGATACTCAGGCCCAACAAATATCTAGATATAGGTATAAGGATATGACCCTTGAAGGACCTTTTTGAATACATTGGAAAAGCTTACAAGAAAAATTGAACATACCCATGTTGGGCATATAGCTGTATCCAACACTCATACCCGAGTCTGAGTGATATAGACACAAAATCCTACTTTAAAATTATTAGGTTACTCTATCCCTAGCTTTTTGGATAGAAGGGGACACATAAATTGCCATACCTCATAGGAAGACGTAAGCTCTGAAAGCTTGGCAGCTCGAACAGAAGCAACATGATCATTAATGTCATGACGTAGCTTATCCCTGATTTTGGAGGAATCCCAATTTGCTAGCTCAACAGCAGCATCTGGAAAAAAAGTTGTCAAACTCAAAAGTACTCAATATACCTTATCAAGCAAAGAAAAAAAAACTAAATGACTCACAGATGTAGAACCAAATCTATTAAATGCAAACAGTATAAAGACTAGTAAATTGAAATTTCAGCTCATAGTAATGGCTTTGTCGCAACAAGTCACAAACAAGTTGCAACTCACCATGCAACTAATTTTAGTAATGGCTTTGTCGTAACAAGTCACAAACTACGTTGCAACTCACCATGCAACTAATTTTTGTAACAAGTCGCAAACTTAGTTGCAACTTATCATGCAAATAATTTTTTTTTAGATTTGTTTATATTTGATTGACAATTTTCAACGTAATTTTGGATAGCAAATTAAGTGATTTTGTGCAGCTAAAATTGTGATATCACACAGCTAATCAGGGGAGATAATTCTCAGCAAGGAAACTAGTAGATGGGATATGATTATCTTTCCATTTATTAAGAGATATGCAATCGAGAGGGATATGGATAATCCTTACATTTTTCTCAAATATTATCTAAGCCATAATGATAATGGATATTGGCAAAATTCTAGAGATTTGATCTGAGCCTACTAGCTGGATACACCCAGACTGAAATCTCTATATATTAAGGTTGCTACTTACATTGAGTGTGTGCATTTGAGTGTGCACTTATCTATTCATTAGGAGAAACTTTTATTTAATGTAAAATTTGATCAAACTGTTTCAGCAATTTGTTCTAAACTTTCATGGGAAAATTTTTTTTGGGGAAATTTCTTCATTGTAATTAAATGAGAGTGACTGCAATATTTGTGAGTGTGATTAGGCTTAAATCATCTCTTATACCATGAAGATTATAGTGATTTACTGTTTAGACAGGCTCTGCGGATGTGGGGTTGGATCCAAACTGTGTAAACAATCACCTGTGTTCATTGTTTATTGTTTCTGTTTTTAGTTATATCTTAAGTCGCATGTAAACAAGGAACTTCTCAACTACTCCAACACTTACAATTGGTGCTAGAGCTAGACATAAGACGAATTTGGTGGGATCATGTTGTTAGTTGCTGAATTAGGGAAGGAAACTTGATCTACATGCCACCTATGCTTGATAGCTCGAATTATGCCTACTAGAAACACGAGTTTTTATAAAATCTATTCATAAGAAGGCATGGAGAGCAATCCTAACAGGTTGGGAACCTCTAGTTACTGAAGTTGATAGTGTTCACACTCTCAGACTCAAAATTACATGGTTAGCCAAAGAGGACAAAACACCTAGTTATAACTCAAAGGCTTTAAATGCAATCTTCAATGGTGTTGACCCCGAGGAATTCAAGCGTATCTCCAATTGTGTTTCTGCTCGTCAAGCTTGGATAACTCTTGAAACCACACATTAAGGACCCACTAGTGTAAAGCAGTCAAAGCTCCAAATGCTAACAACTAGATTCAAAAACTTAAGAATGTATGAGGAAGAGATTCTTTCTGACTTTTATGTTAAGTTATGTGACATATCTAACCAAGCTTTCACCTTTGACGATGATTAATCCAATGAAATTGGTGCGTAAAGTGCCAATATCCCTCTTAGAAAAATTTGAATCAAAGTAACTATCACTGAAGAAGCTAAGGATATCAATACTATAAAAACATATAAGTTGCTTGGGTCACTTCAAACATTTGAAATGAATTTAGAGGAATCCAAAAGGGATATGGTAAAGTCAGAGCAAAACATTGCTCTGAATGTCACATCTCTAGTTGCAACTTGTGAAGAAACTACCATTGAGGACCTATAGAAGCAGCTAGTTCTTCTTACTAAACGTTTAAATCAAGCCTTCATAAAACTTTCAAGGAGAAACACCGGGAATGATGGAGGTCATGGCTTAAACAAAAGCAAAGGCGAATATATTGTTAAAGAAGAGAAGTGTCAAAGAAAAGAAGAAAAACATTAAATGTCATGAATGTAAAGGCTATATATATATATGCAAGATAATGGATATGGGCAAAATTCTAGAGATTTGATTTGATTCCACTAGTTGGATGCACCCAAACTGAAATCTCTATATATTGAGGCTGCTATTTACATTAGACGTGTGGATTATATGGGGGTGAGGCTGCAACATTTATGAGTGGTTGGACTTAAATCTTCCCTTGTATTATAAAAAATATTGTGATTTAGTTTTTGGATAAGGCCTCGCAGATTTAGGATTGAATCTAAACTGCAAAAATAATTGTCTGTGTCCATTGTTTATTGTTTCAGTTTTCAATTGTTTCTCAAGTCGCAACTAAACAAACAACTTCTCAGCAACTTCAACACTTACAAGCTGAAAACTCAAAACTTTTTAATGAACTCTTTCCCATTTCAAACCTCTTGAACTTGTGTTTTATAACTTTGGTTTATAACTCAGAGAATGATTATGAAGTTCAATCATACCTGTTGAAATATTTGAAACCCCTATATTTTAAAGTTATTTAGGTAAATAAATCTTATTTAGGTAGGTAAATCTTAGAATAAATCATTTGCGATATTTTAGAAATATTTTATTTTATGTTTTAGTAGTTTATTAGAATAATGGAATTATTTTTTTATCTTCTAGTACTTTATTAGAATAAGGGAATTATTTTCCCAATTAGGTTATGACTCGTATCAGGGTTAGGTTAAATCTCTAGTAGCATCATGGTTAAAACAACCTTCACTAGAGATAAGAGATCCAACAGTCAAATAGAGGAAGAAAATTTTACCGTTGAAACAACTAATGAAAATTATGAGGGCCAAAGTTCTCTAGAAAGTCTTCATTCACTAAGGAACAATTAGAGCATCTACACAAGCTTTTTCAATCACCACAATTTCGGATGAATTCTTCTGTTCCTAACTCATCCAATAATCTTTCTTCCTCCTTTGCCCAATCAAGTACTGATTTTTTTTTGTTTTTTTCATTGTCAAGCCTTATAAAACAAACATGTGGATCGTTGATTCTAGAGCTAGTAATCACATGACTAATAGTCATTTTCTTTTTTCAACTTACAGACCTTATGCAGAAAACAAAAAAATCAAAGTAGCAGATGGTCGTTCTCGGCAATAGCCGGGAAAGGCACTGTTAAAATTTCGCCTTCCTTGGTTTACATGATGTTTTACATGTGCCAAATCTAGCTTGTAATCTCATATCGGTCAGTAAATTATCTCAGTCCTCAAATTGTCATGTTATATTTGACTTATCTATGTGTAAATTTCAGGACATAGTCTCGGGGAGGATGATTGGCAATGCTAAAAAATCTGATGGAATTTACTTTCTTGACGATGACCATCTAAGTCAACCAGCAACTACTTTATGCTTAAATTCTGCTTCTAGTTTTGATAAGGTTATGATTTGGTATTATAGGCTTGAATATCCTAATTTTTACTATTTAAGATATTTGTTACCTGATCTATTTAAAAATAAAAGTTCTTCTTCATATCACTGTGAATTTTGTGAATTAGTTAAACATCATTGGTCATTCTTCCCACCTCAAAAATATGAAGCTTCCAAGCCTTTTTCGTTAATTCATAGTGATGTTTGGGGACCTTCGAAAGTCTTAACTTTTTCAGGAAAACATTGGTTTGTCACATTTATTGATGATCATACTCGCATTTGTTGGGTTTTTTATTAAAAGATAAGTCTGAAGTTAAAAATGTGTTTCAACCTTTTTATGCTATGGTGAAAACACAATTTGGTGTGAGAATAAAAGTATTAAAAAAGTGACAATGGTGGGGAAGTTTTTAGTGACAAATTAGGTGTTTTCTTAACCAAACATGGTATAGTCCACCAAAACTCTTGTACAAATACACCACAACAAATTGGGGTTGTAAAAAGAAAAACTTGACATCTTTTGGAAGTAAATAGAGAATTGATGTTCACTAGTCAGGGACCACATTATCTTTGGGGCAAAGCCTTGTTAACAGTTACATATCTTATTAATAGAATGCCTAGTAAAACTCTAAACTATAAAACTATACTCGAGTATGTAAGCTCAGGAAATCTTTGTATGGTCTAAAGCAGTCTCCTCGAGCTTGGTTTGACGGTTCACTAAGTTGTTAAAAAACAAAGTTACTCACTCACAAGGGCAAGCTTATCACACAATGTTCTATCGACACTCACAAAAAGGTAGAATAACAGTTATTATAGTTTATGTCGATGATATCATTCTTACAGGAGATGATGCAGATAAAATAAGGCGTCTCAAGGAGCATCTAGCATTGGAGTTTGAGATCAAAGACTTGGGTCATTTGAAATACTTTCTTGGAATGGAAGTTGCTCGATCAAAGAAGGGTCTTATGGTCTCTCAGAAAAAAATATGTGATTGATCTTTTAAAAGAGGCTAGGATGAGTGGTTGTCGCCCAACTGACACATCAATTTATCCAAATGTAAAATTCAAAAATAAAGGTTGATTAGTTGATAAAGGGCAATACCAAAGATTAGTTGGTAAGTTAATTTACTTATCAAATACAAGGTCAGATTTGTAGTGAGCTTAGTGAGTCAATTTATACACTCCCCAATAGAGGAACATGAAGTAGTGTTTCAAATTCTGAGATACTTGAAGAGTTCACTTGGAAATGGCTTATTCTTCAAGAAATCCAAACAAAAAGGAATTGAAGCTTATATAGATGCAGACTGGGCAGGCTCAATAACATATAGAAAATCTACATCAAGATACTGTACATTTGTTTAGGGAAACCTTATAACTTGGCGAAGTAAAAAACAAAATGTTGTAGCAAGAAGTAGTGCAAAGGCTGAGTTTAGATTAATGGCTCAAGGGATTTGTGAAATGATGTGGTTAAAAAGAATTATGGAAGAGCTGAGGAAACTAATAACTTCATCAATGAAGTAGTACTGTGATAGCAAAGCTGCCATTAGTATTGCTCACAATTCAGTCCAGCATGACAAAATTAAACATGTTGAGATTGATAAACACTTTATCAAGGAGAAGATTGAAGAAGGCCAAGTGTGCATGTTGTTTATTTATTCAAAACAACAAATTGCTGACATACTCATCAAAGGGCTTTCTAAGACAAGCTTTGATTTTATTGTAAGCAAGTTGGGCATGATTTATATATATGCACCACCTTGAGGGAGGGTGTTGAAATATGTGAAACCCCTATATTTTGGGCATATATTTTAAAGTTATTTAGGTAGATAAATCTTATAATAAATCATTTGAGATATTCTATTAGAATAAGAAAATTATTTTCCTTAGTACTTTATTAGAATAAGGGAATTATTTTTCCAATTAGATTATGTCTTTTTTTTCTATTTAAATTCCGTAGTTTAGTTAATAAAAGACAGAACAGTTTTATTAAATGCTCCCTTAAAAACTTTCAATACCTGCATATCCTGCATCAAATGAAGCCATGTAAGTTTCAATGCACTTGCGAGCAGCCACTGAGAACCCCTCATCTCCTTTCAAAGCCTTATCAAATGCTTCCTTAAAATTTTCAAGAGTTTCGATCCTTAAATGTCCTAGCATGGATTGGTAGGCTGGTTGGACAATCTAAGTCATAAGACAAGGCAAATGAGATGAGAAAAATTAATAACGGACACTAATTGGTCAAGAATACTATAGAATGCTCTTACTTGGAGCAGCTTTTCTTCAAGGTGCTTTCGCTTTGCAGATCTCACACCTTCATCAAAATATGTGGCTTCTGCATCATATCTAAAATCAGAACAAAATAGAACAAGAAACTCAATCACTGATATGGTAGTAAGCCATGGAAAACCCAATAACCAACAGGTCTTTGCCTAAGCTCAGCTCATCCAAATGCTTATATAGATAGTAGCCTACTTATAACTTCAACATTGAAACAATCATCTCAATCTCATTAAGTGGTCTTACTCTGATAGAGAAGTGTAGAGAATTGAATTTAGCTTCTTCCCAAAGCAAGCAACTGGACCAGATTTTACAGCTTCTTCCAACGAATGCCAATTCTGTTATATGAAGTAGTAGGTTGGTTAGCATACAAATGTTTTTGAATTAAATGCTTACTTACATGTACAAATACCTCATTTGATGTAAAACTAGTGTACTTTTCACTGGCAATTTCTTCACAGCGTACCGTAGCCACCATGACCTAAAGCAAATGGAGCATGGATAACAACAATAATTACAAATTTCATTCAAGTTAAATATGTCCTAAAGGTCACCTTATGGGCTGGAAGATCAAGGTCCTTATTCTCCTTAATGACTTTCCAGATATGTTGTGCACTAAAAGAGAACCCTGAAGCCGGTACTGCTCCCCTCCGATCTCCTGCAATCCCCCCGGGTGCAATAGAGTGGAAGAATCGTTGTCTCAAATTAGCCACCTTCAGTAAGATAATAAATAAGAAGATAAACTGTCAATTTGCATGCCATTTAGTCAAAAGTTTCAGGACCATCATCCAACATACATGCAAATTTATAAATGGTAGGCAGACATGGTTTTTTTAGCATGCAATGAATACTGAATGCATGAGATGACCCAAATACAAACAGGTTACCTGCTCCTTAAACAGCTCTTCCTTTCCTTCATAACTAGAAAGCGCAACAACCTCAACCTGTGTATTATCAGCAATAGCATTAAATTATCAGAAGTAATCTCATAGAAAATGTATAGGGATACACTTTTGTTGCAAGAAACCAAACCCAATATCTTACGTTGAAAAATTCACTTAATGAAGTTTCCATTTGTGCTTCTGGCTTAGGAACTGAGTCCCATATCTGCATTTCAAGAAAATCGGGTCAAAAGAAAACATTCTGAAGTTAATCAGAAAAGCAAGGAGGCATAGGATCCGCATATTTATACCTTCCGGATATCTTCTCTCAGAACAGGTTCCAAATGTTCCAGTGGTGTCTGTAAGCAAGAAATCTTTAAGTAACCATAAACTCAATCGAAATAAGAAATCGTTAAATGAAAATGATGAATAATAATAGCTCTCTAAACGCAAAATGCTCTCCATTAAGAAAAAATCTACCCACCCTAGTTTTATCGCGGATGACAAACATCAAAGTCGTTTTGCGGGGACTAAACAATCGCATCATGACCTGCAACCAGGACAACCAATTAAATCACATAACCACATGAATTCAGCGCACTGCTTAGAAAGGGAAACAATATTGTGAATACCTGGAATACAGTTTTCAAAAGAGGTTTATTAGCTGCTTGCTCACGACCAATATCATGACACCACCTAAATGAAAGTTGCTCAAAATATTACTTGTACATACTGCAGATAGCAATAAGTCCTTCAATGAAGGTGCAACTTATATCAAGCATCATGTAAGTGCCGAAACTTACATGTTTATCAGTACTATATCTGAAACTGCCAGTGCAAAAAGCGCACTTTGTTTCTCAAATGCTGTGTCATCCTGGAATAATACAAAAAATTTATATGTAAAAGAGCAAGAAACAAAAATGCACAGAGATAAAACACTTCGTATTCAACTTTTATTATCTGGATTCCAACTATTATTCAGTACAGTTTCATTCGTCACTCTAGCCTTGATGTTATTAAAGCAGCAATAACTCTGTTCGAAAATTACTGAGGATTCTTTTAACTAAAAACCCACTGTAAATTAAATTTACTCTTTAATAATGGCCTGTTTGATTTCATCAATTTCACATATAATATATATTAATCATATCCTAGTTAAGGCTATTGAATAAATATAACCTATTGTAGATCATCATTGCAGAAATTTTAACAAAAGCACCTCTCCACGTTCTCTTCCATCGGTACCCTCCAAATCCATTACTAGGGTGCAAGGCTCTAGACCAGCGCATTTTGCTATCCAAATACCTTTAGTGGTTTGAGACCTGACAAGAATCCCATTAGTTGTTTTTGAGGCAACTAAAACAAAAGCAGTGTGTTATTATGGAGCAACGTAACTGACCTTCCCATAAATGCATCCATTTCCCTGAAATTTGTATGAAACAAATGGTTTAACAGTGTGCTTTTACCTGTCATGATCATGGAAAACTAAGTGAAACGTTATCTGACACAACTAGAACTTATATAACTACAATAGAATGATAAAACACGAAATAAATAAAATCTCTGATCATTTGAACCAATAAAAATAATGATATAACAAATATCTGAAACTAATTATAGAAGTCACTGTTGTCAAGGGTGCAAGGCGCACGGTAGGCACTAGAACCCTTTTATTGCCTCGAGTACGAGGCACAAAAAAAAGCACGGAACGTGTATATGTGCGTCCATCTGTGTGTATATATAATAAGCTTAGGACATATAATTATGGTAATAAACTCTAGAGAGTGATCATTTTATCTACGAAACGAGCATTTTTTTTGTTGGCCAATATGAATGATATAGTTAAATACTCAAATATTAAGAAGTGAAAAGTCTGATGCTATCCGTTGCTTTAGTGGTAAAGATACATCTAATGAAAACGGTTAAAAGAACAAAGAAATTGAAGAGAACTTCAGGCCTTTTATGTCTATTGCTTTAATAAAAAGGAAGCCTAGGCGCACCAGCGCCATGCACCTAATCAAATCACCTCGCCTGAAATGATCCAAGTTGCTTTTGCAGTCTAGCGGTAAGACACAAGGCCAAGGCATGCCTTGATATCACTGACAGAAGTAATGCAACAAAAACATGAAGAAGCAAGGCCATGTCAACATGAGATGTCGAAAATTGAAGTGACCCAACTTCCAGCTAATCATGCTAACTTGTATCCCACATGTTGAATTCAATATTACTAGACCAAATGTAAACAAAAAAAAAAATGAAGCAGCTGGGTAGGAATATACATCTTAGGAACAAGGCAAGTATAAGCATGAAAAGCAGGATTTCATGAAGATATCGAAGCATACCGCTACTTTGCGGTCCCATGATGGAAACCACAGCATATGACAACCCACATTCAGCAAGTTTTATTTCCTTGACAAAACGATCAATTCCCTCATCATTGAATGAACCATCTCCGTTGATAACTTGAGTTGAACAACATTCTTCACTCTCAGCTGAGTAGCGACAGTTTTATAGCACCCATAAGCGAATTGAAGGAAAAGCTTCCACATATAATACCATTTTTCCTTGTTAATTTAAAGACTAAATGATCCATATCGATTGCTCAAAGACAAAATACCACAAAACAAATAGTATATTCATTGATTTTGACAGAGAAATCTCATGTATTACGTGGCTAAAGAATTGATGGTTCTAAATCCGATTTTCCTTTTTTTTCTTTTTCCATTTTCCTTAGCTTTCTCAGCAATCAAACATGCAGTAAACATACATTTAACCTCCGCTACTAATCTAAGCATCACAATAAAATTTCAGATTTCCACCACTTAAAGGAACTGATGAAAACCAAAAAGTAAATAAATTTAAAGTTAAATTTTCAATCATTAAGGAAGCTTTGCATGCTTTTAATGCTCTCCTCCCCTTTGTATTACATAAATTTAAAATCCGACTATCCTTCTTTTCTTTTCCTTTCTTTTTCCTTAGCTTTCTTAGCAGTCAAACATTCAATAAACATAATTTTTGTTCTCTGTTACGATCCAAACATCACAGTTGAACACTTAAAGAATTAGTTGAACACCAAAATATATACAATAAAGTAAATCTAAATTTTCAACCAGTAAGGAAACATTGCATGATTTAACGCTCTCCTCCCCTTTATATCACAAAAATTGAAAATCCGATTATCCTTCTTTTTCTTTTTCTTTTTTTCCTTCTCATTTTCCTTTGCTTTCTCAGAAACCAAACATGCAATAACATCACAGTTACTACTTAAAAGAAGCTGTTGAAAACCTAAATAAAAAATAAAAAAAATCTAAATTTTCAATCATTAAGGAACAATTGCATGCTTTTAACGCTCTTCTCCCCTTCGTATTACAGAAATTCAACAAAGAAAGCAAAGTACGTTATAATTAATTCATGAAATAAAGGAACGAATCATTGAAAAACAGCTATAAATCAAATAAAAAAAATAAGAGATCACAATTTTTTTTTTTAAAATGTAATAAGCAGAAGTGTACCCATAAAACCTTCTTCGAAATTGATAGCTGGAAAATATTGATGAGATCGATATCAATGAAAGACAATAGAGAGAAAATGAGTGACTTTTTTTTTATTTTTTATTTTCAAAATTTTTTAATCCTTTCCTTTTTTTGTGGTCAAAAATAACCATTTTAAACTGTAATTTTTTTTCTCCGATTTTGCATTTTCTAAGCTTTATTTATACAAAATTTAGAATAAAATGTATTCCCAAAATTATTTCCATAACCCACGAATCAAGCGAAAGACGTAGAAGGACCTGATTGGCTGTCTGAACTTTGAAGACAAAAAAGTAGTTTGTACAGTTAAAAAACCAACGGTTTTTTTTCGCTGACAATTTTTGGTGGGAAATTTTGCCGCCCATTTATTTATTTTCAAAATATTATTCGTATTATTATTTAATTCATATTTTTGTATTATTTTAGTATTGTTTTCACCCACACATTGGATTTACAATTTGTTGAAAGTTTTTATATTTTTCATATATTTAATTTTTAATATTTAAATTTTTATTTTTAAGAATTTAATTTTTATTTTTTTGAATATAAAAATTTAGGTTCATTTGTTAATATTATTAGAATTATTTTGTGTTGATGTGATATTTTTAAAAAAAATGATAACCATTTAAAAAAAACATTTTAACAAACTTTAATTTAATAAAATCTTAACAATGCTAATAATTCTTAAAAATTCACATTGTCATGTTAATTAGAATAAAGTATTTAAACTAGCTAATAATATTATAAAAGTTGAGACATTAAATTATGTCAAAATTAAAGTATATAAACTAAATATCAAATTTGAGCGAATTTTAAATATCAAATTTAATTATTTTTGTAATCTAAAAAGTAAAGAGATTTAGGGTCTTCTTCTTAATATGTATAGTTGTATAGATATGTACATTGACGGCCGAGGTGGAATGTGTCCCAAATTAGTAAACATATTTTTGTTAGGTTAAAATATGTATTAGGTCTATGTACATTTCACAAATTCGAAATTTAATTTTTATACTTTTATTTTTAAGAGTTTAGTCTATTTACTTTTTAAATTTTAAAATTTAAGTTCAATTATTAATATTGTTAATTTTTTATTAAATTTGTTGCTATAAAAAGCTTATCGACTTGTGTTATTTTTGTGGTTCTCTAGTTCATATTGTTAGATCTTGTGAAGATGCTCTGCCATTGGTGGAAGAGGGGAGTCTTTGTTTGAAATATGGGCTGCATCTGAGAGTTAATATCGGGAAGTTTGGTGACTTTAGTTCTGGTGTGGGTAGCAGTAAGATGAATTTTAGAAACAAAACGGGAATTTCTAAGGGGGTGGATACAAGGGAGGAGCTGGTTTGGAAAGGGAGGAGGGCGAGAGTGGTGCGTGAGTTGATAGAAGGATGTGAGTGTAAGTTGTGGATTGTTACCAATCTTTGTACTATAAGTTGTGGATTTAATTTATGTACTTATTAATTTTAAAAATTTAGTATTGACTTAATTGGTAATTGTTAATTTTTGCTATTTTCAAAATTTTACACGATAAATATAATATCACATGTGTAACATCATATTACCTTATTATTTTTACATAATACTCACAAAAAAATTATATTATTTTAATTAATGAATTTATAAATTATTTTACTAAATTTTAAAATTCAAAAAATATCTAAAAATATCAAATTAAAAAACAATAATTAAATCCATAATTTACATAGAGTATGAGACTAATAATAATCTAACAGATTTATTTCTAACGTTAAAATTTTAAATTTTAAAAATATAATAACTAACTTACTTACATAGTACAAAGATTAATGGCAAAATTAGTGCTTTTTATATTTGAATTAAGTTGAGTTGAAAAGCAACCTCTCAAGTCTGAGAGTTTCTATTATTCAAAGTTTGTTTCTCTTTTACGAGAGTCGGTTTGGATTTGTTTTCCTTTAATTTCTTGAGTTTCCAACTTTCTGAATGTGTGCCTTGTTTTTTTTTTTTCGGCTTAATCCCAAATTTAGGCACTAATATTGGTATATTTTGTTAAAGTGACCTTAATTGTATTTTTGAGATTTTTTTTTGTCATCAACATTTGCTTTTTTTTTAACTTTATTTTCTAATAGATTTAATGAAAGTATCGTTAAAAAAGTTAACAGGGATGATGTGAAATTTTATAGGTGAAATAATTTGAATATAATGTAATTTATTACTTAAATAACCCTATAAATTAATTACATATAAAAAATAATAAAATAATACGTAAAATTAAAAAAATAACTCTTAATTTAAAGAAAATAAATGTAATTATCTAAAATAATAACTCAGTAGAAACAAACATATAAAGGATCGAAACCTTTTGAAAAAAAAGAGATTAAAATATTAAATTTATTCATTAAATTTATTAAAAAAATAATTTTAAAAAATAAAAAATTAATAACTAAAAAAGGCTCAAAAATATAATTAACACTATTTTGATAAAATATATAAATATTAGTGACCATGTATTTTTTTTAGTCTTGGTAAATTTTGAGTCAGTTTTCTTGTTTTATAAGATCTGCTTTATAATTTGTTTACGGAATGCGGTAAATGATTGGGCATTGACAAGGGTTATAGAAGGTTTGCACTTCAACAATATATTTGCGTGTTATGGAAATTGGTTGATTTCGTTGTACAATTAGTAGAAGAGAGGGATGGGATGGCACGCTAATGGAGCTCAGTCAAGTGTTGAAGTTTTTAAGGTTTTGGGTATATATACCTAAAATGAAAAATTGTTCTTTTAGTCTTTTAAAAATTTTTAAATTTTAAATTAATAAAAGTAAAATTATATTTTAATTTTTAAAAAAAATAAAATTTTGATTTAATTTTTTAAAAAAATAAAATTTTGATTTAATTTTTTAAAAATTATAAAAATATAAATTATTAAAAATTATAATTTAATTTCGACTCCCCTTAGTGTAATGAAATGGACTAGCAAAAGGAAAATTTACCCCATGGGAATTGTGAATTTCGAATTCTGAAAGAAAATTGGAAAAGAAAATTTGAAAGGGAAGAGGGATGTTTGATAGGTAAATATTTATTACATATTTTAGTTTCTTATTTGCTTGCAACTATTTATTGGAAAACGGGTCTTATTTTATGTTTACTATTTTTTTTACTTAATAAGTTTTTTTAAGGTATTTTTTTGATAAATGAATAGAATTTGAAGAAGGAAAAGCGATTTTGAAAAAATGAAAAGAGGAAAAGTTGAAAAAAGTGAAAAAGTAGAATTTGCCAAAGAAAGTCACAACTTGGCTTTCTTCAACCACGACATGTAATTTGGTTTTATCGCTCTAGCTATTCACCTTAAATAAGCATTGCAAATAATAGAGTTTAGCAATTAGGATGGGTTACTAACCCTTGGATAGGTTTTATTATAGGTGAACAAAAATTAAAATCAAATATATGAGTTTTTATAAAAAAAATAGAATTTATTTTAAGTAAATAAATCTCATTAAATTTTGATAAAATAATTACACTTAAAATTGTTTGTTTTTAATTTAACGGCCTTTACATATAAAGAAAAATCACGAAAGTTCTATTAAAACAAAAAAGAAAATAAAAAATAATAATATTTTAATAGAATACTTAAAATTCTATTAGTACTGTTTGTGGCGGGCCGCACATTTACATCGGGAATACTCACTATGTAACTCACTCCTTCGTCAAATAGGCTTATTGTGCCTTTCACATATTGAATACAATTATATATGCAATCCAATTTTATTTTTAATTAAAACAAGTTGATATAATTATTCAACCCAATAACTAATTTTCTATTCTCAAAAATATTATTCTATTCAATTAAATTATTTCCTCAACTAAATTCTAAATTCTTTAAAATCATGACAACTTTACCATATTAGAACCTACAAGTAAATTTAATCATTTTGTTTGGTAAAATTGCGACGATTAATTAATTTAATTTCACTTTATACTCATTATTCACTTACAATAAATTAAATAACAATTCAAAGAATTTTAAACAATTTTCAAGTCATCCCTTGTTCCCTTTAAGAAAATATTTATCATGGCTAGTAATTCATGCAATCTATTTTTCGTTCATCGTTTTCATTCATTTGGCATATCAGTTCTAATTGCAAGTAATACTATGTTGTATTGAGCTAGCAAAAGAAACGATCAGACATATTTAATTGGGAGTTTAAATAATTTGTAATTAAATTTCAACTCTTCATTTATTAATTACAATATTATTTAGTCATGAAGTCAATCCATTAAAAGTATCATAATTGAACTCTCTATTATTTTATGCTAACTACTACAATTAAAAATATAACATTTTAAAAAATAATTAAATATTAAATGCACAAAATGACATTAAAAATTAGTTATCCCTGACGGGAAGGGGAGCTGGATTTTGGGCTATAATCATTTTTTGGGAAAGTGTTCAGTTGCGGTTGTTGAGCTTCGAGGCTTATTGGATGGATTAATTCTTCTTCAGGAACAATGATATAATGAGGTCAGAATTCAATCGGATAATCTTGAGAATGTTATATCTATTAGAGACAATAAGATTATAGGTTCTAAAAACACGCTAATAAAGAGAATTCAACAAATTCTAGCATTTGAAAAAAAATGGTCCTTAAATTATGTTCCTAAAGAGACCAATCGAATAACAGATGCTTTAGCAAAAATGGCTCTATCAAGTGATGAAATGTTGCATATGTTTGAGGAACCCTCGTTGGAGATTAAAGAGATCTTGAATGAGAAATTTTGTTTGGATAACATTGTTATGAATATTTATATGTAATCTTTTGATTTATTTTAAAAAAGAAGAAGAGTTATTTCAACTTTGAAATTCATTACCCTTCTTACAATTCTTTTTAATAATATGTTTTTCTTTTTTTATCAAAATACTACAAATCTTTTTGTTTATTTGTTTCTAGTTAATATCAAAATTACATTTTCCTTACAATGTTCCATTTCAACATTTTTTTTTGAAATTGCTTGATTCAAAATTTAAATACTAAAATTAATTATTTTATATTTTATCAGCAGGACATATGACCAAGGACCTTTTTGTGTCACTATTTTATAAAAAGTTATCAAAAGATATTATCATTTTTTTGTTTGTTAAAGCCCACACTCCAAAAACAAGTTAGAGTTGTTCAAAATATATTATTATTTATTTATTTTAATAAATTAATAATGTCATTCTTTATATTCTATCAAAAAAAATCATACTAGGTAAAAAATTAAAATTAGTTGATATTATATTTTATTGTATTATATATTACATTAAAATATCTTACCCATCACTATAATTAGATATTTAATATTTATATTTAAAAATTTAACAATAATTTTGTTTTTCAAAATTAAAACATTGCATCATCATAATTTACTTATTCTACGGTATAGTTATTGAGTTCATAATGATTTATTTTCAAATAATGTATAGTTATTAAGTTTATAATAAGTTATTTTCAAAGATTGTAGGATTGCATAAGTGTATTAATGATAAATTTTGATTGAAAATATTAATAAGGTATGGGCTATTGGATTAAGGGTGGGTTTGGATGGGTGGTGAGATGTGGTGTGGTGTGGTGCGGTGCGGTGCGGTGCGTTGTTTTAGTTTACTTTTTGTCTCACGCTATCACTATAGTATTTAATCTTACCGCTACCGTTATTTTTACACTAACGGCACATAAACGCACCGCTCATCCAACCCACTCTAAGGTTTTTTAAATTAAAAAGAAGAGACTTTTTAAGTACATGGACTAAATCACAAAATTTACTAAAGTACAAGCGTGAATACCAATTTTGACCAATATTTTTTGTGTTTATAATAGCCCCCTTCTAGTTGAAGACTCATTTCCCGCCTCTTTTCAAATTTATAACTAACTACAAAATAAAAAGGAAAAAAAAAATAGTGGCGTCTCGTAATAAAGGTCACATCATCAGAACCGGAGCGTCGTTGATGAACCGGCTGTTGGCAAATCAGGTTCTCAATCTCCAACTCTCTCTCCTTTTTGCCTCGAAACGACGCCGATTCCCTCACTAAGGTCTCGTCTATGGGGTTTCTGTTTCTCTATCTGTTTCAGCCCGATGGTACTCTCTCTCTTTCGATCCGTTTGATTTGAATCCAAGTTTTTAAATCTTAGATTTTTAGAAATTCTGATTTCTTTAATTTCAAATAAGTTCATCTTTATTTTTCCTTTCAGTTCGGATACATGCAATCCGATTAGTAATTGATTCATTTTGATTTGTTTGAGCATTTTTCGTTTCGATGATTTTGCTTCCATTTGTGATTTTTTCCTACTTAATTTAAACTGTATTTTCTTATACGTGTGTGTGCGCGCAGGTGATTCACCGAACGAAAGAGCCGACGCTATTATTTCCCAGAAGAACGTGTCAGCTTAGTTCTCATCAGATGCAAGAGGAATCATGGATATTTTGCTGGTATGTCAGTGTTTAATCTCTTTATGTGAATCAATTAACTTTCGGAAATTCCACTTTACTAGTAGTATCCGCATTGTACTTCGTGATTTGTGTGAAATATAGTTTGATTTGAAAATTTAGAATGGCTGGTTAAGTGGATTGGATCAGAATCCAACTTTTAGTTTTTGGTACAAAAGAGGCCTCGTCCTCAATGTCACAATTTAAGAGAGAAGTCATGAACACTAGAGTTTGATTGGGATACAAATGTTTATATTATTGCAACTGGAGAAGCATTTTTCTTGACAAAATCATGAGGTCCAATTGGTTAAAGCTGATAATATTTAGTGAATTGGTATGGATTGTTAGATGAAAAGAGGAGATAGTTTGTGGAGGCTAAGATTTAAATCTTATATTGTAAAAGGTGATTGCATGAATTATGTTAAAATTTGAGTTAAATTTGGTTTTATTGTTGATCAAGATAATATCGTCCTTATCTTTATAATGCGGTGTTATAATCTATGTTGCTTTGGGTTTTTGTTTTTAAGTGTTTGTGTTTGATACTTATGTTTAATATATATTTGGATAATAATATAAAGATAACATTTTTAAAGATAATAAATATTATAAAATTATATCAAAAAATTATTTTATAATAATAATATTTTGTTGGTATTACAAAAGTATGATTGTACAATATGAGATATCTTACGCATAAACTTGTTGAAGTAGTTCAACACATTGTTGTACATAGAACAGATTGTGGCACCACCCGAGGGATTTCTATGAGTCCTTAAAAGAGGACGCTTCTGGAAAGAATTTTTTTCCAAACATTAATTGGTCATGTATTAGCGGACGATATATATATGGTTCCACGGTGCATTGCCATTCGAAATCAATGTATTGGGCTTGGCCTTGTTGATCGATTCAGAACCTTTTGAACACAATCAATATCTATTCGAACTCTCTTTACTTGAATGAGTACATATTGGATTTGTTGATTATGTTATGGTCGGAGCTCCACTTATGGTGCCCTAGTTGAATTGGGAGAAGCTGTAGGTATTATTGTGGGGCAATCCATTGGAGAACTAAGAACGCAACTAACATTAAAAACTTTTCATACTGACAGAGTATTTATAGGGGGTATTGCAGAAAATGTACGAGCCCCTTTTAATGGAAAAATCAAATTCAATGAGGATTCTACACACACGTCATGGGCATCCTGCTTTTTTATGTTATATGAACTTCCATGTAATTATTGAGAGTGAAAATATTATACATAAGATGACTATTCCACCAAAAAGTTTATTTTAATTCAAAATGATCAATATGTAGAATCAGAACAAGTGATTGTTGAGATTCGCGCGGGAACATACCCTTTAAATTTGGAATCTAATTGTTGCAATATGGCCGTTGAAATTTTTAAACCATTTTACCTATTTGAAAATCCTATTTTTCTTCATTTTACAAGCAACAAAAGAGTTTCTCTTATTCTTCTCGATTCTCATATTTTTTTCTCTAAAAATTTGATATCTTACTAAAATTACATTAGAGGAAATTTTGTCTAGGTGATTGATTTTAAACTTGATCTTTCTTGAAAATTGAACCTAGTGTGATTTTTCTAGCCAAGCTTTTATGACCAACTTTAAAAATTTATTTCTATCTTATTTCTTGATTTCTTAAAGAAGAGTAATACCAATTATGTCTCGTCTTCCTTATTCAGGTGTACGAATATTGAAGTTATGTGTTAATCTTAGGGCGACAACGTCCACTATACGATTACACTAATCACATTGAATTTGCTTCTAAGGCAGTGATTTTTTCACGATATATTGATTCTTTCTTTTATTTAAGCTTGGTTTATTTTCTAGTTAGTGCCAACGATTTTGTTTTGTAGTCGTATTTTTTAAACATATTTTTATAACTAAATTAAAAATTTATCATTTTTATCATTAAATAACAATAGAGTTTTGTTTGAAGTATAAATTTTTTTTATCCAAGACAATTGAATTTGCATGATTATAATGATATCTCGACTTTTACACAATTCATTTTATAAGTGTGGAATATTGAATTGATTATTTAGTGAGGAAGGTTGAAAATCCTTAAATCGGAAATATACTGTTGTGTATTTGAATTCATGTTGTTATATATTTTTTATTGTTGTAATTGTAATCATGTTAATAGATAATTTGATTTTAGTTTTTTAAATAATTGTGATAACATTGGGTGATTAATAAAATATCGTTTTTATTAAAAAATATGGACAGAAGAAAACTGAAAATCAGGCTATTATTTTGGAAGTGTGTATATAAAACCTTGTTTCCTCCTTTGTTAGAAAGTTCTTCTTTTACACCATAATTGATTATTTTATTTTATAATTATATTAATAAGTCATTTTAAAATTTGTTTTTAACTATATCTTATTTTAAATTATTATTCAATTATGTTTAACATATTTAAATTATCAAATTCATGTATTTAATAAATTCGGGAAGATTAATACTGAATCTAATGTAAACAATAAAAGAAACAAAAAAAATTTACAGATATACAACTCGTTATTTTTATAACATAAATAACAAAAACTTCTGGTGAAATTTAAGGAAAAACAGCCTTAAAATTAACTAAAACTGAATAAACTGAAAAACAAAAAAGAGTGAAATTTTAAAATAGAAAATAATATTATATTATTTATACAAGCCAAAGGGACTCCGGGAATTGCTGTGAAAGAGAGAGAAATATTTTCTCTCTTACGCCTAAATGACTTTTTCTAAATTTTACCTCATTCTTTTCCCTTTCTCTCTCTAAGTTTCTTTCCTTAATCAAAATTAACAAAGAAAAAACTGTCTTTCTTTCATTGTCTCCCTTCATTTATTGATGTGCAAAAGATATTGACTGTTCTTTTTTAATAGTTTTGAAAATGTTCCTTTTTTTGTTAATTTTGTATTGAAGATGAACCAGCCTCCGTATTGAAAGGTACCTCTCTTTTGATTTAATGGCCTCCCTTTCCTTATTGATTTTGTTTCTTGAAATTCTTTCTTTAATGAATGTCAGTGATATGCTCATTTGTTCATATTTTGAAGTACTATATTTGTATTGTATTATTTGCTACGTTGCATGTGTTTGACACATCCATATAAAGATATGGAAAACTTTAAAATATTCATTATACTCATATCAGATACATACCTCTATCCAACACTCATAAGTTTTGGTTGTTTATTTGGATATTTGAGGTGAAATGTGGAACTGTGTATGACATCTTCTCCAGCTATCTGTCAAATTTGTTTTTTGTTTCTGTTGAATTCTGGATCTTTGTATTTTTTTTCGAAAGAAGATCTTTGTATGTTGGGAATGGCTGTATGGGTGTATTTTTTTAATAATAGCCACCTAGTATTGTTTTTGGTCGATTTGTAGGTTTAACCAATGTAGATTTGTTCTCATCTTTGTCTTAATTTATCATTTATTCCTAGAATTTTGTAGCTCATAAGACTTTCTAATCTGTGTTATGTAAGAACGTTGAATGTGATTTAAATACGGCATGTTTCAGAATGTTTGTGCTTATGAATTGTGAGCTTTAATTGTACTTGCAAGCTTCAATTTGTAAATGTTAGATATGTACTAATGTTTGATTACCATTTGGTTTTGTGAAACAGGAGGTAAAGCAAGGAAATCGTGAAGGAGTAGCTGCATTAATATCCACTGGTGAAGGCTAGATTTGGGGGCTTTCATTTGTTTGACAGTTGTGTCCTGTTTTTATTATTATTTAAAGTTTGGTTCTGAGAGATGGCTAAGGGTAAGATTAGAGCTAAGATCAAGCGGAGTCAACTCTATACATTCGCATGTGGGAGAAAGTCTACTCAAGAGGCAGTGCCATTTGTAGAAGGGGCTGGATGCTCACGAACTGTACATTGTAACCAACCTCATATGCACAGGAAAAGACCTTTAAAGTACCGATCAAATTACATATCGACGACCAAGTATAATTTTCTCTCTTTCTTACCAAAATCTTTGTATGAACAATTCCACCGAGTGGCCAATTTGTACTTCCTTGCAGCTGCAGTTCTTTCACTTACACCCCTTTCGCCATTTTCTGCTGTGAGCATGATTGCTCCCTTGGCCTTTGTTGTAGGGCTTAGCATGGCAAAGGAAGGTTTAGAGGATTGGCGAAGGTTTATGCAAGATATGAATGTTAATAGTCGGAAAGTAAAATTTCATAAAGAGGGAGGCGTTTTTGAGTTTAAGCAGTGGCAGCAGGTTGAGGTTGGAGACGTGGTGAGAGTAGAGAAGGATGAATTTTTTCCAGCAGATCTGCTACTCTTGTCATCAAGTTATGAGGACGGTATTTGCTATGTGGAGACTATGAATTTAGATGGTGAGACAAACTTGAAGGTAAAGAGAGCTATGGATGTAACATTGTCTTTGGAAGAAGATGAGGATTTCAAGAACTTCACAGGATTAATTAAATGTGAGGATCCCAACCCTAGCCTTTACACCTTTGTTGGTAATTTAGATTATGATCGTCAAACTTATTCTCTTGAACCTGCACAAGTTCTTCTTAGAGATTCGAAGTTGCGCAATACAGGTTTTGTCTATGGTGTTGTGATTTTCACTGGTTTTGATACCAAAGTCATGCAGAATTCCACAAAGTCCCCTTCAAAGAGGAGCAGAATAGAAAAGAAAATGGATTACATAATATATGTTCTTTTCAGCCTCCTTCTGGTAATCTCATTGATCAGTTCTTTAGGCTTTGCTCTGAAAACAAAGTTCCACATGCCAAACTGGTGGTATATGCGGCCCGATGATACGGAGCAATTCTATAATCCCAAAGAACCTTTTATATCAGGGCTTAGCCATTTGGTCACTGCCCTCATCCTTTATGGTTATTTGATACCTATTTCACTTTACGTTTCAATTGAGGTGGTGAAGGTTTTGCAAGCATCCTTTATTAATCAAGACTTACAGATGTATGATGATGACACTGGGATTCCTGCTCAGGCTCGGACATCAAATCTAAATGAGGAGCTGGGCCAAGTAGATACAATCCTTTCTGATAAAACAGGCACTTTGACATGCAATCAGATGGATTTTCTCAAATGTTCCATTGCTGGTACTGCATATGGTGTGCGCGCTAGTGAAGTTGAACGGGCTGCTGCACAACAGATGGCTAATGACCTTGAGCAGGATGGGAGACAATCGTCTGTTTCCAGCAAAAGAAGCAAGCAAGATATTGAATTGGAGACTGTTGTTACTTCCAAAGATGGAAAGGATAATAAACCTCCCATCAAATTTTTTAGCTTTGAGGATGACCGCATGACGGAAGGGAACTGGAGGAAAGAGCCAAATGTTGATATGATTATATTATTTTGCCGAATATTAGCAGTTTGTCACACTGCTATCCCTGAGCTGAATGAAGAGACTGGCACTTATACATATGAAGCGGAGTCGCCTGATGAAGGAGCATTTCTTGTTGCAGCCAGGGAATTTGGTTTTGAGTTTTTCAAAAGAACTCAAACAAGTGTTTTTGTCCGTGAAAGATATATAGGTTCAGGACAAACAACCGAGAGGTGGGGATACCAATAAATGAATTTTGTGCCCTTTTCTAATCTCTCCTCGATTTCTATTTTAGCATCTTAATCCTCTCGGTATCTTGTAGGGAGTACAAAATTCTAAACTTGTTGGAATTTACCAGCAAAAGAAAGCGGATGACAGTAATTGTGAGGGATGAAGAAGGGCAGATTATTCTAATGTGTAAAGGTGCTGACAGGTCAGTCTCTATATTACCCGTTTGACTTCTTCAAGGTGTTAATAGATGAAACCTGACCTTACCCTTCAATGGCCTGATGATTTCTGTTTGACTGATTTATTATCCCTATGTTTGCACAGCATTATTTTTGACCGATTAGCAAAGAAGGGGAAAACGTATCTGGAAGATACTACTAAGCATTTGAATATTTATGGAGAAGCTGGATTGCGTACATTGGCACTGGCTTATAGAAAGCTTGAGGAGTCTGAGTACTCTGCATGGAACAATGAATTTCAGAAGGCGAAAACTTCTATTGGGGCTGATAGAGACACAAATCTTGAAAAGGTGGCAGAGATGATGGAGAAGGAGTTGACTCTCGTTGGTGCTACTGCTGTGGAAGACAAATTGCAGAAGGGGGTATGTGATATCCCTGCTTGCTTCTTTAAGAAACTTCTGTTTTGGGTTTCTTCATCCTGTGTTAGCTTCTCTTCGTTTCAGGTACCCCAATGTATAGATAAACTTGCGCAAGCGGGTCTAAAGCTCTGGGTTTTGACAGGGGACAAGATGGAAACTGCTATAAATATAGGGTCTATCTCTTTCTGTTTAATATTAGGCCCTCTTTGCTGCCTCAAATTTTATTTCTTAATCAAAAGGTGCTCCATAAAAATTGTTTGATGTTTGTTTTTTCATGCGATGCAGGTTTGCTTGCAGTCTGCTAAGAGAAGGCATGAAGCAGATCTGTATTACTACACTTGATTCTGAGTCCAAGGAGGTATGTATTTCTTCATGAAGGAGCACTGGAATTTTTCCTTAGGAAATTGATTTCACTTTATTTTATATATCGAAAATCAGGCAATTAAGGAGAACATATTGACGCAAGTTAACAATGGTTCTCAAATGATCAAACTAGAAAAAGATCCATATGCTGCATTCGCATTGATCATTGATGGGAAGACTCTTGCATATGCCTTGGAGGAAGATATGAAGCTTCTATTCTTAGGCTTAGCTGTTGATTGTGCATCTGTCATATGCTGTCGTGTATCTCCCAAGCAGAAGGCACTAGTAAGATTTCTTTTTTCCTTCCTAACCTTTACAAAGTTTCTAAAGGATCAAATCAGGTGATATTCATTGGAGTGGAGATCTTATTGTGTACTCGATTTATTTGGTACATTTTCGTGGTAGCAGGTTACAAGATTAGTAAAAGAAGGAACTGGTAAAGTCACTCTAGGAATTGGTGATGGTGCAAACGATGTTGGAATGATTCAAGAAGCTGACATTGGAGTTGGCATCAGTGGTGTGGAAGGTATGCAGGTTGGTAACATATCTAACTCACTCTTCCTACAGTTGCAATGCATTCCTCTAGTGATTGTAGCAAGTGAATCTTTTCTATAGTTTTATATCAAGGATATTTCATGTTTATGGATTGTCGAAAAGGAGAGGTTACCTCATTAGAGGCGAACTTGGGATGGGAATTTGCTCTTTCGGTCCTTTTCTGAATTCATGCGATATATTGTAGATAAATATAGGAGAAAGAGGTAGTCATGTTTTTGAGCTTTATGGTTCTTGTCGGCTTCTCTTCTATTCAGTCAGTGGTAGATGTAAACTTAGCAATTTATATGCAAGTATCCTCATTGGGATATAAAGATATTGTTAGGCTTCTTTTAATCTATCATGTTATTCGGACTTAGGGGTGAGTGTCGATATAGGTATGTTTTCAACATGGGTACACTCTCATATATTTGAACCCCATCCTGTGCCCGAATATTGCGTCTAAGATGGGTACTTCAGGGAAAATGAAGAGTCTGTAATGTAGCTTTTAACAGTATGAAAATAATATTTGAGTAATATATTTTAGGCTTTAAGTGTTCTATCTTGACATAATGTTTTTTAAGGCAAATACTACATATAACTGTTCTATCTTGAAAATGATGCTTCTTAAGACAAATTATTATTGTATGTCAATGAATCACATAACCTGTTTTTTCTCTTTTGCAGGCTGTAATGGCCAGTGACTTCTCTGTCTCCCAATTTCGTTTCTTGGAAAGACTTCTCGTTGTTCATGGACACTGGTGCTATAAGAGGATTGCACAAATGGTAATATACTACATACACTGGTGCTTTGTCCTCCTCTCACTGTACTGGGTTAACTCTGGTATTTTGGATTCAGGTTTGCTATTTCTTCTACAAGAATATAGCATTTGGTCTCACCCTCTTCTACTTTGAGGCATTCACCGGCTTTTCTGGACAATCAGTTTATGACGACTGGTACATGATATTATTCAACGTTGTTCTTACTTCATTGCCTGTAATCTCACTAGGAGTTTTTGAGCAAGATGTTTCTTCTGACGTCTGCTTAGAGGTTAGTCCGTAATCAATTCTTTTTATTAGCAATTAATCTGTAATTGCCGGTGACATTATTATAAGAACTTTTCATATATGCTTATTGGTGTTGCAGTTTCCCACATTGTATCAGCAAGGACCTAGAAATCTGTTTTTTGACTGGTATAGGATACTTGGATGGATGGGCAACGGTCTATATTCCTCTCTCGTCATTTTCTCCCTCAACATTGTCATCTTCTACGACCAAGCTTACCGTGTCGAAGGACAGACTACCGACATGTCTATCTTGGGTACGATAATGTTCACTTGCATCATTTGCGCTCTCAATTTCCAGGTCTCTCTCATAATGACCCACTATACATGGATGCAACACGTCTTAATCTGGTTCAGCATTGTCGCTTGGTTTATATTTCTTTTCATTTACGGCATGCTACCTCCGAAGATTTCCCATAGTGCGTACCAAATTCTCACGGAAGCCCTCGCCTCTGCGCCTGTCTATTGGATAACCACCCTCTTAGTTACAATTGCTTGTACTCTCCCATACCTTGCTCATATGTCTTTGCAAAGATGTTTCAACCCAATGGATCATCATGTCATCCAAGAGATCAAGTACTTGAAGAAAGATGTCAGTGATCAAGTCATGTGGCGTAGGGAGAAAACGAAGGCAAGAGAGAAGACGAAGATAGGTTTCACCGCCCGAGTCGATGCACTGATCCGGAGTCTTAGAGGGAAGTTGAATAAAAAAACACATTCTATTGAATCCAACAAATCTTACCCTCCTTCATAACAATGCACTTCAATTTAGTTTCATTTTTAGGGATCCCTTTTTTAACATCCATTTGCAGGTTTACTTTGAGGTGCTGTTCCTTATTATTGTCATCATTATATTATTATTATCATCATTATCACTTATATTGCTCCGATCCTTCATTTTTCTTGGAGTATTGATATTCGACCTTCTGACCTACATGGATATAAGGATATAACCGTCAACTTAGAGAAAAAGCATTTGAACATATCATATCGAACACTTATCCATATCCGACACTCACTCAAGTCCAAGTAACATAGCTTATTGCAATTATATATATATATTTTAGATTAAAAGTCCCATTCATAACACAAAAGTCCTTTGGGGGCTAACTGTATTTTCAGTTTTACACTACTTGAACATTCAAAATTGTGGATATTTTTATCATTATTCAAGATTTTGTCCAATCTTGTTTGTGGAACTCTGTATATCATACAAATTTGGAACTGGTAATTATAAACTTGTATTCAACTTTATGTTTTAGGTCTTGTTTTGTTCTTTGATTGTCCTAACTCTACTAATCATTAAGTAAAAAACCAAATTCGACTAAGGTTGTTTGAATTGGACCGGATTGCCAGTTGGATCAGTTAGGTTGGGAATCGATAAAGATACTAGTCCAGAAAAGAGCATTGAACCAATTGACGCGAGAACCAGTATAGACTGGTTGAACCAAATAAATACCCGGTTGAACTCAAGAATAAGTATTGATTGGTTGAACCGAATTTTTAATATATATATTATTTTTTATGAAACTTTTAATGATTTATTTAATCGAGTTAGACGGGTCGGTCGGATCAATTGAATTGATGAATTAATAACTTGATTAGTTCAACGACCAATCTATTTCTAGAAATCTTAAATTTGAATGGTTGATTAAATAAGTTGAATTGGAAGTACCTTATTTGGTTTGAATGGTATATAAGAATTTATGAATGTTGAACTAGTTAAAAATTGGCTTAATATGAAAAAATCAGAAAAATTTTGGATTAAATGGTTTGATCAGTTGAATTAGAATTAATGGTCTAATCTTTTGAAATGTAACAGCCCATTTTCAGTGAAATCGGAACAGTGGTTTCGGGACTATAGATCCGAGCAGAAAATAAAATTTATTTTAATATTATTGCATGGTCTGTATTATGATAGAAATGTCATATGAAAATTATGATAAGAAAATTTTACCGATTATGTGCTTAAATACGGAAAGGACCAAATTGCATATAATGCAAAAGTTGGATTCTAAGTAGCTAGAAGGATTAAATAGCTATGAAATTCAAAACTTGAGGTCCTTATATGGAATTAGACCATTGAAGAAAATTTAATAGATATTTTTGGTGATTCATCCATGAAAAAATTAGAAAAGGTTAGGAACTAAATTGGAAACTAAAATAATTAAAAGATGATAAATAATTAAAAAGAAAATATCATCTTATTTTATGTCATCTTCTTCCCCAAATACATGGAAACCCTAGGAGAGAGAGAAGAAACTAATCAAGCTTAATTGAGTAAGTATTCTTGTCTCATTTTTGGTAATTTTTATATTTTTGAGATCGGGATAATCTAATCTATCTATTTAGGGGATTAATTTGAAAAGTTATCAAAGTATAGAAATTTTTCCTTGGATGAATATGCTGAAAATTTGAAATTTATGGTAGAAAATGAAAGGTTGTTGATAGATAAACAACTTTTACAAAGTGAATTTTGATGAAAATGTGATTTAGGGACTAAATTGTAAAGTTGTAAAAATTGAAGAAAAAATTTTAATTTTATAGAATATATGTGCTGTAAATTTTATATTTAAATTTTGGTTAGGCTTGGAATAAGGAGTAAATTGCATGAATTTCATTTTCCGAGCCTAGGGACGAAATTAGAATTTATGGAAAGTTTTGGGGCAAAATGGTAATTTTGCCTAGGATGTAAATTGAGTCCAATTGAATATGAAATGTGATAAATTAATGATTAAATTCATTTATATAGATCCGGATAACTCAAATTCAAAGCTAGATAGAGGAAAAGAGAAAGTTTTGGATTAGTAGATTTTATTATACGAATTGTTATCGAGGTAAGTTCGTGTAACTTGATTTTTGCATGTTTAAATGTTTTAATTGAATATATTTGAATGTGATAGATGTTTATGTAATTTATATAAATGTTATAAATACATGAAATGGTCACATGATTGCAAAAGTCATTAAATTGTAAATTCTGTTGGAATAATGAAAATCAATGGATACATGTGATTTCCCGTACATGAAATATGATTCTGCATATGTTGCAAACGGGACTTAGCTTGGACGAGTAATCCCAATACAACTCTCGAGCATCCTGATAAATAGTTCTTACGAGTATCCTGATCGGTAGTGATTTAGCATGTGTTGCGCACTACCGCAGCTATTTGTGAGCATCCTATTACATGATTTGATCGGTTGTGATCTAGCATATGTTGCGGACACAAACGCAGCTCTTTGTGAGCGTCCTGATATGACTCACTTGAACTCTCTGAGATATGGCTATCCGATGCTCCTGTTACATAGCTCTTTGTGAGCAAGCCTGATAAGCTCTTCGTGAGTCACCTGATTAAAAGTTTTTTGTGAACTTCCTGATTGTGGCTCTTATGAACACTCTTGATTTAGCCCAGTTAAGAGTCCTGTTACATGGCTCATCTGAGCATCTTGATATGTGGCTCGAGAGTATGCTCCCTGATTAAGTGCCCTAACTGGTACTCCTAAACATGAATTGACGGATCACTGATTTGTATACCTTGTGTATATTACCTAAGTATCCATCGATATTTCAATAATTCAACAGAATAAATTCCTGACATGAGAATTTATGAGATTAAAAAAATTATATCTTGAATGCTTCTGAAATACTTGAAAGTTTGTAGAATGATGAGCTCATCCATGTTTATTTGATATACATGTGAATTATGTGACTAACTTGTTTGATTGAGTGCATGTGATTAGGTAATTTACCAAGTTAATGGAAAACATGTTAATGTATGCTTAAATTTAATATATGAGATGGGTAAGTTTAATTCCTGTTATACAAACTTACTAAGCATATAATGCTTACTAGGTATTATTTTCTCTATTTTATAGTGCTCGGAAGCTCGTGAAGGTTGGAGATCAGTTGAAGCATCATCACACTATCCACTAGCTTGTTTTGGTATAAATAGTAAACTCATTTTAATATAATGGCATGTATAGGTAATTTGGCCATTGTTAACTTACAAATGTTGTTTGTAATCTAGCCATTGGAATGACTAGTAACGATTATGTTTTGGTATATCTATTAAGATTATTCTATGGCAAAATCATGAGTATATATATATTGGATTGATTGAATTATGCCAAATGAATATATCTATTAAAGATAAGATCATACATAGGTATGCATGTAATGATATACCATATTAGATGTTAGAATTAGCTTAGTTATAATGCTTGGATTGGTTGGTATATGAATGTAAATTTTCGTGTAGGTTATTGGAAAAGTTTGGGTGAGAAATAAAGCTAGGAAACGACTTTATTTTGTCCACACGGATAGATAAACATGCGTGTGTCTTGACTATGTATGACATACGGCCAGACACATAGGCCTGTGGTTTGGCTGTAAGTCCCCTGTATCTTAAAATTGAGAAACAGAATGCTCAAAATTGAGCACATGGGCAGAGACACGGGCGTGTGTCTCAACCGTGTGAACCCTGTACCTAATTTTTTGAAAATTAAATTGATCACACGTCCTACTCACACGGACGTGTGGCTAGCTGTGTGGCACAAGTCAGAGAGCTACATGATTTCAAACATGGCTTGTAGCACGGGTGAGTGAGCCCTGTAACTAGAAAAATTTTAGAAATTTTGTGAAAAATTCTCTGAATTCCCGATTTAGTCCTGACTCGATTCTAATACTCATATTGGGCCTCGAGGGTCCATTTAAGGGACATTATGAATAATCTCCGAAAATGAATAGTAATTAACATAATTATTTGTAAATTTTTGAAAACTCCAGTAATACTCCATAATCCTATTCCGGCGACGGACACGAATTAGGGGTGTTACATTTACTGGTATCAGAGCTACGGTTTAGTCGATTTTCGGATTGAACGTAGCAAGTACGAGTTTAGCTGTATATGCCATTATATAATTCATGATAGTGTGATATCTCCTGACCATTTTAAATGTGTTTTTCATATAGTAATGTCATCCAACCAAGCTAGATTTAAATCCGAAGAAGCTGTGAGCAATGCTTCATCTTCAGTTCAAAGAGCTGCAACTAGTAGTGGAAGGCCCGTATCTGAGGGCCGAAGTGAGGAGGCAAAACAAGCCTTCTTTCAAATGATGAATGAATGGTTTACTCAATATATAAGAACAAATCCTGTCGTACTGTAACACCCCTTACCCGTACCTGAGGCCGGGATAAGGTACGAGGCGTTACCGGACAAACATACAAACATTAAACTAAAATACGGGCCATAAAATTTCATTCATATTTCAAAACGTTCATTCACTTACACATAGTCCCTTATTTGAGTCTACGAAGCCCAAAACATACTTTAGAAAGGGTTCGGGACTAAACCGAGAACTTACAAAAATCTTGGAAATTTCATGCTTTAAGGCTCCACACGCCCGTGTCCCAAAGTCATGTTCCATACACGGCTGAGACACATGGTCGTGTCTCTGCCTGTGTGGAATATACCTAGGCTATTTTCCAAGCTTTGGTCAACCTTAATCTCTTACACACTTATACAACATCAAAAGCATATAACATGGTATTCATTTAATGATTAAATATTCTCAGTTAAACCACAAACATAGCATTTGTATATCATCATACATGTGTCTCTCATACTCATTTTACCTTGTTTATTATAGTACCACTTATACATTTATACCAAGATTATCATCTTACCAAATATCTTCAGCTTAATCATCAAGCATTCATATTTAAAACTAGATCATATCTTTATAAAATACCACAATTCAGATGCGCAAATAACATGTTTGCCTAAAACATTTTAATTCAACTCCATACCCTACAAGCATTACATTGAGACTAGTCATATATATATACATGTCATGATACATATCATTCTCTTTCTGTTTTCTTATAAACACATATCATTTATTTCATTATATCAATATTTCATATACCATAGTTTCCATGTATTCCACATATATTTATTTTCCTCCTCCTCTCCATTCCACATCCTTAATGTATATAGCATTCTTGTAAGTACGATTTCACAATTTACTAATAAATGCTCACATCAAACTGTCCACACAAGTCATAGTCACTTACTTATTTATAATTTGAGCTACAAAGCTCCAAATTAAGATCCGTAAATTTCCCCTGAAACTAGACTCACATATCTTTGCACCATAAAATTTTCATAATTTTTGGTGTAGCCAATTAGTACAGTTTATTCATTAAAAGTTCCCCTGTTTCACATTCTGACAGTTCTGACCTCTCTTCACTAAAAATTAATTATCTCACAATACAGAAATCGGATAATGTTCTTGTTGATTTATATTGAAAATAGACTCATTAAGGATTTTAAAAATATAATTTTAAGCCTCTAATTATTTTTATCCAAATTTTGGTGATTTTCCAAAGTCAGAACAGGGGATCACGTAATCATTCTGAACCAGTCTCAGAAAAACATAAATATATCAGAATATAGAACTCCTTTTCTTGCTCTGTTTCTTTTATATGAAAATAGACTCATTAAGATTTAATTTAATATCTCATTAAGTCTCTGATTCAATTTCTACTATTTTTGGTGATTTTTCAAAATCACGTCACTGCTACTGTCCAAAACAGTTTTATTGTTAATTCACTCTTTCACACTTTCTTTGTATTAACCTCATTTTAACGTACATATCACAAATCATTTTCACCACATTTCATACATCACAAGTATAGGCCCATAATCACAAGGTCACCATAAAATCATCCTCATGTATAACTTACTTGTTTATAACCTTACCACATCATGCTCACTTAATGAACACATCATTCACATAACCAAGTTCATGCACTTATTCATCACAAAACTCACAAAGCAATACATAGAGAGTCTCCCGTTGAACACTTCGGATCAATCCTCGATACTTGGTGGTTTCAGCACATAGCTCCACCCATCATAGAGTTCAGTTCTCTTGTACACATGGTGAACACTCAGTACCACCCATGTGACCTAGCCAATTTATCTCGTAGCTCTCTTGTCTACATGGTGTCCTTCACCTAGAGCCACGCATGTGACCTAGCTACATATATCCCGTAGCTCTCTTGTCTACATGGTGTACACATAGTATCACCCATGCGACCTAGCTACATCATAATGTCTTGTAGCTCTCTTGTACACATGATGTGCACTCAGCACCATACATGTGACCTAGCTACATACTATCTGTATCATCCAATCTTTCCGAAGGTTCAACCGGGATTTCTCTCTCTTTTCCAACAATTTCACCAATCAAGTAATTATCCACAAACATATTTCCAATATTATTATAAAATATCATAATACAAGTAATATTGATGTATTACTTACATATAAACTTACATCTCATTTAATATCAAGGCAATAACATTAAATTACACATTGCCTTATTAAAAATCATATGAACTTACAATTTCCCATAATATCCATAATCATAGAAATCACATTTATGTATGATAATTCAACGCACTTCATGTACCATAGACATATTTTTAAATCAATTCATAAACTTGGCACCATAATCATTTAATTTAACATAATTAAATTAATTCACTAAATTTAACTTTCAAATATAAATTACAGCATTATTGCTGTATTATTATCATACCAACTTATATACTTTCAACACCTCGAAAATTATAATAAATATATCAATTTTACATTGAAACATGCATAAATTAATGCTTATTATACATATGAACTTACCTCGATACTAAAACGATCATTTTACCAACTTTCCCAATTTTCGATTTTTCTCTCATTTTAGGTTCAAATCTCATTTTCCGAGATCTAAAACATCATATTTTACTTATTTAATTAATGTACTATTCAAAACAGTCCTTAACTCAAACTTTGGAAAAATTACAATTTTGCCCCTAAACTTTTGCATATTTACACTTTTCCCCTAGGCTCGGGAATTAAAATTCATCCCTTATTATTATGTTTTATGATATGCTGATCACTTTTCCTTTCTATGGCAACATCAAATTCTCACTCTAACATATACTTATGACTATTAGGTATTTTTACCGATTAAGCCCTTTTACTCGTTTTCACTCAAAACCGAGCAGCACAAGTTGTCTAACATAATTTAAAACCTCATATTCTATCATAAAACAGAAAAATAAACACATTTCACATTTGGGTATTTTTCCAAATATGAACCCTAGCTTAAATTATTGCTAGAATAAGCTTAATCAAATTACTAGGATTCTAAAAACTTAAAGAACTTGAAAAATGGGTTAGAACGGACTTACTATTGAGCTTGGAAAGCTTGAAAACCCTAGCCATGGTTTCCCCCATGCTAATTTCGGCCTCCATGAAAAAGATGAGTAAATTTTGGCTTTATTTTCCCTTTTTATTTCTTTTAATTACCAAATGACCAAAATGCCCTTCCTTACTAAACTTTCAAAAATTCCATCCATGTCCAATTTTTGTCCATCACTTAGAAATTGGTAAAATTTCTATTTAAGACCTCCTAATTAATATTTCAAAGCAATTTCATACTAGAAACTTCTAGAATGCATGTTTTGCAACTTATTCAATTTAGTCCCTAACTTCAAATTGAGCACTTTATGCATAGAATTTCTTCACGAAATTTTCACACAATCATGAAATCATATCATAGACCTCAAAATAATCATAAAATAATTATTTTTATCTCATATTTTGTGGTCCCAAAACCTCTGTTCCAACTAGACCCAATTTTGGGCTATTACACGTACAACCACCTCCCCCACCTGCTCCTCAACTGGTTCCTGAGATACCACAAGGTGTTGAACTTGTTAGAATTGGTAAGCCTTCGGTAGATAAAATTCGTAAATATGGGACAAAAGAATTTAGAGCTACTGCAGATGATGATCTAGAAAGGGCTTAGTTTTGGTTCAAAAATACCATTCGAGTTTTAGACGAATTATCTTGCACACTAACTGAATGTTTGAAACATGCAGTATCTTTACTGAAAGACACAGCTTATAATTAGTGGAATACCATAACTTCTGTTGTACCAAGAGAAAATATTACATGGGAATTTTTCCAGAGTGGATCAGAAAAAGAAAGAATTTTTAGAGCTCAAACAGGGAAACATGACTGTATTTGAGTATGAGCGAGAATTTGTTCGGTTGAGCAAGTATGCCAGAGAGTGGGTTCCAACTGAAGCTGATATGTGAAAACATTTTGAAGAGGGCTTAAATGAAAACATTAAACTGTTGATTGGTATTCTTGAATTAAGGGAATTTGTAGTACTGACTGATCGAGCACACAAAGCTGAAGAATTGAGTAAAGGAAAGAATAAGCTGAAAGAGAAGCTCGGGTTTCTAGTAAAAGATTTACGGGAAAATCACAATCATCTGCTTCAAAGAAATCAAAGAAGTACCATGAACGTTCTGCCACCTTTATGGGATATTTTGGAAAAGAGCGGGGTTCTCAACGCTTTAACCCGAGGTTTTTATCTCCATCTGTAACGAGTGTGGGAAGTGTCAGTAATCTCAAACTGAAATGTAAACATTGTAACAAATTTCACTTTGGAGAATGTTATTTAAGAAGTGGAGCCTGTTACCGATGTGGTTCTCTCGATCATTTTCTGAAGGATTGCCTAGAAAGAATTGAAAGAGATATTAAACAGACTCCAAAGCTGAGTAATCCAGTTTCAAGAGGTAGACCACCTCGTTACCCTGACAATGTCAGTGGTAGTCGAGGTACTACAAGGGATACAACGGCTAAATCTGAGGCATGAGCACCGACAAGGACGTATGCTATCCGTGCTAGAGAGAGTGCCTCTGCGCCAGACATCATTACTGGTACATTTTCTCTACTTGATACTAATACTACTGCTTTGATTGATCCTAATTCCACACATTCATACATATGCACAAATTTAGTGCCTGTTAAAAATTTACCTGTTAAATTCACTGAATTTGTGGTTAAAGTTTCAAACCCCCTAGGCCAGTATGTTATGGTGGATAAAGTTTGCAAAAACTATCCGTTGATGGTAAAAGGGTTATTATTTTTTGGCTTATTTGATGTTATTGCCATTTGATGAATTTGATGTGATTTTGAGAATGGACTGGTTAACCTATCATGATGCAGTGGCAAATTGTAAACAGAAATACATTGTGTTGAATGGTGAGTTACTCCATGTTGAATCTGATAAATTGGATGGGTTATATAATGTGATTTTAGCAATATCAACACATAAGTATGTTAAAAAGGGTTATGATGCTTATCTTGCATATGTGTTGGACACTAAAGTATCTGAGTCGAAGATTCAATCAGTGCCGATTGTATGTGAATTTCCTGATGTATTTTCGGAGGAATTACCTGGTTTACCACCGGTTAGAGAACTGGAATTCTATATAGATCTTGTTCTGAGAACAACACCGATATCTAAATACCTTACAGAATGGCTCGTATTAAGTTAAAAGAGTTGAAAGAACAGTTGCAAGAGTTGATTGATAGAGGCTTTGCTCGACCCAGTTTTTCACCTTGGGGTGCACCGGTTTTGTTTGTAAAGAAGAAAGATGGATCGTTCAGGCTGTGCATTGATTATAGATAGCTTAACAATGTTACAATAAAGAACAAGTATCTGATGCGATCATAGCTCGGGAAATCACTACCGAATCTATTGAGCTGCCACGAGGACCTATGACTCGATCACGAGCTAAGAAATTTCAAGAAGCGTTAGTAAGCTATGTGGATCGAGGTTGGGGAGAGCAAGAAGCCGAATCCAATAGCCATGCATGGAACAGTTCAATTGGCGTCACTTGCAATTTATTGCAAGTTGAACTTGAATTTTAATAAACTCATCTAATTTTAATAAATGAGTTGCTAGACTTTATTCAACTCATTTTATTTTATTTTATTTTAATTAATAGATTTTTTGTTGAACTTCATTTAATAAGTGTTGCTCATAATTAATCTAGTTACTAGGATTATTTATGGATGCACGGTTTAAGTTTAATTAATTATGCTTCTATTTAACTAGTTGCTGGAATAATTGTTGCATAGGTTTTAGCTATTTATCTAAGTTAAGTGTTTAATGAGTGCATGTTCAATAAGTTTTTAAATGTGTTTAATAAGTTCAATTTAATGTGTTTAAATGTAGATAACTTTTCAGCTCATAACCGTTACAATTCAAGGCTGTTACACATTCAATAAAGTGGCTTTTCAAGTCATTTTTGGTTACAAACAAGGAGGCTGTTACAAATAAGGTTTTATACATCATTTAAGGAGCTTTAAGGACATTATATCATCCTTTTATTTCAGCAGCAACCTCTTCATCTACTAGCCGTTTTTGTTATTTCAAAAATTAACTCAAAGCATTTAAAATGCTTTTAAGGAGCTGGTGTCTATTTCGCTAGCCAAGGGACAATTCAAGAGTCATTTTTCAAGCATTTACGGTCATTCATTCAGCTGAATTGAAGAGAATTCAAGAGTGGATTTACTTGATTCAAGAATGTTAAAAGACTTGAACTTTATTTCAGTCTTTAATTAGTACACTAATATGAATTCTTGTGAATATTCATCTAGCATATTCTAGCACTATAAATAGGAGAAATCAGTTTTTGTAAAAGAACCTCTGATGAATTTGATGATATCTTCTTACTTTGTGAGTGTTCAACTCCTATTGTTCTCCAAAGACTGAGTTGGCTTATCAAGCAACCCTTGTGGCGTCAATTTTGTTTTTTTTTTAGAACTTATCACTTGTATCCAAATGTGGTGTTCACCATACTGAGGTTCCTATCTTTGTAGATAGCAGGTTTACTATTAAATGATCCTTACCATTTTTCCATCACCCTTTCAACCTAATTACTTTCTAAGTTTCGGGTCAGCATGAATATATTGTGTTGGTTCAATCTTAAGCTTTAGCCTACCACCTATCATTGTTTCCCTAACCTTTTGAAACTTTTTCTTTTAGCTTATTCTTCAACCATTGTAAGCCTATTTTTACAAACTGTTCATCTTACCCAATTTAAATGATCGGGCAACAACATGACTCGTGACATCCATATTCGAGTTCGTATCAGTATCTGTTGCCTCGTATTGATGATCTGTTTGACCAGTTGAAAGGTGCCACTGTATTATCAAAAATTGATCTTCGTTCTAGTTATTATCAATTACGGGTAAAAGATTCAGATGTGCCAAAGACAGCTTTTAGAACTAGGTATGGACATTATGAGTTTCTTGTGATACCATTTGGTTTGACAAATGTATCGGTAGTGTTTATGGATCTGATGAACAGAATTTTCAGACCATATCTTGACAGATTTGTGGTGGCATTTATAGACGATATTTTGGTTTACTCCCGAGATGAAAAAGAACATGTAGATCATTTGAGAATTGTGCTGCAAACATTGAGTGAAAAAAAAATTGTATGCCAAATTCAGTAAATGTGAATTTTGGCTAAGAGATGTTGGTTTCCTTGGACATATTATATCTATTGAAGGTATCAGGGTGGGTCCGAATAAAATTTCATCTATTGTTAATTGGAAGCCATCAAAGAACGTGTTTGAAGTCAGAAGTTTTCTAGGACTTGTTAGATATTATCGGAGGTTTGTAAAAGGGTTTTCAATGATAGCTTCTCCGATGACTCGTTTGTTACAGAAAGATGTGAAATTTGAGTGGTCTGATAAATGTCAGCAAAGTTTTGATAAATTGAAAGCTTTATTGACAGAAGCACCTGTGTTATTTTAGCCTGAATCGAGTAAGGAATTTGTAATTTACAGTGATGCATTGTTAAATGGTTTAGGCTGTGTTTTGATGCAAGAAGGTAAAGTAATAGCCTATGCTTAAAGATAGCTAAAACCACATGAAAGAAATTTCTTGATACATGATCTTGAATCGGCAGCAATTGTGTTTGCATTGAAAATATGGTAATATATCTGTTTGGTGAAAAATGTCACATATTCACTAATCATAAAAGTTTGAAGTATTTGATGTTGCATAAAGATTTGAATTTGAGACAACACAGGTGGCTTGAGTTATTGAAAGATTATGATTTGGTCATTGATTACCATCCGGGAAAAGCCAATATAGTTGTAGATGCTCTGAGTAGAAAATCCTTGTTTGCTTTGCGAGTATTGAATACCCGATTGTCATTATCTGATGATAGTTCAGTCATAGTTGAGTTAAAAAGCTAGACCAACATTTTTGCAGCAGATTTCTGAAGCTCATAATGATGATAGTAAGCTACAAGCCAAATGGATTCAGTTGGAATCAACTCCTGATTCAGAATTTCAGATCAGGATTGATGGTTGTTTGTTATTTAGAGGCAGAATATGTGTACCGAAGAATTTTAAACTAGTGTAGAAGATTTTAAATGATGCTCATAATGGTACTATGTCTATTCATCCTGGTAGTAATAAAATGTACAATGATCTGAAAAAGATGTATTGGTGGCCGGGAATAAAACAAGATATTTCTGGGTTTGTATTAAAATGTTTGATAAATCAGCAAGTAAAAGCTGAACATTAGTTGCCTTCGGGATTATTACAGCCAGTTATTATACCGGAATGAAAATGAGAAATAATTACCACGGACTTTGTATCAGGGTTACCCCTGTCTCTGAAGAAGAAAGATGCCATTTGGGTGATTGTCAATCGATTGACAATGTCTGCACACCTTATTCCGGTACGTATGGATTTTTCCTTAGATAGATTGGTAGAATTATATGTTTTTAAGATTGTTTGATTGCATGGAGTACCTGTCTGCATTATTTCATATAGAGGTCCTCAATTTACATCTCGATTTTGGAGCAAATTGCAAGAAGCTCTGGGTACACAGTTACATTTTAGCACTACATTCCATCCCTAGACAGATGGTCAATCTGAACGTGTAATACATATTTTGGAAGATATGTTTCGGTGTTGTATTTTGGAATTCGAAGGTAACCGGGAAAAATATCTGCCTTTAGTTGAATTTGCTTACAATAATAGTTATCTATAACAGCCCATTTTTAGAGAAATCGGAACAGTGATTTTGGGACCACAAATCCGATTCTGGAAATAAAATTTATTTTAATATGATTTTATGGTCTATAATATGATAATAATGTTGTGTGAAAATTTCGTAAAGAAATTTTATCGATTATGTGCTTAATTGTAAAAAGGACCAAATCGCATAAAATGCAAAAGTTGAATTCTAGTAGCTATAAGGATCAAATAGCTATGGAGTTCAAAAATTGAGGTCCTTATATGATAATTATACCATTAATGAAAATTTAGTAGATATTTTTGGATTATTCGTCCATGGAAAATTAGAAAAAGGCTAAGGACTAAATTGGAAAGTGATAAAATTAAAAGATGATAAATAATTAAATAGAAATAAAAAACATTTTATATTATATTCTTCCCCAAATCTTCCATGGAAACCTAATAAAGAAAAAGCAAGCTTTCCTGGCCAAATTAGGTAAGTATTCAAGCCCCGTTTTTAGTAATTTTTATACTTTTGAAACAGAGATAGCTAAAACTATCTATTTGGGGGATCAATTTATAGAAATTATGTCATGGATGAATATGCTAAAAATTTGAAATTTATGGTAGAATATGAAAGGTTGTTGATAGATAAACAACTTTTACAAAGTGATTTTTGATGAAAACATGATTTAGGGACTAAAATGTAAAGTTGTGAAAATTGAAGAAAAATTATGAATTTTATAGAATACATGTGCTGTAAATTTTATATTAAATTTTTGGTTAGGCTTGGAATAAGGAGTAAATTGCTAAAATTCATTTTCCGAGCCCAGGGACAATATCGTCATTAATTAAAAGTTTAAGGGCAAAATAATAATTTTGCCTAAGATGTGAGTTCGACTGAATTGATTTTAAATTGTATTAAATTGATGGTAAATTCACTCGTATAAATCCGAATAGACCAAATTTGGAGTTAGAACGAGGAAAAGAGAAAAATGTCAAATTAGTAAATATTTCGTATACGAACATTTGTCGAGGTAAGTTAGTGTAACTAAATTGTGAATATTTATATGCTTGAATTTAATGTTGTTTTTTTGAATTGTATAAATATCATATATATACGACATTGAAAACATATCTGACAAAGCCCGATTAATGATAATGCCCGATAAATGATAAATGATAAAAATATTACTTTTATGCTTGAAATGAATGTGAAATGTGTTTATTTGAATTATATGAATGTTATAGATGTATGAAAGAATTACATGCCTGTTAATGCTTGAAAAATGTTAAACCCCATTTGAATAAATGAAAATTGATTGATAAGTGTGATTTCCCTTATTGAATGAGGTCTTGCATTTGTTGCTGACGAGATTTAACCCAGACGAGTTATCCTATTGACCTCATTACAGAAAGGATTTAGCTTGGATTGGTAATCCTGATATAAGTCCTCTCAAGCATATGTTATGGATTGGATTTAGCCCGGACGGGTAATCCAGATCAAGCTCTTTAGAGCATATGTCATAAAAAGGAATTTAGCTTGAAATGGTAATCCTGACTAAGCTCTATTGAGTAAATATATATTGGAGATAGGATTTAGCCTGGACTAGTAATCCTGTCATATACATGTGTGGATCGAGGGTGTACTCTCTGAGATAGTACCTTATGGGTACCATTAGACATGAATTGACGGATCCTGATTTGTACACCTCAAGTGTACTACCTGTGTATCAATCGATATTCCTAATAAATTCAACGGGTAACAATCTAGACATGAGAAGATTTGAATAAGAAACAAGTTATTACATGTATCTGCCTAAAATACATTAAATGATAATACATGATAATTGATATATGGAAACATGAGATGATGATATTTGTATATGGAATTTATTTAATGAGTATGTTCATTATTGATTATAGATTTGTACACCTTGAGTGTACTCCTCGTATGACATTAATTTTTCAAATTAGAGGAGTAAAGTTCTGACATGGAATAACTTGAACTCAAGATAATTTGTTATGAAAATATACTTGTAATATAAAGATATGATTTATACGTGCGGAGATCTGATTATGTTGAGCCCATATATGTTTCTTGATGTTATTTTGGAATATATGATAACAAGGGCAATGAGGATATGTGTAGGGCTTGAGATCAAATTGATTGAATGTGCCTTACACGTTTATCTTGCAATACAATTTATGGTATGTTAAGTACCATGTTATACGAACTTACTAAGCATTATATGCTTACTTAGTTTTATTTCCCTGTTTTATAGTAAATCGGAAGCTCGTTGGATTGGAAGCTTGGCGGAGATCACTCACGCTATCCATTAGCTCATTTTAGTATACATGGTAAAACAATTGTGATTATAATGGCATGTATAGGTTAATTGGCCATATTGACATGTAAATGTAAATGGTTATTGTAATCTAGCCATTGGAATGGCTAGTGATGATTATGTATTGATATATATATATATACATATTAAGATTATTTCATGGTGATAAAATAAGTGTTTATTATTGATTGGTTGAGAAAGGTTAAACGAGTATGCTTAATAAGGTAAGATTAAAGGCATGAAAGCATGTAACGATATACCATGTTAAATGGTATAATTAGCTTGATTAAAATGCTTGGATTGGTTGGTTTATGAATGCAAGTTTTAGTGTAGGTTTATGGCGAGGTTTTGGGTGAGAAATAAAGCTAGAAATGGCTTTGTTTTGTCCACATGGGTAGACACACGGGTGTGTGTCTTGACCGTGTGTGACACATGGCTTAGCACATGGGCATGTGGTCTAGCCATGTGTCCCGTGCACCTTAAATTTGAGAAATAGAATGCTCAGAATTCAGCATATAGACAGAGAGACAGGCGTGTGTCTCAACCGTGTGTGTTACACGTGTAGCACCCCTAAGCCGTATCCATTGCCGAAGTAGGGTTACGAGGCATTACCGATCAATATACAGCATTTAGATTACATTTATCAATCTCAAGCATTTATTCTCATACATCATTCAATACAATCACATTGTCCTTTAGAAGGGCCAACGAGGTCTTAAACATGCTTTAGAAGTGGTTCGGTACTAAACCGATAGCATACAAAATTTTCAAAAAACAAAAAATTTTCAATCATATAAGGGTCACATGCCCGTGTGAACAGGTCGTGTGCCTCACACGGCTAATAGACACACCCGTGTCTTAGGCTGTGTGGAAACAAGACATACATACTGACTTGCATCACACGGCTGAGGACACGCCCGTGTGCCAGGCTATGTGAAAACTGGAGAGTTTACTGACTTGAGTCACACGGCCAACCACACGCCTGTGTGGCCAGCCCCTGTGCCCTTTAGGAGGGTATATTGATTTATACCACATGGCTAGTCACACGCCCGTGTGTGAGACCGTGTGGAACATTCTGACTTCAATTCAATTTCAACACCAGGGGACACACAGCCATGTAACCTAATCGTGTGTCGCACACGGCTGAGATACACGTCTATGTCTCTACCCGTGTAGACAAAAATAAGCCATTTGCAAGACCAATTTGCCACTCTTTCTTGCACATACCTATAAAAGCTCATATGGTATCATTTTAAGATAATTATGAAGCCAAAAATCATCAACCAATACATAATCATACCACATCCACTTTAACTAAATTCAATACTCAATTCCATATCATTTACCTAATCAAATACCAAACAATTTAATTTTCTTTCCTAAGCATAATTCACATGTATAATTCATTTAGCAAAACTAATCCAACCATACATAACCATTTCAATTCCATTCATTCATTATAGGTTTATTACCAAACATCAAAAGTAGAACTATTTGCAGATTCATAAGCAAAAATAAGTTCATCATTTTATGCCACCTCAAATGGCCAAAATACATATCTATCAAACATACCAAAATGACTCAAGCCTATACATGCCATATACCATATATACATAACTTCAAAAGTACCAATATAGATGATTGATAGTGCGATGAAGTCTCTGACGATTCCCAGATCTGAGCTAGCTTCGCAGAACTATAAAACATCGAAAAATAAACAAAGTAAGCTATAAAGCTTAGTAAGTTTGTATGTGAACATGAAATAATCACAAAATTCATATAGCAACTCAAAATAGATAATATCATTAACATTTAAAGCATCAATTCATGAGCTAACATCAAATTTATTCATATCATCATTCATGATTTCTCAACTTCATCTAATTCGATACTTGAATAGTTTTCCGTACATACTTGTACCGATACTTTTCTATTTCTCATCAATACTCTTATCGAACCTCTCCGGTTCATAAGTGCTTACGATACAAATTTATCGACTTTCTGATGCCATAGTCCAACTATGATCTTACACATACATTGCCAAGGCCCTGATGCGGTCTTTCATTCACATGCCATAACCCGGTTATGGTCTTATTATTCGATTGCCATAGCCCGACTATGGTCTTATTCGATAACTTGCCTTATTCAATTCGTATATGTCATTTAATATCTCAACATTTATCAAATAGAATAATTATTATCTTAATTTCATCCATCAACTAAATAGATACAGAATTAAGTTCAATTATACGAACTTACCTTGTATACGGAATTGACGGGCCAGGTCGACAACTTGATAACCTTGTTTTTCCCTCGACCTAAATCTGAATTCTTTCTTTCTTGATCTATATGAATTCAAAATTGAATTATTCAATCATATATTCTTTCATTTAGTCCAAAACATATATTTAGACATATTTACACTTTAGCCCCTAAGCTTTGACACTTTTAACAATTTAGTCCTTATTCACAATTACACAGAATTCACATAATTTCATTATACTCTAGCTTAGTTGAATTACCTATAGGTCCCTAGAAGCCCATAATTTTCATTTATTGCAATTTCAACCCCTCAATTTACACATTTCACAATATAATCCTTGTTTGACATTTTTGTCAAAAATCACTTTACAAAACATTAAAATCTATCATCAAGCTTTCATATTTCATCTTCAAACACCAAAGAACACATAAACTCATCAATGGAAACTGTTAAAATCTTTAATAGTTTCAAAATCTAAGGTACGGGCTAGTTAAAATACGAAGCAACGATATTAAAAACGTAAAAATCATTAAAAACTAAGCAAAAACCGTACCTTGATTGAACAAATTAGCTTGGCCGAATAATAAAACCTCCATGGCTATTTGTATTATGTATTTTCGGTAATGGAAGATGAAAATAAGATGATAAAATGTTTAGTTTTATTTATTATAACTTAAATTACTAATTTACCTTTTTAACCTTAGTAATAAACATATAAAATCATATAATGGATGCCCATTAATGTCCATTAACACCTAAAATGGTCTAATCACCATTTAAGGCCATCATATTTAAAAGCCAAGGCCAATTGACACATTTAACTAATAGCATGCAACTTTTGTATTTTACGCGATTTAGTCCTTTTTTCTCAAATTGACTAATTAAACGATAAAATTAATTCACAAAATTTTTCACACATATTAAATATCATGCTTTAAACACAAAAAATAATATTAAAATAATATTTTTGACCTTGAATTTATTGTTCTGAAACCACTGTTCTGATTTAGCAAAAATCGGGCTGTTACAACACGGCCTAGCACACGGCCGTGTGGCACAAGTCAGTGAGTTTCTCGGGGTTGAACACGGCCTGCAACATGGGCGTGTCCTAGGGTCACACAGGCGTGTTTGTTGGACCACACGGGCGTGTGAGCCCTGCATCTTGGAAATTTTTAGAAATTTCGCGAAAAATTCTCTGAGTTCCCAATTTAGTCCCGATTTGATTATAATACTCGTTTTGGGCCTCGATGGTCCATTTAAGAGACGTTATGAATAATCTTCGTAAATGAATAAGATTTGACTTAAATTATCTGTAAACATTCTAAAAAACTCTGGTAACACTCTGTGACCTTATTCCGGTGATAGATACAGGTTAGGGGTGTTATATTATCAGTCTAGTATCAAAATGGCACCGTATGAAGCTTTTTATGGCTAGAAATGTAGAACTCCATTGTGTTGGACAGAGCTTAGTGAGAGAAAGATACACGGAGTTGACTTAGTCCGTAAAATCGATGAAAAGATGAAAGTAATTCAGGACAGTTTGAAAGTAGCCTCTGATCGTCAAAAGTCCTATGCTGATCTTAAATGAAAAGAAATAGAATTTCAGGTTGGTGACAAGGTATTCTTAAAAGTATCACATTGGAATAAAGTTCTCCGGTTTGGCCATAAAGGAAAATTGAGTCCATGGTTTATTGGGCCATATCATATCACAAAAAGAATTGGACATGTTGCATATCGGTTAGCCTTACCACCATAGCTTGATCGGATTCATAATGTTTTTCATGTGTCTATGTTACGAAGGTATTGATCGGATCCTTCACATGTTATTTCTTCGTCAGAGGTAGAGATTCAGTTTGATATGACATATAGTGAAGAACAGATTAAAATCTTGGCCAATGAAACAAAATAACTAAGAAACAAAAAGGTGGCTTTGGTAAAATTTCTTTGGCAACGACATGGTATAGAAGAAGCTACCTGGGAACCGGAGGATACCATGAAAAAGCAATATCCAAATCTCATTACCGGTAAGATTTTTTAGGACGAAAATTCTTAAAGGGGAAGAGTTGTAACAACCCATTTTTAGTGAAATCGAAACAGTGGTTTCGGGACCATAGATCCGAGCTGAAAATAAAATTTATTTTAATATTATTGTATGGTCTGTATTATGATAGGAATGTCACATGAAAATTTTGATAAGAAATTTTACTGATTATGTGCTTAAATACGGAAAGCACCAAAGTGCATAAAATGTAAAAGTTGGAGTAGCTAGAGGATTAAATAGCTATGGAATTCAAAACTTGAGTTTCTTATACGATAATTGGACCATTAAATAAAAGTTAGTAGATATTTTTGGTGACTCATCCATGGAAAAATTAGAAAAGGTTAAGGACTAATTTGAAAACTAAAATAATTAAAAGATGATAAATAATTAAAAAGAAAATATCATCTTATTTTATGTCATCTTCTTCCCCAAATATATGGAAATCCTAGGAGAGAGAGAAGAAACTAATCAAGCTTAATTGAGTAAGTATTCTTGTCCCGTTTTTAGTAATTTTTATATTTTTGAGATCGGGATAATTTAATCTATCTATTTAGGGGATTAATTTGAAAAGTTATCAAAGTATAGAAATTTTTCAATGGATGAATATGCTGAAAATTTGAAAATTATGGTAGAAAATGAAAAGTTGTTGATAGATAAACAACTTTTACAAAGTGAATTTTGATGAAAATGTGATTTAGGGACTAAATTGTAAATGTGTAAAAATTGAAGAAAAATTCTAAAATTTATAGATTATATGTACTGTAAATTTTATATTGAAATTTCAGTTAGGCTTGGAATAAGGAGTAAATTCCATGAATGTTATTTTCCAAGCCTAGGGACGAAATTAAAATTTATGAAAAGTTCAGGGGCAAAATGGTAGTTTTGCCTAGGATGTAAATTGAGTCCAATTGAATATGAAATGTAATAAATTAATGATTAAATCCATTTATATAGATCCGGATAACTCAAATTCAAAGCTAGATCGAGGAAAAGAGAAAGTTTGAGATTAGTAGATTTTATTATACGAACTATTATCGAGGTAAGTTCGTGTAATTTGATTTTTGCATGTTTAAATGTTTTAATTTAATATTGCATTTGATTTGAATGTGATAGATTTTTATGTAATTTATGTAAATGTTATAAATACATAAAATGGTCACATGATTGCAAAAGTCATTAAATTGCAAATTCGGTTGGAATAATGAAAATCAATGGATATATGTAAATCAATGGATACATGTGATTTCCCGTACATGAAATATGATTCTGCATGTGTTGCAGATGGGGTTTAGCTCAGACCAGTAATCCCGATACAACTCTTAAGCTTCCTGATCAATAATTCTTGCTAGCATCCTGATTAGTAGTGATTTATCATGTATTGCGCACTACTGCAGCTCTTTTTGAGTGTCTTGTTACATGATTTGATTGGTTGTGATCCAGCATATGTTGCGGACACAAATGTAGCTCTTTGTGAGCGTTTTGATATGACTCACTTGAACTCTCTGAGATATGGCTATCCGGTGCTCCGGTGCTCCTGTTACATGGCTCTTGTAAGTAAGCCTGATAAGCTCTTCGTGGGTTGCCTGATTAAAAGTTCTTTGTGAACTTCCTAATTGTGGCTCTTATGAACACTCCTGATTTAGCCCGAATAATTGTCCTGTTATGTGGCTCATCTGAGCATCTTGATATGTGGGTCGATAGTATGCTCCCTAATTAAGTGCCTTAACGGGTAATCCTGAACATGAATTGACGGCTCACTGATTTGTATACCTTGTGTATATTACTTGAGTATCCATCGATATTTCAATAATTCAACGAAATAAATTCCTGACATGAGAATTTATGAGATTAAAAGAATTATATCTTGAATGCTTCTAAAATACCTGAAAGTTTGTAGAATGATGAGCTCATCCATGTTTATTCAATGTACATGTGAATTATGTGACTAACTTGTTTGATTGAGTGCATGTGATTAGGTAATTTACCAAGTTAATGGAAAACATGTTAATGTATGCTTAAATTTAATATATGAGATAGGCAAGTTTAATTCATGTTATACGGACTTACTAAGCATATAATGCTTACTAGGTATTATATTCTCTATTTTATAGTGCTCGGAAGCTCTCGAAGGTTGAAGATCGGTTGGAGCATTATCACACTATCCACTAGCTTGTTTTGGTATAAATAATAAACTCATTTTGGTATAATGGTGTGTATAAGTAACTTGGCCATTCTTAGCTTACAAATGTTGTTTGTCATCTAGCCATTGGAATGGCTAGTAATGATTATGTTTTGGTATATCTATTAAGGTTGTTCTATGGCAATATCATGAGTATATATATTTTGGTTTGATTGAGTTATGCCAAATGAATATATCTATTAAAAATAAGATCATACATAGGTATGCATGTAATGATATACCATATTAGATGTTACAATTAGCTTGGTTATAATGCTTGGATTGGTTGTTATATGAATGTAAATTTTGGTGTAGGTTATTGGCAAAGCTTGGGTGAGAAATAAAGCTAGGAAATGGCTTTATTTTGTCCACACAGATAGACACATGGGCGTGTGTCTTGACCGTGTGTGACACGTTTGGCCGTTTGTCCCCTACATGGGCATGTGTCTCAACAGTGTGTGTTACACGGCTTAGAACACGGGCATGTGTCTCGGCCGTGTGAACCCTGCGCCTAATTTTTTGAAAATTAAATTAATCACACGACCTACTCACATGGGCGTGTGGTTGGCCGTGTGGCACAAGTCAGAGAGCTACATGATTTCAAACACGGTTTGTAGCGCGGACGTGTCTTAGGATCACATGGGTGTGTCCCTGGACCACACGGGTGTGTGAGCCCTGTAACTAGGAAAATTTTAGAAATTTTGCAAAAAATTCTCTAAATTCCCGATTTAGTCCTAACTCGATTCTAATACTCATATTGGGCCTCGAGGGTCCATTTAAATGACGTTATGTCCATTTAAATGATGTTATGAATAATCTCAAAAAATGAATAGTAATTGACATGAATTATCTGTAAATTTTCTGAAAACTCCAGTAATGCTCCGTAAGCCTGTTCCGGCGGCGGACATGGGTTGGGGGTGTTAGATGGAAGGTATATATGAATTGGTTGAATGTTTAACAGATAAAAAATTGGTTTGGATTTTGGATTGAACAGTTTTTAGGTGACGCATGTTCAATTGGTAAAAATCGGGGTGGTTTGATGTATGTAATTGGAAATCAATGGATTTGTTCTGTCTAAGATATACATGGATCTGTAAAAAAAAAATTAATGTAAAAAAATTGTATTGAACCAATAAATTATTTTCTTTTCAATTTAATGGGTGGGCTCATTGAAACATGGTTCGATGGGTAATCAATCGGAATCCCAACAACTAAAAAGTATATTGTCCTCATGTCAGGGTTTTGCCTCTAACCTTTGCAGAGAATCATATACGATTTACAGAGAGACATTTCGATGGTACTTGCAAAATTGGGAAAATATGTTATTCTAGAGTTTGTAAATAATGATCAAGTTACCTAAGCACAAGATGATTTGAATCAAAAACCTAATGCTTATATGGCCTATACCTACAATCATGATACCACTTGAGCTACCAACAATAAAAGGCTTTATTTTTTGATAAGGGGTCAGCTCCTTTGGAAATACTTTTCGAAGCATCGCTTGTCGAGCAACCAATCAAGATATTGTCATTGACCTCCGCGAAGAGCTGTGTACAGTTCACCGAGAGAAGGGTACCATGGTTGGTGGATATATAACCTACAACTATGATACCATTTGAGTTATGTAGCCTAAGTGGCGCAACTCAAGTGGTACCATGGTTGTAGGTAAGGACCCTATAAGCTTCATGTGGTGGTTCAATTTTCCCCGCACTTAGGTACCTCCATTACTATTTACACACATTCTACTAACACTTCTCTCGAAGTTTGCAGGTACCACCAATCGAGGCGTCATCGAGTTAAGTGGATTTTTTTCATTGTCAAGTAATTCATTGTGTTATTGCATTAAGCCTTCTTGAGGGAGGTTTTGAGGGGTACAGTTTCTTTTCCTTAAGCCTCCCTAAAGGAGGTGTGGAGGGGTAACGTTCCTGTGCTAAGGTCCTGGGTATGATAGATCAAAGGTTTTGGTTTTGAGATATTTTAGTCATGGGTCTGCCTGATAGATCTAAGTCCGGGGTCTGATAGAGTGAAAACGATGGGTATAATTTAAGTCCCCAAGGGCGAAAGCGGCCTCTCCCTTTAGCTTCACCACTCGTAATAGTATGAGAAATTTGAAAAAAAGCTTGAAAGTCTAAACCAATTCCTCTACCATATGTATTAGGGTATAGAGCAAGCATCGGTCAAGTATTCATGCGTGTCCTTTTGGGACACATACTACAAAACAAATAGATCTTAGTTATATCCCAACCCCTCTATAGAACGGTAAACCAAGAGTTCTGCCAAGGTATAAAGAAGAAGTCGCAGTGTGACTCACGCAAAAAGTCACAAGACAGATTGGATTTGGCGCATCTGGGAATGCAGGCAAACGAGATAACAACGGGATTTGCTAAAGGCAACGGTGAGTGAAGCCTATTGAGAAATCGGGTTTGGAAAATGTAGCGGAAAACAACTTAGTGAAAAACCAGAATTTTAAAAAAAGTTCCCAAAACAAGAAGTTGATTGTGATATCTAAAGTAATAAATACTAAATTAAAATTGTACTTTTTCGATTCATCTAGGATGAACATTTCAATCGAGTAGTCTTCTCTGCTATCCTCAAGCTCACGTTTGCCAAGTGTGGGCTCGCTTTGAATTAGAAATTTTTTCACAAATATTATCATAGGGTAATTTCAAAATTTCTCTATACTTTTGGGTCAAGTTATAAATAAGAAAAACATCTCTTGTAACACCCCTTACCCGTATTTGTCACCGGAATAGGGTAGGAGGCATTACCGGAGTTTACCAAATTAATTTTTTATTAGTACGAGTTAAATACTATTCATTTACTAAAACATGTCATGGCGTCCTTTAGATGGGCCTCCAAAGCCCAAAACATACTTCGAGACTAAACTAGAATTAAATCGAAACCATAGGGAATTTTTCGCAAAATCCCAAAGTTTTTTTTTGCTCAATATAACCCCTTTATAAATATCTAACTTTCCCTGCAAATTTTAAAACCGAGACCAATCCAACCAACCAATTCATTTCAATCAATTTGATACCAAATTATACTACTATTATAATTATACTATTTAACATATTAATCATTCTTTACTTTAATGTATATTTCTTAAACAAGTCTTAATATTTATATAATCATCAAACCTTATACATGCTATATAAATCAAAAAGAAATTTACAAAAGCTACTGGAGATAATCTGGATAGTGTGATCCTCTGTGTTGATCCGATCCTCCGTATACTTCCACGTTAATCTACAAGAGACATTGATTACACTCATGTAAGCTTATAGAAGCTTAGTAAGTTCATAGGCATAAAACATAAATCTTACCAAATATTTATACATTTATACAATATACACAATTATTAAGTTCACCTGTCAACCGCAGCCATTGGTGAGTTCCCTTGTATAAACTTACTGCTACTTATCCATTTCCTTTAATTCTTTTGGGCCCATTTGTCACATATCATTCTTTAACCAAATTAGGGAATGGTTACGGAAAATTGAGTACTTCACTTTCACTCTGCCATAGTATAACTATGGTCTTGCGTATGATCACTTATCACCTTTTGAAGTCATAATCCTGCCACGGTCTTACACTGATCACATTTATCACTTGTTACTGATCAGATAAGTGTAGCTAAAACTACCACTTATCACTTATCACTTGTCACTGATTAGATAAGTGTAGCTAAAGCTACCACTTATCACTTGTCGCTTGTCGCTTGTTGCTTGTCACTTATCACTGATCAGATAAGTGTAGCTGAGGCTACCACTTATCACTTGTCACTGATCAGAAGTATTCAAATCCGACATTCCGCTCAATTTAATCATTTATTCGATTTTCGTGTTGTTATTTTATTCTCTATTTATCAATAAATATATTTCATCATACATATTACATTATATAATTCATAAAATTAACATATAATCATTAAACATCAACCATATGAACTTACCTGGGTCGATTTGCAAAATTTGTGAAAGTTCAGGGACTAATCAACTACTTTTTCTTTTCCTCGACTTGCTTCGGGTTCTCGATCTATCATTGTAAAATCATTCACTTATCAATATTGACTTCATCTTCAACCCACTTATAAGTAATATTATCTATAATTTCATTATTTACTTATGTATATTCCAATGCTGTCCATTAGTGCCGTAGTCACTAAATTATTTTTATCTTTAGCTAAAGAACTCCAAATTAGGATCCGCTAATTTTTCCTGAAACTAGACTCATATATCTTCTTATCATAAAATTTTTAGAATTTTTGGTTTAGCCAATAAGTACAGTTTATTCTTTAAAATCACCCATGTTCTTCTATCTGACAATTCCGACCATTCTTCACTAAAAATTAATTATCTCTTCGTGCAGAATTCGGATGATGTACATGTTTGTTTATATTGAAAATAGACTCATTAAGGATTTTAAAAATATAAATTTAAGCCCATAATTATTTTTCTCCAATTTTTTATGATTTTCCAAAGTCAGAACAGGGGAACCCGAAATCATTCTGACATTGTCTCACAAAATCTATTATATCTCATGATCTACAATTCCGTTGCTTACACCGTTTCTTCTATGAGAAACTAGACTCAATAAGCTTTAATTTCATGTTTGTTCATCTTATAATTTGATTTATAAAATTTATGGTGATTTTTAAAAGTTAGACTACTGCTGCTGTCCAAAACTGTTTTAGTGCAAATGTTGATTTCAATTTTTGCCCCAAATTTCACAGTTCATACAATTCAGTCCTTGCTCAATTAATCCATCAATGAAGCTAATTTTTCCCAATTAATGCTTTACCTAGACATTATAAGTTATTTCACAATTATTTAAATTCATAATTTCCACATAAAACCCTAACTTCAAACTCTTTCATCATTAGGTCCCAAACATTCACTTTCTATTCAATTCTTTCAATAAAATCAGCATATAAACAATTTAAAACTCTAATTCCATGCTAAATCATCATATACTTCCAACACATATTCATAAAAACTTCCAATTTCTTTCATAGAATCAAAAACTAATGAATTCAACAAGTGGACCTAGTTGTAAAAGTCATAAAAACATAAAAATTTCAAGAAATAATCAAGAATTGAACTTACTTGCAGTAAAAATATGAAAAACCAGCTTAAGAAAACCCTTATATGGTGTTTTTGCTGATGAGAATGCAGAGAAATAATGAGAATTCTAGATAATTCCACTTTAGTCCTAGTTTATGAAGTAAATTTTACAATATTCCAATTTTGCCCTTAATTCATCAATTTTCCTGCTGGTTTCATGCACCTTGCCGTCCAGCCCAAATATACCTTGGGTCTATTTGCCTTTTAAACCCTCTTTCTTTTATCATTTAAGCTATTTAATCATTTCCCATAATTTTACATTTATTACAATTTAATTTTTTTTATTCAATTAACTATCGAAAGTTTAAAATTTCTTAACGAAACTTTAATACTAACTTATTAACACTCCATAAATATTTATAAAAATATTTATGGCTCGTTTTTAAATTTTCAAACTCTCGATATCTCAGTTCTGATTCTAATTTTTAAAATTTTTATTTCTAGTACACTATTCGCTATTTCAAAAATTTTCCTAACTTAACACTTAACTTATATTCACTAAATTATTAATATTTTCTACTCATTTTTCGGATTTAGTGATCTCGAATCACTGTTCCTACACCACTGAAAATTTAGGCTATTACATCTCTAGAAATTTTCTGAACTACTTTCTTCAAAGAATTTTCTCTCTATAATTTTCTCTTTTTCAAATGTGTGTAAATAATGACACAATACTCTCTTTATATAGGGAGATTTTAGAGAGTTCAAATATGATTAAATTTAATCACTTTAATATTAAATTAACATAATATTTATCTACAAGATAAATTTAAAATTAAAATAATGACTTTAATATTAAATTAATAAATTACTATTAAGATAAGTTTTAAATTAAATTTAATATTAAATTTATTAAAAAAATATTATTTTTGGAATAGTTAATCTGAAATCAAATCCTCTAGTAGAGTCTTGGTAGAAGTGTAATTCTTCCACTGCTCAATTACCGGAGAGTCGCCGCTGCCAAACATTTGCCGACCACTGAGAAGTTGTCGTCACAACTATCGACACCCCGAGTTGGTTCGATTTCTGTCAATTCAGTTCGGGCTAGTGATGGCCTGCCTGGTCCGGTCTAGCCATCGGTTGGACTGTTAGCTCGATTTCACGTACCAAGCTCGGTTTGACCAATTTCTGGGTTTTGGTCTCGGTTTTGGGCTCTTAGGCCCAATTTACGTTCTCAAGTGTAATTTTCAAGTTCAATTACTCATTGGGCCAATTGTCTGACTTAAAGATTAATTTTTAAAAATATCTTATTAGTTTTAATTAATTTGATTAATTTAATTTTACTTGATAAAAATTAATTTTCTGAAAAATCACTTAGTATTTCCAAATTAATTTTTCAAGAAAATTCTTTAATCAAATTCTCTAGTTGAACAATTCTTACGACAGCCCAATTTAATTCCACATTAAATAAATTGACTTAAATTATTTCCAAAGTCATAGAATTTACTTCTAATTCAAAAGCAGTCCGATCGAGCTTTTGTTGAGCTAGCGGAGGGACCAGTTGACATATACAATTAGGCTCTAGTAATTGCAATTAAGTTTAGAAGCATCGTTCTAATAATTCACAATTACTTAATCATGGAGTTAGTCTACAAGAAGTACCATGATTGAAAACTCCTTATTGTATACTCTTTACGAAAACAATTCATCCAACTGCTTTATCCAATAACCTCGTCATATGTGCGTTACATTCATATTATATCATTGATTCCTTTGAGTTAAATTTGTTCACTCAATACAGTCCTATTTTATCTCATTTTCACCATTGTGTCTTCTTAATGATTAATATGGTCACTATCAACAAATGGCTGTGATAAATTGCTCGTTCGAGAACAAGCAACCTATGACCACGTTACATATTTATCAATCCACATAATGTCGATGAGAGGATATTGTTAACTTTTTAATTGAGCTATGAATTCCATTGTTGCTAGTAAAGCAATGCCATACACAATCATGTACCCAACATACCAGCTATCGACTCAATCATCTTTAGAGCATAAGCCTCAATTTATATGAAAGCACATGAGTTACATACACATGGTCAGTGACTAACTCAGAATTTAGGTAAATCACACTATGAATGTCACAAGTGAATTAATTCAGAAACGGATTCAGAGTTAATTCATCTTGGGTCTAGTCCAATTTATCATTCTGCCAATGAATATATATATGTCTCTACCTGTGGGGTCAATTGCTCCAATAGCCAAGACTAGTCATCTCCTCAATTGGAATTGTATACAACATACTAATCCTTTTAGTTTTTGAATCAAATGCTCACTTTGATTCTTTTACTGGATTACGGACTCATTTAGATTATCTACTAAAGTAAGTTGTCTTTCTCGCAATATAAACGTTCTTACAATGCCACTTATCATCAGTTTGAACTTAGACAATCAATGAGCTAATGTTTGTTGGTCACAATTTCGCTATGCATGCAAAGTATGAAAGACAGAAATACAAAAGACATAATAGTGAAATGTGAAATTTATTTATTCATCATTCAAATACTTAGAAAACAGTTACATGTTTACTACAATATGGGCACATTTCCTAACAAAGCCTAGGATATGTGTTAACCCAGTTATGCATAAAAGGATAGAGAGATTCCTTAGACAAGATGGTAAACGTAATGCTTGCCAATAAGAGTTCGCCAGAGAAGTTATGAAACCCACATTGGTTAAGCAGATACAAAATGGGTTAGGATAAAATCTTAATTTGGTAATTGACAAAGAGGTAGCTGGAAGAGTGAGTAGATTGTCAAGAGACTTCATGGGAGGAAATGACAACTCAAGGTTGAATGATCAATAAAGTCTACCAGGAATTTACAAGAGAGGTACGTCGGTTAGAACTACAAAGCACGAAAAAGACCACAGGGACTAATAACAAGGAAGTTCACTGAGAACTACCTTGGTAGGGAGTCCACTAGAAAATAGTAAGAAGCCGAAGTCAATTAGGACCATGATCCACGAGAAATATGTTATAGGTCTATCAAGGGTTGACACTGTCAAGGGATACCTGAGTAGGAGATAGTACGTTGGGAGCTACCTGTCTATTGAAGTATCTTAAATGACTGGACTACAAGAATAAGTACTACGAGGTTACATTGGGGGCATGAGTCCACCAAGGAAAAGAGGGTGTTGTTTAACCGAGCACTATTGTTAAGTTCGTGAAAGAGGGTATTAAAAAGAGACCTTATTCAAAAAAAAGAATTAAGTTAAGGGCCCGCAGTCATGACGAATAATTGGATAAACACCAATAGTTATCGTTGGCCTATAATAGCGAATATGGGATAGTAATGAGGCATGGCAGAAAGGGTATAATAAATGTTTGAAACAATGAATAATAGAGATAACAACTGTTATGAGCCCAATTTGCTCGGCCCAAACCTAAACCTAACCTAAAACAACCTAATACCCACTAAACTAAACCAAATGTAAGCCAAACAAAAAAAGGGAAGAATCAGATTTTTCAAACCCTAGGTGCGCTTCACCTAGGGCCTTCAGCCAACTGCTCTTTGTCCCATCTCCCATACCACCTGCTTCACCGCCACTGAGCCACCGCTCAAGTTGTACCTGCAAGAATTAAAAGGAAATGACAAGTAGTTGAACAAAAACACTTGGTAAATGGCTATATAAAGCCTTTAATCTTTATATTGTTTTTTGGTTTTTTTTAGACATCAAATACAAGAAAAGAACCGATTCAAATAAAAACGAGCAAACAAACAAAGTTCAAAAAAAGAACTAAGGTTATTACTTTCCTACGTTCATTTATTTCTTTTTCTCTTTTTTCGTCTGATTCATTTTCGAATATACTCATACATCTATATTTTTATTTATCTATTTTTTTTAAAAAAGAGGTAGTTTTTATAAATATATCAAAGGAAATAAATACCTTTTGGGAGTTCCGGCCATCGTGTGCGGTGGCAAGCGGCGGCAGAGCCACGGCGGGCCGATAACGGCGCCCCAAGCCTAGGTTTAAACCCTAGCAGAGGAGAGGAGAAGGGGTTTTGGAATTTTTTTTTAAAGAAAAGGGTAGCAAAATGATTTTTGAAGAAAAAAATGGGTTTTTATACAGATACAAAATGGTGTCGTTTTGCATCAGGGGTATCAACGCCGAAACAGCATCATTTTCTAGCATACCCGCACGACCTGACCCCCTCTAGGGGGTCCGCTCATTTTGCTCTTATGGGATATTTATCCCTTTAGTCCATTGCTTTGTACATTTGTCACAATTCTGTCCTGTTTCCTTTTTTTTGTCTTCTTAAATTCACCCTGCTTAATTTTAAAAGTTTTATTTTGGTCCTTTTTTAAACAGTGCGCATATGGGGAGGGATTATATTCTCATTTGATCCTTCCATGAATGCGCGCGTCACAATTTGACCCTTCCCTTTTCATTTTATTTCAGATTTGCCCCCAAATACTTATTTTAGCACTCAATTTAGCCCCTTTTTCGTTATTTTGTTGTTTCATTATTAAATCGATTAATTTAATATATTATTAACTACTGTTATTACATTCATATTTGTATTTATTTATTTTTCTAATACCATTATTATTGTGTTATTACTATTATTTCTATTATTATTATGACTATTATTTTTATTATGATTATATTTTATTTTGAGTTTATCTGCTTATTATTTTATTATTAATTAATTTAGCATTATTATTATTATTATTATTACTATCATTACTTATATTCGTTAGTATCATTATTAATTCTATCTTTATTTTCTTTACTATTATTTTATTATCATTATTTATTTATTTATTTATTACTTTTGTTATTATTATTGTCACATTATTATATATGTTTTATTACAAATTGTGCTTTAAATATTATTCATTTTAATTTGGTTCTTTACTTCCAATATTTTTAAATCTTTTTCCTTATATTTATTTATACATTACTTCATTATTATTGGCCTCAGTACTATTTATGTATTCCATTTTTACTTATTCTTATTCATATGTATTATTATTGTAATTTGTTTGTTAATATTACTATGGCTATTATAGTACATTAGTATTATCATATCATTTATTTATCACATATTCTTGATTTGTATAATTGTTTTATATTATTGCATAATTATTCCCCATGAACTATGTTTAAATACAATTGATTATCTTTGTATTATGCTTCAAAATGGCCCATGTCGTTTTAAACTTATGTTTGATAAAATTTTTAAGAAATAAAGAAATTTTCAAAGTAAGGCAATATTCTGTATTTGGAAATTCGAGAGATTGTGCCCTAACGTACTGGGTTTCGATTTTTCTCGTTTGATCCAAATGACCGAATAACGTTTTAAAATTAAAACACGTGAATTTTGAAAATCAAAAGACCAACTTATTCTCGAGGGTCTGAAATGTTGTGTCCTAACGTACTAGATGTGACATTTTATTACTTTGAGATGAGAAGGCCTTTAACATTCAAGCGTTTTTACAAAAAGAGGGATCGTATTTTAAAATATTTCAAGTTTTCAAATTTTTGACACTAAGAGATTAATTAATCAACTGAGTACCAATTTTGGGCATTACGAGGGTGCTAATCCTTCCTCGTGCGTAACCGACTCCCGAACCCGTCTTTCTAAATTTCGTGGACTAAAATCGTGGTTTAAATAAATCAAATCATTTATTTAAAACAACCACTTTTACAAGGTGACCTGATCACACCTCATAAAAAAGGATTAGTGGCGACTCCCGTTTTTTCGTTTTCATTTCCAAAACCAAGTCGACCCATTTTCTTAAAAATCTGGTTTCAACAGCTTGGCGACTCCGCTGGGGACTAATAATAGAGTCGAGCCACAAGTTGATTAACTTTTGTCTTTTTGTCAAAAATTGAAAATTTGGTTTTGAAATACGATCCTTTTATTGCATTTCATCTGTTATTTTTATGATTTATGATATAATACCTGCTTCATTGGTTCGAGTTTTTAAATAGTTTTACATATTGCATTGCATGACCGGTTGGTCTTACCCTTTGAAGTGAGAGTGAGAAACTATTCCTTCGTGAGGTCTTCACCTCTGTGTAGGATAGTGGATAGCTTTCTGGATACATCCGTACCTATGTCTTCGTGAGATTTTCATCTCCGTGCAGCCATAGGGAAATGTATCCTCCTGAACTGAACTCGGTCTATATGAGCCTATAATGGGTAAAGATCGAGGAATCTATTGGTTCAGGTACCCTTACTCTAGAACTGAGCCACATCTAATAAGCCCTAAGAACCAACCCTAAGTAGAAATACTCAAAACCTTAATGGTTACCTGAATAGGTGCTTGATTATTTCTTGTTTGCTTTGGATTCTATTTTTGTATACTGACTTGTTGTGTTTTGTTGTTATTGCATGACATTACATTATAAGAAGGTTTTGATTCACGTTCGGTTACTAAATAGAATAGCTTAGCGTGGAAAAAAGGTTACTTGATAGAGTGGAGGATAATGCGGCCGTCTGAGTATGGTCTGAAAGGACGCAACAAGAGAAATGAGGTAGTTTGATCGAGGGATATGAATCAGAATTGTGGGATTTCACTCGCATCAGTGTGACCCAAAATGACCTGCGAGAATTGAAGAAAATATAGAACAGTTGGAACGACGAGATCAAGTAGCTGTTTTACCACGATTATAGAGACTTACCTTATTTACTCGAGGTAAAAGCAGACAAATGCTTATTCCGAGCTCTCGCCCAGTATTGGAATCCCACATATAGTTGCTTCACTTTTGGGAAGGTTGATTTGGTACCTACTGTGGAAGAGTATATGGCCTTACTTCGTTGCCCGAGGATTAAAGTCGACAAGTCCTATTCCAAAATGGCTAACGTCCCGACCTTTGTAAAGAAATTGATGAATATCATGGGGATGAGTGAACAATGGGTTGTAGCCAAGACCAAGCAAAAATGAGATGGTAAGTGAATTTCTTGGAAGAACTTGAGAGATCTGATTCTAGCACATCCGGACATGCAAAAGAGGGTTGATGTTTTTGCTTTGAGCATCTACGGTTTGGCTGTCTTTACCAAGGCATTAGGAAACGTAGATGAAGCAGTTTTAGACTTGTTTGATCGACTTGATAAGGGGGTCTCACCTGTCCTTGCGATCTTGGCCGAAACATTTAGATTATTGAATGCTTGCCGAAGAGCGGGTGAAGGTAGATTTATAGGATGTGCATAACTTCTGATATCGTGGTTTCATAGCCACTTTTAGAGGGTAGAGAAAGTCTTATATTGAGTTTTTTTTCGAAAATTACTCTCCATTGAAGGAATTAGTGGCTACACCAAGGCGGGATGACCTTTCAGATGAGAAATGGATATCAATCCTCTAGAACCTACAAACTGAAGATGTTGAGTGGAGGGCCCCATGGATGATCCCCAATAAGATCTTATATCGGTGTGGCGACTTTGACTGGGTCCCTTTACTTGGGATATGGGGAGTTGTTGGATATGTTATACTACTCGTGTTGGGACAGTATCGATCAAGGCAGTTCATACCAGCGACCCAAGGGTTGGCTCAATGCGAGTTCTCATACAAGGACGATAATTATAGGAAGATAGTTCGTGAGATATCGAATGCTTGGAGCCAAACCCGTAGGATAAAAGGATTCACCGCAGGTCCAATGACGACCCCTGAATATGACTGCTGGTGGAGAAAAAGAATCAACGACAACATCCCAATGCCAAGTCAAGAAAACATTCGACCGATAGATGAGCACTTGCAAGCAGTCCCGTCTGAATTAGAAATAATCAAACAAGACTTTGAGAAAATGAGCTTAGAATTGGGAAAGAAAATAGAACAGTTAGAAGAGGAGAAGATGAAGTTGGGATTAGACGTTGATATCCACAAGCTAGAGGTCGAGAAATTAAAAAAGGGAAAAAATAAGGTCGAGGAAGATCTAGATAGTCTGAAAACTGATTGCAAAAAGCTACGTATGTTAATGGGAACTGCCGATTTGGGTAAAACGTCAGAACAATGGCATCAAGAAATTAAAGAAGAAAAGGCTAGAGCCGATCATTGGGAGGAGAAGTTTCAAGATATCCGAATGTGGGTAGACGCTTTGAAAAATAGTTTGTTAGAAAGCTAAAACGAAAAAGAGAGGTTACAAGCTCGGTGGCCAAATTGAAAAAATCACTACATGACATCGTAACCGTAACTTTGTAATCGTGTAACACCCAGATTTTTAGGATTTTCGTAATTTTAGAGACTTTGGTAAAATTTTTAAAATTTGGTATTTGGTTGTGAAATTCATAATTGGAGTGTGTAAATGGGCCTATAGAAGGCCCATGTGTTGGCCAAAACCCGGTAGAATCCTTGGATTTTGGACTTAAGGAGTTAGGGGCATTGGATAGGTGGCCTTATTAAAAGATGTGGGTAAAATGTAACATAAGAGATCCCCTGGAAAAGTGGTTAAGTAATGCCACTAAGGAGCTAAAAAAAGAGTGGCGTGTAAGTGGTTAGGGGAAGGCCAAGGTTCGATTCACTAAGTTGGCAATTGTGTTGTTATTTTTATGTCTTGAGCATGCAGGAGTTTGAAGTCGAATGAAACTCTGTTGGAGAGAGTTTGAATCAGTCAATTGCATGAATTTAGGAGTGATAATGGGAGAGATTTTGGGGATTTGAATGGAGGCTTAGTATTGGCTGAATAGTGGGAATTTGGGGAGGAGACATCAGCTTAGGGGCTTTAGGTTAGTATTTCAGCATTCGGGACTTTAGTTGTGCTGTTTTCTTTTGTTTAAACATCATAGGGTTATTTCTTTTCTTCCTTTTCTTCTCTAGCCGAAATCACCACTCCTTTCATCCATTTTTTTCTTTCTCTTCCTTTGCCAAAACCAAACTACTACTCCCTTTCGTTTCATCACCTTGCCGAATAGCCACAAGAGCCAAAACTTTTGAAGTTGGTTGTGCCGATTTCATTTAGTACAGCATCCTTCTTTTCTTTTCATTTGTTGTGACCGATCCCTTCATCCGCTAAACTCTAAAAGTCCCCGACGGCAACACCAATACAAAGCCACCACACCATTTCTTTTTCTTGGTCCTAAAAGCCGAAATACCTTAGTTCTAGAGGCATAGCCGAACCTGTAGACCTCTAGGATTCGAAGGCTGCTAGGTGGTTGATGGCTAAGTCTACTTTGGGTCTAAACAGTGCAGAAGGGAAGACTGTGAGAAATAGACAACTTTGGAGGAGCAACAAGGCTTGGAATATCGGTTTGGATAATTTTGGATCGAATCATTAGACCCTGTGAAGGTTGTCATGGGAGACTTTGTTAGCAAACGCCACAAAACAGGTGTGTAATAACCCTCGTAGTAGCTTAGATTAATATTCGCTGAAAAGTCGAAATGTTAAAATTCTGGCATTTCGAGAATTTGTGATTTTGTGTTTGGTTATGATGCGATAAATACGATAAGATAGGTGTTTGGATCGATGGAACAGGTAAGAGCACAATTTTTTGCACGATGGTAAGTTGGGCCTCAATGGGCTAGAATCAGGGCCCAATGGGCTTTCGGGCCCATTTGGGTAAAATTGATAGAAAATGGAATTTGGAAAAGTTGCATGTTAACACGGTTAGTACTGTTGTAAAATTCATGTTAACACGGTTAGTACTATTGTAAAATTTGGGTTTAACACGGTTAGTACTGTTGTAAAATTTGGGTTCAGTGGGCTTAGTGGGTTAAAATGGCATTTATAGGGCCTATTAGGGGTTTTGGGCCCAAAAGCTCGATTTTGATAAAGTTGGTTAAAGATCATTGTTTAAACACTCAGAAATATTGATAATTGTTAATGAACATGGAAAACCTTGATATTTGGTAAAATTATGAAATTACCCTTATAATATGAAAAATGACTATTTTACCCCTAGGTAAAAATGACCATTATACCCCCTAGGGTTTAATTATGAATATGATGCATGAGATATTGTTATACATGATATGACATGATATGCACATGATATGTTATGAGATGCACATGATATGCTATGATATACTCATTATATGCATGGGTTGGGTTTTATATAAATGGAGGAAATGTGAAAAGGGTTTTGCCCCAGTTATTAAAAGAGGCTAGGCCTCCAGTTATATGATAAAGCAGCTATGCTGTAAGTGGAGAGTTTGGTTGGGTGGGTTGAGTTATTCCTCACATGGAGAGCTCAGTTGGTACGGGTGGAGAGTAGCGGATAGTGGGTTGAGTAGTCTCCCCAAATGGGCGTGCATACATTCATTGGTATTTCTTGTGATATTGAAATGGGCCTATGGGCCATACCGTTTACAGTAAAGGCTTCGGCCCAGTATATGTCGAGACTGAATTAGGGCTTAGACCCAGTATGCTGATATTAGTTTGGGCTCTGAAAGGGGCTTGTTGCACACTGAGTTTCCAAACTCACCCCTTTCCTTAACCTTGCAGGTGATCCTTGATGTGGAGACTTGGAGCCGGAGGGGATTCAGAGTGGCCGTGGTGATCGCTTTCGAACTTTACAATAAGTAATCGATTTTTTTTATAAGTCTTATCTTAATTATTATTATTATTTGGTTTTGGGTTGTAATAAGGCCATTTTAATTATTTTTCTGGGATTATTTTATTTTATACTTTATATTTTACTGATAACAATCCAAAATGGGTTAGACTTAGGGCGCGTTTTCAAAATGATACTTGTTTTCAAAATAACGCAACGATACAACTAATTAGTTTATCAAAAATATCTACTTAAGTGAATTCCAACTCGATTTTTCTTCCAAAACCTAACCTCGCATCAAAGTGTGGCAATGGTTGTGGGCATGTCTAGGATTGGATCCAATCAAGAGCTTGGTACTTAAGCAGCCTTCATGGCTCACATTCTCTGTTTCGGATACCTACCTGGTGCACAACTTTCATTCACTTTATTAACTTAGCAAAGACTATCTTTTAAAACACTAAGAAGGACATTGAAAGAGGCATGGGTTTTCTTAAAAACTTTAATGTGACACGTCGGGTTTGGCCATAACGTCTGGGCCGGGTTTGGGGTGTTACATTTAGTGGTATCGGAGCCAGGTTGCAACAACTCGGCTGTGGGTTTTAAATGGGTTTAAACTCAAGAATTTCAAAATAAAGGTATTTTAAATCAATTTTTAAGAATTTCTAAAAAGAAACCCTTTTTTTAACTTATTTTCTGTGACCAAATACATTTTTTTAAGTTTTAAATGGTTTGAAGAAAGAAGTGGCACACTGAATCCCCGACACCAAGTCTGTAAGTGTACTTTCTTTTACACCGTGTGATATTGATATGATGCTATAGATAGAACTAAGACCCTACTATGATACTTTAGATAGGGTAGAGCTGTAAAACAGTAGGATTGAGACTGTAGCTCAGCTACGACGTTGTGAAAACAATTCCTGAACTGTTATATTTTCATAAGACATCTCGTAATAAACAACTGAAATATTAAACTAATGTCATAAAAATTCGTAATCAGATAATTCGATATGAGTAAAAGAGGAACTCGTGGACGAGGCTGCGGACGTGGTCACAGAAGGGTGCAAGCTGAATCTTTATCCTTAGGGTATAGGCTAGCTGAGGAGGCATCCGCGCCACAAGCAACTGAGAATGGGTTACATGATCGGGCTTCGGGGGATGATGCTTTGTCCCAAGCAATGTTAAGGGTTTTGGAAAGGGTTGTCGGAGCTAGCACTGGGACAATGAATAGGGGATCCATCTTTGAGCGACTCCGAGCTAACGGAGCATAGGTTTTTAGGGGCGTATCTGGAGTAGCCTCAAACGTGGCTGAATATTGGCTAGAGGCAACAGAGCAGATTATGGACGACCTAGATTGCTCTGTGAAGCAAAAGCAGAAGGGGGACGTGTCGTTGCTACGAGATGAGGCATACCAGTGGTGGATCACTGTAAGGGAGAGTACCCCGATCGAACGAGTAACCTGGGAACTGTTCAAGACTACTTTTAAGGGGAGGTATGTTGGAGCTAGTTATGTGGATGCCCGTCGAAAGGAATTTTTGAATCTGGCTCAGGGTAATAAGACTGTTGCGAAGTATGAGGCGAAATTCTTGGGGCTGAATCGATACGCTAGCGGGATAGTTGCGACCGAATATGAGCGCAGTGTTCGATTCGAGGATGGCTTCCGCGATGAGCTTAGGGTACTGATAGCTCCACAGAGGGAGCGTGATTTCACTGCGTTGGTAGAGAAGGTTAAGATAGCCAAGGAAGTAAAACGAACTGAACGGCAGAATCGTGAGAGGGATCGACCCAGATTCAGGAGGGATTCTGGACCCTCGGGTGCTGCATATAGAAATGTTAAAAGAGCTAGAATAGAGAAACCGGTTCGAGCAGTTTCGGTGAATACCTTTAGACCGCAGGCTTGCAGGGACTGTGGCAGAGTGCACATGGGGGAGTGCTGGAAATGAACTGGAGCATGTTTTTGATGTGGGTCAAAGGAACATAAATTCAGAGAGTGTCCTCGGAGAGCAGCTCAGGATCAAGTTGCGGAGCAAAGAGGTGTCCAATCGCTGCGAGGAGGACCACCACCACAGAGAGGCCGTGGGCAAGGTAGAGGTGGTAATGGTAATGGACGAGGACGTGGGGCAACTGGCAGGGGTGCTGGACATGCTGAAGCTCGAAATTTAGCATTGGTTTATGCTGCACGGCGTCGTGAGGAGGGTGATGCTCCTGATGTTATAACTGGTACGTTCTTCATTCATAGCACGCCTTACACTGCTTTGATTGATGTTGGTTCCACTCATTCGTATGTTGCCTGTAATATATCTAGGGCGTTGGGTGTACTTCCTGAGGAGACTGTGAGTGGGGTATTAGTGATAAGTCCTTTGGGACACTCGGTTAAAGTAGATAAACTCTTTAGAGAGGTGCCTTTAGAGACACAAGATAGGATATTTGTAGGAGATTTGATGGAGCTGCCATTTAGGGAATTTGATCTTATTTTAGAAGTGGACTGGCTATCTAAGCATAGGGCGACGTTGGATTGTGCTGTTAAGAGAATGGTGCTAAGAACTACCGAGGATGAGGAGATAATGGTCATAGGGGAGTGAAGGAACTATTTGTCCAATTTTGTCTTGGCTTTAAGGGATAAGAAGTCGATTCGGAAAGGTTGTGAGTCGTTTTTAGCATTTGTGAGTCAAGCTGAACCTGAGGGGATGACTGTGGAGTCAGTTAGGACCGTCAAAAAATTTCAAAATGTTTTTCCTAAGGAACTTCCTGGACTACCTCCAAACAGAGAAGTCGAGTTCGGAATCGACTTGTTACCTGGAACAGCTCTAGTGTCCATTGCACCTTACAGGATGGCACCAAAGGAGTTGGTGGAACTGAAAGCTCAGATTCAAGAACTGTTGGATAGAGAGTTTATAAGACCAAGTGTTTTTTCGTGGGGCGCACCAGTGTTGTTCGTAAAGAAGAAAGATGGGACCATGCGGATGTGTATTGATTATCAGCAGTTGAACAAACTGACGATCAAAACAAGTATCCTTTGCCAAGAATCGACGATCTGTTTGACCAACTGATAGGAGCTTCAATATTTTCTAAGATTGACCTTCGGTCAGGATATCATCAGCTGAGAGCCAAAGAAGAGGATATTCATAAGACGGCATTCAGAACTCGATATGGTCATTATGAGTTCTTGGTTATGCCCTTTGGTTTGACTAATGCACTGACAGCATTCATGGATTTGATGAATCGAGTATTTCAGCCGTACTTGGATCAGTTCGTAGTTATTTTTATTGATGATATCTTGGTGTACTCGGAAACGAAAGAGAAGCATGATGAGCATCTTCGTATTGCGCTGCAAGTGCTAAGGGAAAAGCAACTCTATACAAAGTTTAGTAAGTGCGAGTTTTGGTTGAGTGAAGTAACTTTCCTAGGGCAGGTTGTGTCTGTTGAGAGGATCAAGGTAGACCCTCGGAAGATTGAGACGATTCTGGAGTGGAAGCCACCGAGGTCAGTAACAGAAATCCAAAGTTTTCTGGGGTTGGCAAGTTATTATCGAAGATTTGTGGAAGGATTTTCTATGTTGGCAGCACCGTTAACGAAACTTATAAGGAACGGAGCACCGTTTGTTTGGACAAATAAGCAGCAATAGGCTTTTGAGAAGTTAAAGAAGGTTCTGACTGAGGCACTAATGTTGATTTAGCCATTTCACTGTGTACAGTGATGCGTCACATGTAGGTTTGGGCTGTGTGTTGATGCAAGAGGGTAAAGTGGTCGCTTATGCTTCACGATAGCTTAAGCCTCATGAGGTAAACTATCCTACTCATGACTTGGAGTTGGCAGCGGTGATCTTTGCACTTAAGATATGGAGGCACTACTTGTATGGGGAGAGATGCATTATTTATACGGATCATAAAAGTTTTAAGTACTTGCTGATTTAAAAGGAGCTGAATCTTAGATAGCGAAGGTGGATAGAGTTGTTAAAGGACTATGAATATTCGATTGAGTACCATCCAGGTAAGGCAAATGTCATGGCTGATGCGTTGAGTCGAAGGACTGTGGCGGAAATGAAGGCAATGTTTGCTCGTTTAAGATTGTATGACGATGGAAACTTATTGGCAGAGTTACAAGTGAGACCAACTTGGGTGGAGCAGATTAAGAAGTAGCAGTTGGTGGATGAGTCGTTGGTTTCTCGGTTTCAGCAAGCTGAGAAGGGGGAGAATTCAGACTTTGGATTAAATAGTGATGGGGTTCTTTGTTTTCGAGGAAGAATTTGTATGCTGAAGGACTCTGATTTAAGATTGATGATTTTGAGAGAGGCTCATGGTGGACCTTGTGCTATGCATCCAGGAGGGAGTAAGTTGTATTGAGACTTGCGAGAGCTATATTGGTGGCCTGGGCTTAAGCGAGAAGTGAACGAATTTGTGGGAAAATGTTTGACATGTCAACAAGTAAAGGCCAAGCATCAGCTGCCTTCAGGATTGTTACAGCCAGTGAAGATACCACTTTGGAAATGGGAAAGGGTAACCATGGATTTTGTGAGTGGTCAGCCATTGACACCTTCCAAGAAGGACTCAGTTTGGGTGATTGTGGATAGGCTGACGAAATCTGCCCATTTCATACCTGTCCGAACTGATTACTCAATTCAGAGGTTGGCCAAGTTGTATGTGGCAGAGGTAGTGCGGTTGCATGGGGTGCCAGTATCGATAATTTCTGACCGAGACCCAAAGTTTACATCTCAGTTTTGGCAGAAGTTGCATGAGGCGTTGGGAACGCGATTGGATTTTAGTATGGCTTTTCACCCTCAGTTGGATGGGCAGTCAGAGAGGGTCATTCAGATTGTAGAAGATATGTTAAGGGGTTGTGTTATCGACTTTAGGGGCAGTTGGGAGGATTACTTGTCATTGGCGGAGTTCGCATATAACAACAGTTACCAAGCAAGTATTCAGATAGCTCTTTACGAGGCACTGTATGGGCGAAGGTGTCGTTCACTTACTTGTTGGGCAGAGTTGGGGGAAAGGCAAGTACTTGGACCGAAGTTAGTTGTGGATACTGAAGACAATGTTAAGGTGATCAAGAGTCAGTTAAAGGAGGCAGTGGATCGACAAAAGTCTTATGCTCATATGAAGCGTAAGGATATTGAGTATGTTGTAGGGGACATGGTCTTTTTGAAGGTTTCGCCTTGGAAGAAAATATTGAGGTTTGGTAAGAAGGGCAAGTTGAGTCCATGGTTCATTGGGCCTTATCGGATCCTTAAGCGGATAGGGCCGGTGGCTTATCAGCTAGAGTTGCCTCTAGAGCTGGATCGTATTCATGATGTCTTTCATGTGTCCATGCTAAGGCGATATCTTTCTGACTCTACTCATATCGTGCCAGTTGTAGAAATTGAGGTACAGGCAGATTTGACCTTCGAAGAAGAACCTATGCAGATACTTGATCGTGACGTCAAGGTTTTGAGAAGAAAGTCAGTCCCATTGGTGAAGGTACTTTGGAGAAACCATAGCAAAGAAGAAGCTACTTGGGAGTCAGAGGAGGCGATGCGTCAACAATACCCTCAACTGTTTGGATCAGGTAAAATTTCGAGGCCGAAATTTCTTTAAGGAGGGTAGAGTTGTAACACCTAGATTTTCGGGATTTTCGTAATTTTAGAGACTTTGGTAAAATTTTTAAAATTTCGTATTTGGTTGTGAAATTCATAATTGGAGTGTGTAAATGGGCCTATGGAAGGCCCATGTGTTGGCCAAAACCTGGTAGAATTTTTGGATTTTGGACTTAAGGAGTTAAGGGCATTGGATAGGTGGCCTTATTAAAAGATGTGGGTAAAATGTAACACAAGAGAGCCCCTAGCAAAGTGGTTAAGTGACGCCACTAAGGAGCTAAAAAAAAAAGTGGCGTGTAAGTGGTTGGGGGAAGGCTAAGGTTCGATTCATTAAGCTGGCAATTGTGTTGTTATTTTTATGTCTTGAGCATGCAGGAGTTTGAAGTCGAATGGAACTCTATTGGAAAGAGTTTGAATCAGTCAAATGCATGAATTTAGGAGTGATAAAGGGAGAGATTTTGGGGATTTGAATAGAGGCTTAGTGTTGGCTGAATAGTGGGAATTTAGGGAGGAAAAATCGGCTTAAGGGTTTTAGGTTAGTTGTGTTGTTTTCTTTTGTTTAAACATCATAGGGTTATTTCTTTTCTTCCTTTTCTTCTCTAGTCGAAATCACCACTCTTTTCATCCATTTTTTTTCTTTCTCTTCTTTTGCCAAAACCAAACTACTACTCCCTTTCGTTTCATCACCCTTGCCGAATAGCCACAAGAGCTGAAACTTTTGAAGTTGGTTGTGCCGATTTCATTTAGACCAGCATCTTTTTTTTCTCTTCATTTGTTGTGTCTGATCCCTTCATCCACTAAACTCTAAAAGTCCCCGACGGCAACACCAATACAAAGCCACCACACCATTTCTTTTTCTTGGTCCTAAAAGCCGAAATACCTTAGTTCTAGGGGCATAGCCGAACCTGTAAACCTCTAGGATTCGAAGGCTGCTAGGTGGTTGAGGGCTAAGTCTACTTTGGGTCTAAACAGTGCAGAAGGGAAGACTGTGAGAAATATACAACTTTGGAGGAGCAGCAAGGCTTGGAGTATCGGTTTGGATAAACTTGGATCGAATCATCGGACCCTGTGAAGGTTGTCATGGGAGACTTTGTTAGCAAACGCCACAAAACAGGTGTGTAATAACCATTGTAGTAGCTTAGATTAATATTCGCTGAAAAGCCGAAATGCTAAAATTCTGGCATTTCGGGAATTTGTGATTTTGCGTTTGGTTATAGATGCGATAAGTATGATAAGATAGGTGTTTGTATCGATGGAACAGGTAAGAGCGCAATTTTGTGCACGATGATAAGTTGGGCCTCAATGGGCTGGAATCAGGCCCAGTGGGCTTTCGGGCCCATTTGGGTAAAATTGATAGAAAACAGAATTTGGAAAAGTTGCATGTTAACACGATTAGTACTATTGTAAAATCTGGGTTAAGTGGGCTTAGTGGGCTAAAACGACATTCGTAGGGCCCATTAGGGGTTTTGGGCCCAAAAGCCCGATTTTGATAAAGTAGGTTAAAGATCATTGTTTAAACACTCGAAAATATTGATAATTGGTAATGAACATGTAAAGCCCTGATATTTGGTAAAATTACGAAATTACCCTTATAATATGAAAAATAACTATTTTGCCCCTAGGTTAAAATGACCATTATACCCCCTAGGGTTTAATTATGAATATGATGTATGAGATATTGTTATACATGATATGACATGATATGCACATGATATGTTATGAGATGCACATGATATGCTATGATATACTCATTATATGTATGGGTTGGGTTTTATATAAATGGAGGAAGTGCGAAAAGGGCTTTGCCCTAGTTTACCAAAAAGGGCTTTGCCCCAGTTATTAAAAGAGGCTAGGCCTCCAGTTATATGATAAAGCAGCTATGCTGCCAATGGAGAGTTTGGTTGGGTGGGTTGAGTTATTCCCCACATGGAGAGCTTGGCTGGTACGGGTGGAGAGTACGGGTGGCCTCAATGGGTTTGCATACATTCATTGGTAATTTCATGTGATATTGAAATAGGCCTATGGGCCATACCATTTATAGTAAAGGCTTCGACCCAGTGATATGATTTATGAAAAGGCTTCGGCCTAGTAACCGTTAAACGAAAGGCTTCGGCCCAGTATATGTCGAGACTGAATTAGGGCTTAAGCCCAGTAAGCTGATATTAGTTTGGGCTCTGAAAGGGGCTTGTTGCACACTGAGTTTCCAAACTCACCCCTTTCCTTAACCTTCCAAGTGAGCCTTGATGTGGGGACTTGGAGCCGGATGGGATTCAGAGTGGCTGTGGTGATCGCTTTCGAACTTTGCAATAAGTAACCGACTTTTTTTATAAGTTTTATCTTAATTATTATTATTTGGTTTTGGGTTGTAATAAGGCCATTTTAATTATTTTTCTGGGATTATTTTATTTTATACTCTATATTTTACTGATAAAAATCCAAAATGGGTTAGACTTAGGGCGCGTTTTCAAAATGATACTTGTTTTCAAAATAACGCAACGATACAACTAATCGGTTTATCAAAAATATCTACTTAAGTGAATTCCAACTCAATTTTTCTTCCAAAACCTAACCTCGCATCAAATTGTGGCAATGGTTATGGGCATGTCTAGGATTGGATCCAATCAAGAGCTTGGTACTTAAGCAGCCTTCATGGCTCACCTCCTCTGTTTCGGATACCTACCTGGTGCACAGCTTCCATTCACTTTATTAACTTAGCAAAGACTATCTTTTAAAACATTAAGAAGGCCGTTGAAAGAGGCATGGGTTTTCTTAAAAACATCAATGTGACACGTCAGGTTTGGCCATAACGTCTGGGTCGGGTTTGGGGAGTTACAAATCGAGTTGAAGGCTAGTTTAGGCAAGATCGAGGAGTTGAAAAGGGAAATAGAGGAACTCGAGACGGCACTACAAGTAGCAAAAGTCGAGTGGGATTCTTTGAGGCAAACAATGTACATTGTAAAGAAAAACTCCACTGCTCTCAAGATCAGATTAGAAATAGAGATTATGTCATGGGCGAAGCTGTGGCTCAAGTGCGAGAGGTAGCCGATCATTTGCAAACCTTGGTAGTTCAGGCTGATATATTAAGCTTAAAGTACGAATCAGAATCAGAATCAGATCGAGGCCGGGACTTAGCTTGGCTCCTTAGGAAGGTTAAGGCTTTGGGCATTAGGGCAAAGTCGTATATGTAATCATCCGCTCTATGTAAAGAAATTTTTCTTCTAGTAAAGTTGTTCTAATGAAATTGAATCAGAATCAACGCCTCTTTTTGCATTCATTTCATTCATTTGCATTACATTTCATCATATGCATGAAAAGATCCTAATTTAAAAAAATATTTCAGTTAATCTGAAAACCAATAAGAGTCAACCAGCCGAATACCACTACAATACCCGCCACAAAACTAAAGTAATGGATTAAAGGCTAGAAAGACTAGAACAAATGCAAAAGGATATTCAAGAACAATTGCAAACACAGATGCTAGAGCAGTTAGCTAAAATACAACAAGATATGAGGGAACAAATGCAAGAGTCCCCAAATAATATGTTAAGCCAATTGGCGCAGTTGCTGGTCAAAGAACGTGAAAAAGGGAAGAATACTGCGAACAAAAATGAGGATCCTATCTACCCCCCGAGCTTTACTCCAATCAACATCCAAACACCACCAGAAGTGTACCCACGAGGGGTACCCGTTACTATCAGGCCTCAACAGTATCAAACCGATAATTCAGCACTAATAAATTATCAAACAGGCTCGGGTTCTAATCCTAGGGATAACCCAACCAATCCCCTTGTTCCTGATCTAGATAATGTAGTGGAGGTGGAGAAAATAAGAGTGGAGCCACCATAACAACTGGATGATCGATACAAGTAGCTGGAAGAAAAACTCAGAGCAATGGAGAACGCTGATTACCATTGCGGGATGGATGCCAAGGACCTAAGTTTGGTCCCAGATTTAGTACTCCCTCCTAAGTTCAAAACCCTAGACTTTGAAAATTACAATGGGACTAGCTATCCAGAGGCTCACATTACCATGTTCTGTCGAAGAATGGCAGGGTATGTTCACAAGGACCAACTGTTGATCCACTGCTTCCAAGATAATTTGGTCGGGTCTGCGGCCAAATGGTACAACCAACTAATCCACGCTCAAATCCATTCATGGAAAGACATGGCACAAGCTTTCATGAAGCAATAAGGCTACGTGACAGACATAGCACTCGACCGAATCACGTTATAAAACAAGGAGAAGAAACCAAATGAGAGCTTCAGGCAATACACCCAAAGATGGAGAGAGGTGGCGATGCAAGTCCAACCACCTCTTCTAGACAAAGAAATGACTATGCTCTTTATCAATACTCTGAAGGCTCCATTCATCAAGCACATGCTGGGAAGCACTACTAAGAGCTTCTCAGACATAGTAATATCTGGAGAGATGATAGAGAACGCGATAAGGTGCGGGAAGATTGAAGCAAGGGAAAATGCCAAGAAATCAACCCCAAGAAGGAAAGAAAATGAGGTGAACAACACGAGCGTGTACAATAAGAGTTATTCCATGCCTGTCACCATAAGCCAACTGAAGACAGTGACTACTAGCCATCAGGCTCCGCAAGACAAGATTCCAACCCAAGGCCTAACACGGAAAGAGTCCAGTTTACGCCTATCCCAATGCCATACACGGAAAGATTCCATAACGCTAGTTTCATGCCGATGAAGGCCATGACATCCAAGAGTGCAATAAGTTCAGGTCCATAGTGCAAAATCTGATGGACAATAAGGAGATAAAATTTTATGAAGAAATCAGAAGATCAGAGGAATGAGAGGTTTACGCCTCAGAGGAGGGAACAATAGAAGGGGTCCAAAGAGTTAATCATCCTGTGGTGATCATTTCACGACCAAGGAAAAATGAAGCAGGAGTACAAATAGCACAGAGAATCATAATCCAGAAACCTGTATCCTTCCCCTACGAGGATAGCAAAAGGGTTCCCTGCAATTACAATTGCAACGTGACAATCCCGGGGAAGGAGAGCCTGGCTAGTGCTTCAGAGGAGAACCAAGATGTAGGTTTTTATACACGCAGTGGGAGACATTATGATCCTGTGGGTATAAGAACTGAAATTGTCAAAGAAAAGACCTCAATAGTCGAGGAAAGGAAAGAGAAGACAACCAGACCTGAATCACCAGTCAATGAGTCGGTGACTGAAAAGGAGGCTAAGGAATTTTTAACGTTCTTAAAGAACAGTGAATACAGCGGTGTAGAACAGCTACATAAGCAGCTAGCTCGTATCTCAGTGCTAGCCTTAATTTTGAGCTCGGAGACACATTGGAGCTCGTTAATGAAGGTGCTAAACGAGACATATGTCACGGATGACATCTCTATCAACAAATTGGATCGTCTGGTCAACAACATTAGTGTCGACAATTTTATTTTCTTTAATGATGACGAAATACCACCGGGAGGTATTGGGATCCACAAAGGCCGTGATATCCCGAATTAGGGCCTAAACGGAATAGTGGTTTCGAAACCATAATTCTGAAGTAGAAAAATTTATTTTGATTAATTTTTATAATTTATTGAGTGATTAGATGCATGTGTTAGAATATCGATAGAAAATTTCATGAATTGCATGTCTAATTTGCCTATTAGGACTTAATTGCAAAAATTGATAAATATGAGTTTTAGATGTTAAAAGATTTAATTGAAGAGCATAATTGAAGTAGAGGTCCTTAAATTATAATTATACCATTATGTTTTCATGGACAAAAATGGACATACATAGGTCGAAATAACCAAAGTTTTTAATGAAGGGTATTTTAGTCATTTGGTAATTAAAAGATTAAAAAAAGGAAAAAAGATGGAAAAATATGTCCATCTTCTTCATTAGGACGAAATTTCAAGGATTCTCCATATCTAGGGTTTGTTTCAAGCTTCCAAGCTCCATAGTAAGTGATTCCAAGCCCCGTTTTTAATGTTCTTTACGTTTTTGAAGTCCCGGTAATTTAATTTAGCTTATTCTAGCAATAATTTAACCTAGGGTTTATATTTGGAAAAATACCCATAGGTGAAATTTGTTTATTTTGATGTTTTATGGTAGAATATGAAGCTTGAAATTGTGTTAAACAACTTTTGCTAAACGATTTTACGTGAAAACGAGTAAACTGACATAATTAGTAAAAATACCTAATGTTTATAACTACATGTTAGAGTGAGAATTTGATGTTTCCATAGAAGGGAAAATTGATTTGCACTTCATAAAACATAATAATTTTAGAAAAAAATTTAATTTTTGAGCTTTGGGGCAAAAGTGTAAATATGCAAAAGTTTAGGGGCAAAATTGTAATTTTTCAAAAGTTAGAGCTAAGGACTATTTTGATAAATGTGAGTATTAAATTAGCTAAATGTATTATTTTAGACCAAGAAAGACGTGGAATCGACCTTGATCGGGGAAAGGAAAAGATTATGGGCTAAATTGGAAAATTTCTTTATCTTGTACTGAGGTAAGTTCAGGTGTAAATATAGTAACATAATTGTCATTTTAAGTAATTTAATGTTATTTATATGATATGATGATTATTATCATGAAATATTATGCTTTGTGGATTATTATTTAGTAATATACAAATTATGTGAGCTACTTGATAAATATGAAATGCTATCAAGTATCGGTTCTGACATTCCGTGGAAGACAGCAAAGATGTGTGATTGAGGAAAATCCCATTTGAACCTTGAGAATAGATTAGGATACAAGTGACATGTCACTAGGATATTTGAGTTCTGAGCTCGTTGAGTTGAGTCCGAGTTCACTTATAGGCGGGTTACATGGTAGCTTGGTTACATAATTTTCTCAGGCTATTGAGTTTGTCTAGCTACGAGAATGGCACTTATGTGCATGAAATCTGTGTATTCGAATCATATTCCGATGTGTTCAACGGGTAAATCTTAAGTGAATAAGGTGAGTACCTAAAACGAAGGTGACATGTTGGTAAGTGTGGTGAATGAGAAAAATTGACAGGTATGTGCTTAAACCCTCGGGTTGAGAACTTGGTATAATGAAATCATGGTAAGATAGTAAATGCAAGTGTAACATGAATGCCTTGGTGATATTTATGCAAATGATGTTTTATGTTAGATTGCATGGTTATGTTACTTGCCATTTACATGTGAACTTACTAAGCAATTATGCTTACTCCCTCCTCTCTATTCTTTGTAGTTTTGTCAAGCTGGCTAGGAGATCGGGAACGGTCGGAGGCGTGCTCACACTATCAACAAACTATTTCGGTATAATGACTTGTATATTTTGGGAATATGACATGTATAGCATTATAATCATTTTGTGTATATAATCTTATGATATGGCTCATGAATTACATGGAAATTTTTTAGAATGATTAGCTATTGGAGTGGCTAATCAAGATTATATTTGATAACACGTATGCTTTATGTGCTAACTAATCTATGGAAATCTATAAAATGGTGAAATTGGCTATAAAACAGAATCACACGGCAGTAGTGACGTGAGTTTGAAAAATCACTAAAAATAGTAGAGATAGAATTAGATGATGACTAAAATATGGAATTGAAGCTTAATGAATCTATTTTCATGTGGAAGAAATAAAATAGGTAAAAGAGTTTTATTTTATGAGATATTTACGTTTTGGTGAAATAGGGCCAGAGTGATTTCTGGATCCCCTATTCTGACTTTAGAAATTCACCATAAATTGTTTAAAAATAATTATGACTCACACTTTATATTTATGGATTCCTTATTGAGTCTATGTTTAAGAGAAAAAACAACATGGTTATTGGATCTCTGTACAGGAAGAAATTTGATTCGTAGTGCACAGGGGTCAGAGTAGCCGAACCCTGAAATAGGGGAGACTTTAACTAATAAACTGTACAAATTGACCCTACCAAATTCTAGAAAAATATTAGTAAGTAGATATATGAGTCTAGTTTCAGGAAAAATTTACAAAATTTTATTTCAAGTTTCGTAACTCGATATATGATTTTTTTAGCGACTGTGATGCAAATGGGCAGTTTACTAGGAGAATTGTTTGAACTTGTTTAAATGCTAAAATAAGTTTGGTAATGTCTCATGCTCGACTCCGGCGACGGTCTCGAGTAAGGAGGCGTTACAAAGGCTCTGCATATCACCACTCATTGCAAAGGATACACATTGCTGGTGGTATTGATTGATAATGGATCGGCACTAAATGTCCTACCCCTATCCACACTGAATAGGTTGCTAGTGGATAGTTCCCATATGAAGACATGCTAAAATGTAGTGAGAGCATTTGATGGAACTGAAAGAAAGGTAATAGGGAGGATTGAAATACCCCTTTTAATTGGTCCAAACACATACGAGATAGATGTCTTGGTGATGGACATCAAACCCTCGTACAATTGCTTATTGGGAAGGGTATGGATTCACTCGGCAGGGGCGGTGCCATCATCAGTACATCAAAAGCTCAAATTTATAACGGAGGGCCGATTGGTGACTGTAAACACGGAAAAAAATATCATTACGTCCGTTACCAGTGATGCACCATATGTGGGGACAAACGATGAAGCCATAGAATGTTTTTTTCGATCCTTAGAATTTGTGAATGCGACCTTCATTGTCGAAGGAAATAAGATCCTAACGCCCAAAATTTCCAAAACTACAAGGATCCGCCTACAACTAACTATTGGGAAAAGAGCTTTGCTCGGGAGGGGGCTTGGAAGAAGCCTACAAGGAAGGGTCGAGGCACCCATGCTCTTGGATAAATGAGACCACTTTGGCTTAGGATTCAAGCCAGATGCGAAACAAAAGAAAAAGGAGCAAGAGAAGAAACAAGAAAGGAGAAGAGCACGTTTAAGCAGGAAAGAGGTTAAATGGGAGCCAATGACTTTTCCCCATATATCCAGAATATTCGTGTCAGGAGGGACTATTTACTCCGAAGGAAGATCAACAAGGAAGGGGTTTGCCGAAGAAATGTTGGAAAACTTGAGCATTAATGCCATATCCGAAGAAGAAACGAGAGAAGAGGATCAATTAGGCATTTTCCCATACGTGCCTGGGAGCGTTTTGAACAATTGGACCGCGGAGGAGATCCCTGTAACTTTTAAAATCAATTCAGAGTAATGTCCAAAACAAGCTTATTGCTCTAAGCCTAGGGGCAATAGGAATCCTTTTGTAAAATAGACTCTTGTCCAATATCGTTATTTCAATAAAAATGCATCTTTGCGTATCATCTTGAGGAAACATTCTTTTATTCTTTCCATTTCATTCATAATCATACCACCAATAAATATTCTTAGATTCTTTTGTTCTTTGGACTTTTCTTCATCCTTATAACAGGTCTCTAGATATCAATGATATGAGTAACGCTGCTACTGACTCAGAGTCTCATTTTGAGCAAGATATGTGTACAGAGGATTCTCAGGACTTTGAAGATGACTGAAACTGTAACCTATCTCCTAATTTGTTAAGGATGGTAGAACAAGATGAGAAACAAATCTTACTTCACAAGGAGTCAGTGGAAATTGTGAGCTTAGGAGAAGGAAAAGAGGTGATGATTGGAGCTTGTATCGCTACAAAGACAAAGCGAGACCTCATTGAGTTACTACAAAAATTTAAGGATGTCCTCGCATGGTCATATCAAGACATGTTCGAGTTGAATACTGATATCGTGGTACACCAATACATTAGTGGATAACACGGCGGGTTACTCACTTTTCTCCTTCATGGATGGCTTCTCGGGATACAACCAGATAAAGATGCATCCTGAAGATATGGAAAAAACCACATTCGAGACCGTATGGGGAACGTTTTGTTATAAGGTGATGCCATTCGGACTAAAAAATGTAGGAGCAACATATCAGAGAACCATGGTAACTCTGTTCCATGATATGATGCACAAGGAGATCGAAGTTTACGTCGACGATATCATTGCAAAATCCAGAATAGAAAATAAGCACATACAAGTCTTGAAGAAATTATTCTTAAGATTAAGAAAGTTCCAGCTAAAGCTCAATCCCATAAAATGTACCTTCGGGGCCAAGTCAAGGAAGCTGTTAGGATTCATAGTCAATGAAAAGAGGATTGAGTTTGACCCAGATAAAGTCAAGGCCATACAAGAATTACCTGTACCACGCACTCAAAAAGAAGTTCGAGGTTTCCTAGGAAGACTAAATTACATCGCCCGGTTTATTTCGCAACTAACGGAGAAATGTAACCCGATATTCCCTCTCTTTGGGAAACACAACCCAGGTATATGGGATGAGGAATGCCAGATAACTTCTGATAAGGTCAAGCATTACCTGTCCAATGCCCCAGTGCTAATTCCACCTTGTCTAGATAAGCTACTGATACTGTATTTGGCAGTGTTCGAAAACTCCATAGGATGCGTGTTAGGCCAACATGATGAGTCAGGGAGAAAAAAAATGATATATTATCTCAGTAAGAAATTCACTGAATGTGAAACAAGATATTGGCCAATCAAAAAATTATGTTGTGCTTTGATCTGGACAACTCGAAGACTGAGACAATACATGTTGTACCACACAACTTGGCTCATCTCGAAACTAGACCTTTTGAAGTACATGATGGAGTCGAATGCTTTGAGTGGAAGAATGGCTCGTTGGCAAATTTTGCTTTCTGAGTTTGACATAGCCTACATGAACCAGAAGGCTATAAAAGAAAGTGCAATAGCAGATTTTTTGGCCAGTAGGGCTCTAGAAGATTATGAGCCTTTGAGTTTTGATTTTCTAAATGAAGATTTAATGTATGTTGTAACCACTGAAAAAGACTCTTAAGAAGATCACCCCTGGAGACTAAATTTTGACAGAGCCTCAAATGCTGTGGGTAACGGAATCGGGGCAGTTCTGGTATCCCCAAATGGAGATCATTATCCCTTTACTAGTAAATTGGATTTTGATTGCACAAATAACATGGCGGAGTACGAAGCATGCATCATGGGTATCCGTGCGGCCATTGAACGCAAAATCAAAGTGCTAGAAGTATATGGGGATTCTGCATTAGTAATCTACCAGCTCAAAGGTGAATTGGAGACAAAAGACCCTAAGTTAATCAATTACCGAAGGCTAGTTCTGGAGTTAATTAAGGAGTTTGACGATATCACATTCTGCTACCTCCAACGAGGTAAAAACCAAATGGCTGATGCTTTGGCAACTTTAGCTACTATGATCAAAGTAAACAAGCAAGAGGATATGAAGCCTATCCAGATGAGCATCTATAAGAATCCGGCTCATTGTTACAACGTCGAAGAAGAGGAAGAAAAAGACGACCACCCTTGGTATCAAGATATATTGTGATATGTGAGGAACCGTGAGTACCCAGACCAAGCGACAGAAAATGAAAGGACATTGAGAAGGCTAGTCAACGACAATGTCTTGGATGGAGAGATCCTATATAAAAGAAGGAAAGATCAGGTGCTCTTAAGATGTGTGGTCGCTATCGAGGCTAAGAAAATCTCGGAAGAGGTCCATGAGGGTGTCTGTGGAACACACGCTAACTGTTTCACAATGGCCAGACAAATCATGAGATTCGGATATTATTAGTCCACTATGGAGGAGGATTGCATCAACTATGCCAAAAAGTGCCATAAATGCCAAATTTATGAAGATAAGATTCATGTACCACCTTCACCTCTTCATGCCATGACTTCTCCATGGCCTTTTTTTATATGGGGCATGGATGCCATTGGGCCGCTCTCGCCAAAAGCATCTAACGGGCACCGATTCATCTTTGTAGTCATCGATTACTTCACCAAGTAGGTAGAGATCACTTCTTATGCTAACGTCATGAAATTGGAAGTCAGCAAGTTCTTAAAGAAAGAGATCATATGTCAATATGGGATGCCTAAGAAGATTATTTCAGAAAATGCACTGAACTTGAACAACAGCACGATAGCGGATGTCTATAGCCAATTCAAGATCAAAAACCATAACTCGTCACCATATCGCCCAAAAATGAATGGTGTGGTAGAAGCAGCCAATAAGAACATCAAGAAGATCGTGGGAAAAATCACTGAGACTTATAAAGACTGGCATGAGAAATTACCATTTGCCCTCTACGCCTACCGAACATCAGTTAGAACTTCTACCGGGGCAACACCTTTCTCTTTGGTCTATAAAATGGAAGCGGTTTTGTCTATCGAAGTTGAGATCCTATCTCTTCGAGTGCTGTCGGAGTTAAAATTAGATGAAGCAGAGTGGATCTAGTTACGATACGATCAGTTGAACTTGATTGAAGAAAAGAGGCTAAGAGCTATCCATAATAGACAAATGTACCAAAAGCGGATGATACGAGCCTATGATAAAAATGTGCGCCCTAGAGAATTCCATGATGGGGACCTGGTTTTTAAAAAAATCCTTCCCATACAAAAAGATTTCAGAGGGAAATGGATACCAAACTGGAAAAGATCTTATGTGGTGAAGAAAGCCTTTTCTGGGGGAGCATTAATTCTAGCCAAAAAGGATGGTAAAAACTTGCCCAATCCTGTGAATTCAGATCCCGTCAAAAAGTATTTCACCTAAAGAGGGAGAGGCCAAGGCAAAAACCCGTAAAAGGGCGCTTCGAGACCAAAGGGGTTTTGAGTTGAAAACCCAAGAATGGGCAATTCAAATTCTGATCAAAGATAGGGCATGTGGTAGTCTTGTCTTCTCTAAATTATCAAGAAAGAGTGATGTTACATCTTGGGGCATCAACAAAGTACTCTCGGTCTTCTAAACACATATCAAGTTCAAAGGGTCCTCAAGAAGTTCTGTGCAGAGAAGTTCTGTGCAGAGAAGTTCATGCTACGATATCTAGGGCACCTATTTTCATTTTATTCATTTTGTGTCTTAGTAAATTTATTATATTGATTACCTTATTCATTTCGAGCTTTCTCTCAATAAAGTTCTATCTTGTCCATTGTGATAATCTTTTTCAAGCGTTTTTATTGAAATAATGATTACTGGACAAATGATATTCAAAATAGGAGTTCTGCGCATTACTCTGAAACACTTCTAAATAGTGCAAGGACCTGAAATGGGACTATTTAGATAAAACTAACCCAAATTCAAAGGTTGGAAACGTAAGAAAGAATAGCCCCAAATTGTGTTTATTCTTCGAGTTTTTTACCAAAGATACTAGCTAAAGAGAATGACTGAATAATACGTCATTGATAAATCCTTGATTAACAATGAGTAATATCAAATTAAGCATTAAAAGAAAATGACATTTTTGCATTCATGCAAACATCATCCATACACATCTAGTTAGGAGTATTTGATTCATTCATGACATCCTAATCATTTGGCATAAGCATAGGCTCAAGAAATCGATTCTACGGGTCACGTTCCTCATAGGATAGTGTAGCAAGATCAATTGAAGCTACGAATTATGTGAATCTTGTCTTCCTAAAGTTGCAGTGAAGCAGATTTAAGCCACCATCTTATCTCCCTAAGCAGTAGTGGAGTAGGCTGAGGATTGTAGATCTTGCCTCCCTGAAGTTGCAGTGGAGAAGATCGAAGATGGCGAATCTTATCTTCCTGAAGTTGCAGTGAAGCAGATTTAAGCTACCATCCTATCTCCCTAAGAAGTAGTGGAGTAGGCTAAAGATTGTAGATCTTGCCTCCCTGAAGTTGCAGCGGAGAAGATCGAAGACGGCGAATCTTGTCTTCTTGAAGTTGCAGTGAAGCGGATTTAAGCCACCATCCTATCTCCCTAAACAGTTGTGGAGTAGGTTGAAGATTGTAGATCTTGTCTCCCTGAAGTTGTAGTGGAGTAGATCGAAGACGGTGAATCTTATCTTCCTGAAGTTGCAGTGAAGCAGATTTAAGCCACCATCCTATCTCCCTAAGCAGTAGTGGAGTAGGTTGAAGATTGTAGATCTTGTCTCCCTGAAGTTGCAGTAGAGCAGATCGAAGACGGCGAATCTTATCTTCCTGAAGTTGCAGTGAAGCAGATTTAAGCCACTATCCTATCTCCCTAAGCAATAGTGGAGTAGGCTGAAGATTGTAGATCTTGTCTCCTTGAAGTTGCAGTGGAGCAGATCGAAGATGGCGAATCTTGACTTCCTGAAGTTGCAGTGAAGCAGATTTAAGCCACTATCCTATCTCCCTAAGCAGTAGTGGAGTAGGCTGAAGATTGTAGATCTTGTCTCCCTGAAGTTGCAGTGGAGTAGATCAAAGATGGCGAATCTTGACTTCCTGAAGTTACAGTGAAGCAGATTTAAGCCACTATCCTATCTCCCTAAACAGTAGTGGAGTAGGCTGAAGATTGTAAATCTTGTCTCCCTGAAGTTGCAGTGGAGTAGATCGAAGATAGCAAATCTTATTTCCCTGAAGTTGCAGTGGAACAGATTGAACCTATAAATCACAGATCTTATCTCCCTAAAGTTGCAGTAGAGCAAGATCAAAACACAACCTTATCTCCCTGAAGTTGCAGCGGAGCAGTTTGAAGTTAAAGTATTATCTCTCTGAAGTTGGAGTGGAGCAGACTAAAGATAGCGAAACTTATTTCCTTGAAGTTGTAGTGGAACAAATTGAAGCTATAAATAAACAGATCTTATCTCTCTAAAGTTGTAGTAGAGCAGATCAAAACAAACCTTATCTCCCTGAAGTTGCAGCAAAGCTGGTTGAAGTCACTAGTTTTATCTCCCTGAAGTTGCAGTGGAGTAGACTAAAGATAGCGAATCTTATTTCCCTGAAGTTGCAGTAGATAGAGCGAATTAAAGCGACAAGTCCTATACCTCTGAAATTGCATAGTGGTGGATTGGATCGAAGCAACAAGACGCAGTGGACTGGAATAAGACTACCTGAAGAAGATGAGCACCAAAGAAGTCAAGACTCGGCGAGATCGGCCAAATTTGGCCCTTTTAAAGTCTTTGCTCCTTTCTCGTTACACGACAACAAGCAAAGAGGGGCAGCTGTTATGAGCCCAATTTGCCCGGACCAAACATAAACCTAACCTAAAACAATCCAATACCCACTAAACTAAACCAAATGTAAGCCCAAACAAAAAAAGGGAAGAATCAGATTTTTCAAACCCTAGGTGCACCACACCTAGGGCCTTCAGCCAACTGCTCTCTGTCCCATCTCCCATACCACCTGCTTCACCGCCACTGTGCCACCGCTCAAGTTGTACCTGCAAGAATTAAAAGGAAATGACCAAGTAGTTGAACAAAAACACTTGGTAAATGGCTATATAAAGCCTTTAATCTTTGTATTGTTTTTTTCGGTTTTTTTTAGACATCAAATACAAAAAAGGAACATATTCAAATAAAAACGAACAAACAAACAAAGTTCAAAAAAAAGAACTAAGGTTATTACTTTCCTACGTTCATTTATTTCGTTTTCTCTTTTTTCGTCTGATTCATTTTCGAATATACTCATACATCTATATTTTTATTTATCTATTTTTTTTAAAAAGGAAGTTTTTATAAATATATCAAAGAAAATAAATACCTTTTTGGAGTTCCAGCCACCATGTGCGGTGGCTGACGGCGACAGAGCCACGGCGGGCCGATGACGGCGCCCCAAGCCTAGGTTGAAACTCTAGAAAAGGAGAGGGGAAGGGGTTTTGGAAGTTTTTTTTTGAAAGAAAATGGTAGCATAATAATTTGTGAAGAAAAAAATGAGTTTTTATACAGATACAAAACAACGTCGTTTTGCATCAGGGGTATCAATGCCGAAACAGCGTCGTTTTCTAGCATACCCGCGCGCGACCCGACCCGCTCCAGGGGGTCCGCGCATTTTGCTCTTAAGGGATATTTATCCCTTTAGTCCCTTGCTTTGTACATTTGTCACAATTCTGTCTTGTTTCCTTTTTTTTGTCTTCTTAAATTCACCCTGCTTAATTTTAAAAGTTTTATTTTGGTCCTTTTTTAAACGGTGCGCATATGGGGAGGGATTATTTGCTCATTTGATCCTTCCATGAATACGCGCGTTACAATTTGACCCTTCCCTTTTCATTTTATTTCAAATTTGCCCCCAAATACTTATTTTAACATTCAATTTAGCCCATTTTTCGTTATTTTGTTGTTTCATTATTAAATCGATTAATTTAATATATTATTAATTATTGTTATTACATTCATATTTGTATTTATTTATTTTTCTAATACATTATTATTGTGTTATTACTATTATTTCTATTATTGTTATGACTATTTTTGTTATGATTATATTTTATTTTGAGTTTATCTGCTTATTATTTTATTTTAATTAATTTAGCATTATTATTATTATTATTTTTACTATTATTACTTATATTCGTTAGTATCATTATTAATTCTATCTTTATTTTCTTTACTATTATTTTTATTATCATTATTTATTTATTTATTTATTACTATTGTTATTATTATTGTCACATTATTATATATGTTTTATTACAAATTGTGCTTTAAATATTATTCATTTTAATTTGGTTCTTTACTTCCAATATTTTTAAATCTTTTTCCTTATATTTATTTATACATTACTTCATTATTATTGGCCTCAGTACTATTTATGTATTCCATCTTTACTTATTCTTATTCATATGAATTATTATTGTAATTTGTTTGTTAATATTACTATGGCTATTATAGTACATTAGTATTATCATATCATTTATTTATCAGATATTCTTGATTTGTATAGTTGTTTTATATTATTGCATAATTATTCCCCATGAACTATGTTTAAATACAATTGATTATCTTTGTATTATGCTTCAAAATGGCCCATGTCGTTTTAAACTTATGTTTGATAAAATTTTTAAGAACTAAAGAAATTTTCAAAGTAAGGCAATGTTCTGTATTTAGAAATTCGAGAGATCGTGCCCTAACGTACTGGGTTTCGATTTTTCTCATTTGATCCAAATGACCGAATAACGTTTTAAAATTAAAACACGTGAATTTTGAAAATCAAAAGACCAACTTATTCTCGAGGGTCTGAAATGTTGTGTCCTAACGTACTGGATGTGGCATTTTATTACTTCGAGATGAGAAGGCCTTTAACATTCGAGCATTTTTACAAAAAGAGGGATCGTATTTTAAAATCTTTCAAGTTTTTAAATTTTCGACACTAAGACATTAATTAATCAACTAGGTACCAATTTTGGGCGTTACAAGGGTGCCAATCCTTCCTCGTGCATAACCGACTCCCGAACCCGTCTTTCTAAATTTCGTGGACCAAAATCATGGTTTAAATAAATCAAATCATTTATTAAAAACAACTACTTTTACGAGGTGACCCGATCACACCTCATCAAAAAGGATTGGTGGTGATTCCCGTTTTTTCGTTTTCATTTCCAAAACCAAGTCGACCCCTTTTCTCAAAAATCTAGTTTCGACAACAACCATACGAGAATATCTCTAGATAGAACATCGTTATGAGCAGACTAGGGATTATGTCCGCCGACATTCGACTCAAAGAGAATGAAGAATTGGCTACGCCAACTAAGTTCGTAAATTCCCACACGAAATCCATGGAGATAACACTGTGCATTGAATCTTATTTTGTTAAATTTCAGTAGTCTTTTATAATTTTGTATGTACATATCTCATTAAATTCTTCTAAACTTATAAATTTTACTGCTTGGATGCAGGGTAGATAAAGACTTGGAAATAAAAAATGAAGGACCAAGCCAAACTCCGCTAGAGTTGGGAGTTGGGCATGGTAGCTGTCTCATGTATATGGAGGGGCTTCCTTGGAGGCTATACCCTAGGGTTTAAGTGGTTTTGTTTGTAACTGAGTCTTAATTTAAAATTTATAAATATTTGTTGGAATCCTAGTTATAAGAATTCATCACTAGTTTTACACGATTTTTAATAGTAGTTAGATTTTGAAATTTAGCCTGTTTAAGTATGTATTAAAGTAGAATCATAAATATCGTTAAGTAATTTGGGTCATTGTATCAACCGATACCCGGACCTAATGATCGGGTCGAGTATAAGGCATTACAGGAATATATTTGTAAGTGCGATTAAGAGTAAACAAGTTGTGTCTACAATCTAAATTCTCACGAGGAGAATTTAGAAGTGAGTGTTCTAGTCTTTATATACAAAGGTGAGGTCTTTATTTAAGGAGTGATAGAGCCTGATTCACTTGTTGTAGTGGATTAAAGATAGTGGAATTAGTTACTGAGTTAGGCTCCGTAGATGTAGGGAAATCAAAATATGTAAATAAACTTTGGTGTTCTTGTTTATTTTGTTTACATAGTTTTTGCAGTGTCAGCCATAACCATGATGGCCGCTACAATCAAGCACTTTCATTCATCTTGGATAATTCAAACAATTAATGAATTTAGATTCCAACAATTGGTTTCAGAGCCTTCCACTTAATATAGCTAGTGGTAATTCTGGTCTCAATACTTGTTTAAGATGGAAGTTTCTTTATTGTTTTGACCCCTTATGTTGGATGAAGCAAATTATGCTTCTTTGAAAGCAAGAATGAAAACTTTCATAAGGCTTGTTGATGAGAAGGCATGGAGATTAATTCTTAATTGTTGATATCCCCCTATCGTTGATTTTTTTTGTGTCAAAACTCCTACAGCCAAAACTACTTGGATTAGGTCTTTTATGGTGTTGATAGTCAAGAGTTTAAAAGGATTTCTCTGGCTGTGAAGCTTGGTTAATCCTAGAGATAACCCATGAAAAATTTGACACAGTGAAGCAATTGAAACTGCAAATGCTGATCACCAAGTTCAAGACCCTAAGGATACTGGATAATGAAACTATCAGTGACTTTCTTGCTAGGTTGTGTGACTTGTCAAATCAAGCTTTTGCTTTTGGCAATCAATAGTCAAACTCAAAGTTGGTGAGGAAAGTCCTTCGATTTCTACCTAAGAGATTTCCAATCAAGGTGACAGCTATCGGGGATGTTAATGACATTGATCAAGTACAGATCGATGAACTTATAAGTTCACTTCAAACTTTTGAGATGAACCTTAGTGAATCTAGAAAGAGTAGATCCAAAGATGAAAAAAATATTGCTTTCCAAGTGACAGAGGAAGTGCCCACTTCTGGCTATACTTTGGTTGAAAGTATTTAGAAACAAATAGAGTTACTTAATGAAAACTTCAATAAGGCTTTCAATAAGCCATCTAAATAGAGCAAAGGATTTGAAGGCGGTCAAAGAGTCAACAAAGAAAAAGAGAAATGTGTGGGCATTGATAAGAACCCTAAAGCAAAAAAGAAAGGCATTCAATGTTACGAGTGTGAAGGGTATGGTCATGTACAAGTCGAATGTGCAAACTTGAAAAGAAGTATTTCAATATAACTTGAAGAGATGAAAAGTGTAACTAGCTCAAACACAAATAGTTATTTCTCACAGTGTGACTAGCTCAGACACAAATATCGAATCAAATGGTGAGTCAAATACAAAGATCCTATAAACCTACAAGATTATTCTAGAGAAATAGAAAGAAATATGTCATATGTGTTGGATCTGGTGCCCTTAGTGTAGTATATTCGTTTGTAAACTTATAATTTTTTTCAAACAGATTGGTTAATAAAATAAATTCATTGATTACATTAATATACTTTGTATTATTTTCCTTATATGGTTTTTGCACGCAAAGAAAAATGGTAGCAAATGTTGCTCATTAGTTGTCTAATTTTTAAACTAATAATAAGCGGTATTACGTGGTTGAATCGTAATATGGAAATACAACCTATATTAGTAGGAAAACCTAAATATGTCCTTAGTCTAATCGAAAATGAGAAAATTGATGAAAGACTAATACATCGTTTGTCAAGTCCAATTTGGGAGATGTTTTATCTTGGCATTAGTGTGGATGACTCACGGAAGATAGAGATACAGATGTGACTGACTTGATTGGCAGTACATCAGACTGGACCCAAGAAGAATAGATCCTAAATGTGTTTATGAATTTATTCACTTGTGATATTTATAGTGTGGCATATCTAAATCTTGAGTGGATAATGGACTATGTATGCGTGACTTGTTCACTTTAATGTAAGTAAAAAATTAAATTCAAATAGATAACGAACCGAAAGTTGGTGTGCTGAGTGTACGACTTCTGCAATATATAGCGTCATTCAAAACAATGGAATTCATAGCCTGAGACATGGATAAATGATATCCTCTCATTGGCATTACATGATTGATGAAAAGTAAACGTGGCAATGAGTCGTTCGCCTTTGTGATGAATGACTTGATTACTATTTGATATTAATTGACTTCTCATGAAGGAAAATGCAATGATTATCATGAGATAAAATAGGATCATTTTGGGAAAATGGGTATTATCCCAAAGAGATTAAGTATATACTATAAGGGTAACACACTTATGACAAGGTCATTGGACAATCACTAATCGAGTTGCTTTCGTAATGGTATACCGTTGGGGAGAGCTCAGTAACGATACTATAGTGGAATGACATCCTGACTCTATGAGTTTAATATTAATTAGAAAAAAAAACTAGAACTTAATAAATCATTTGACTCTCAATTGCATATGTTCAATTGATCCCTCCACTAGCTCATTTAAACCAGAAATGAATTGCATGTTGAATCAAATGAATAGAAATGATGAAATGAAGAAATATGAAACATTTGAAAATGATTATGGTTTTCTCCTAAATGAAAACAAAGATGGAGAAATGGAATCATTTGAAAATGAATATGGTTTTCTCCAAAATAAAAATGAAAAATGAAATTAACCTAAAAAATGAATTTATGTTTTTCGAATTAAATAAAGTTCAAAAATAGAAATAAATCATTGGGTCATAGTAAACCGTTGAATATAGAAATATTAAATATATTTTCTCATAGATTCTTTTACAGTAAATTCGTCATGATTTTAACAAAATTAGAATTGGGTTGAAAAATTATTTAATTAAAAATATATTGAAGTTTATTTTGGGAAATAGAAAAAACAAATATCGAGTTGGATCAAATTATAAAATATTGGGTTAAAAGCTCGAAAAATACTTGTAATTTGACCCGATATGGAAGAGACCCAAAAGCCCTTTATATTATAAGGTGAGACGACAAACCTTAGTATTATTAACTAGGGGTGTCGCCCCCTACATCCTAGCTAGACTAGAAGTTCATTTTTCTAGTTGAAATAAACTTCTACAATTCAACAAAGGTTCTAACTTCTCTCCTTATAAATAGATAGCACTGATAGGCCTATTAATAAAAATTTAAGATATTGTTACTCTGCCAAAAAATAGAGAGAATTTATTCTCAACTATTAAATTTATTTTTCTGAAATAACAATTCTGTCAGTTTCTATTTGAGAAAAGAAAATTCATTTTCGCCTAAAATAAAAGAAAACTATTTCTATTTCTGTGTTTAGATTCAACTTGTTTGAGCCCACACTCAAAGCAATTTATGGCAGAAGAATAGCAAAAAAGATCGTTTGGCTGAAAGTCGGGAACAAAAAGATCCATCTATCCAAAAACAAAAGTACAATTTCGGTCTAAGGTTTATAGTTATAAAGATCACAAACCGGGTCAGTTTTCAAAATTTTATTTTCCTTTATGCAGGAAAATCGTTATTAAACCAGATTTTTTCCAACAATGTGAATGCAAAGATGATAGATAAGAATCCCAGCCTCAAGGAATAAAACTAGATGTTGGTTAAGCAAATGTAATTGAAAGATTTTGTACTTGCTGAGAAAGCTGCTAGTTTGGAGAATACACTAATGATCTTGCAGCTAATCAATGCATGCTAGAAAAAATCAAATCTAGTAGTGGTAAACTTAATGAAATTTTTGCTATTGGAAAAAGATATCCAATAAAAGATGGCATTAGATATGTTAAAAGAAAGGAAAAGTTGTAATGGAAAGCCCAAAAGTTTTTGTCAAATTCACAAATAGTTTTGATCAAGGTGAATCTCCAAGAATCCCATTTTGAATCGTGCTAAAAAGAAGGTAATCTCTAATCATCAAGTTATTTTCCATTATTGTTGAGTTCTTGGTCATATTAAACATATATGCTTCAAAATGTTGAAAGATCAAATATGGAAAAAAAAAGAAGCTAATGGAAGTGCCCACTTCCTGTGGCACAGAAGCCAGAAGCCAGAACTTATTAGGAGGAAAAATGAGAGGCTATTACATGGGATGGAAGAACGTAAGAAGAGAAGGATTATCTACCACTATTGTAATATGATGGCTATAGCCCCATAATATTATAAGATGTTGAAAGATATAAGAAGGGAAAATGTTAGAAGACAAGTTGCAACTCAGCCAAGTTACAACCAAACATAATTTCGGGTGACGAAAGATCAACAGTTGATTAATGTATAAGTGAAATGTGAAACGACAACTAAAGCAACAACTTTTTGAAAATTAGCATAAAGATATTTCTACTTTCTCAAGATCTCATGGTAAAGAACAATGGTGTTCTATGAGTTACATCTATTACATACAAAATTGTTGATAAGTTAACATCCCTTTCACCCTCTGCTGAAACATCTTATTAAGGGGAGTATGTTAATGCTAAAACTAAGGGGGAGTGTGTTGATGGAATTATTAAGAGGGATTTTTGTAACACCCTATTACCATTATTGACCTAGAATTGGGGAAAACTAGGATTAAATTGAAAGGACTAGTGAATTATCGGACTCTATCGGGAATTTCAGAAGTTTTAGTGGCTGAATTATGATTAATTGGATTCTAATTCCAATTCAATTAGATTGGAACCAGTTGGTTCCAAATTGAAAGACAAAATGATTAAGACTGGATGGTGGCAATGGCCAGTAAAGACCATGCCTATTGAGTATATATAGATGTGAGTGGAGACAAAATTTTCTCAATTTTGTTTATAAATTTTCTCCTCTTTACAGTATCATCTTCTTCAATCGTTCTGAAGAACAAGAAGGGGATACAAATGAAGAAAGTTATGCATGTCGTGGCAGAGGTGTGAATTTAAGCTTGGTGATGGAGAAATTGAGGAACCGATAAGCTTCACTATCTCTCTGTGCTTATAGATTGAGGAAAGGAGTAGAGTAAGACTCTCAAAGGTTTTGTATAATTTAAGGTTCTGGGTTTCTAAGGACTGACCACCATTAAAATTAATTGATGAATGGTTTTCATGCTTAGCTTCCATGACAAATGATACTCTGGCTATTCGAACAAGCTAAACTGACAAGGTTAAAAAAGCAATGTGAGTTTCTGCACCCCAGCCCTGAAATGCTAATTATGTTTAAGATTGTATAGACATGAGTATCCACCACTTTAGTCCAAGTATGCATAAACTAATTATGATTCCATGGTATTTCATTTATAAAAGACATGTGTTGCATATTTATGATAGTAGAACACGGAAGGGATTTATCGACGGGTTAGACAAAGTTAGGATTGGAAAAGGGGTAATTCTGTTAGATACCATCATACATATTGCTAAGTGCAGTCATGATAAGCGAAGCTCTGGGGCTTGAGGAGGGAACACTACGCTGTTCTAACTTCAAGGTTAGGAAATGTGTAATGGATGAATGGGCGGAGGAATAGGGAAATTGGAATTCCGTTAAGATTTCACCATCCAGGATTACTGGGAGACAACCATGATGTGCAAAGCTCTGGTCATTGCAGAAGGGAAACTTCAATGTTCGAGCATCACGGTGAAATACAAACAAGTCCTTCGGGATAACACCATGACGATGACGATGGTATTTAGGTTCTATAGAGTATCACTGCGATGACGGTTAGCAAGCTCTCTAAGGCAACACCGCGACAACAGTGGGGTCCTTTAAGGCGACACCTTCAAGAGGTCTAAGGTGTAAGACCGTAGCTCAACTATGGCGACCAATGGTAGCCCATAGGGACAGTAAACACAGGACAGTCCGTTGGGACAGTAAACACAAAATCTTCTATGACGTAAAACATGAGAATTATACTTGAAAAGTCCATTGTTCATGAAGGATGTCAAGGGTGAGAGTAGAGTCCATAGTGTGACTAGAGTGATAAGTCACAAAAAGAAGTGAGTTTGGTGTGTTGAAAGAATATAAACCACTAGAATAGTGAGTGATGCCAAGGTTATGTATCAACCCCGAATAGGGTAAAAAGAAAAAGAGATCCCTTAGGTATGGAGGTATTCATAGTATACGCATATACTAGTCCGCCAGGGAAGCTGTGAATTCCATATGAATTAAACAAGCACGGTTTAGTCTGTAGTAGTATGCAATCATATATTTTAAGTTGATGAAAAGGTGAACCAAAGGGTTTAATAGGTTTATTAGGGTCTACATAAGAGGAAATGCATGCCCAAGGTTGAATGGCCAGTAATGCCCGTTAGAAGGTAGTGAAAAATGAAGGTCAAGCATAGCCATGAAGAACAACAGAGATCTTGTTGACCTACCAAAGGTAAGAATTACATGTTCTAAGAAGCTTCCTTAGGAAATAGATCAACAGAGCAAGGGCTACAGTGTTATTTAGTGAGCTTTAATACCCCAAGGCAATCAGAACATTGAAATATGGTAAAGAGCACAGATGTAACAATTACTTGGGTAGTCACCAAGTGTTGCCTGCCAGAAAATAATAAATACAATTATCAAGGAGATTCATTCTAAGCTGGATGTCTCAAAATTTTCTTTTTAATTCTATATGCGAATCTCACCAAGTTCCCCGAACTTATCAGATATCTGCTTGAATATAGGTTAGTTAAAGATTCAAAAATCGAAAGGGACCAAGCCAACCTTCGTTAGGAGCTAAGTGAAACGTAAATGTTATGCATGTGTACAGAAGGGAACTCGTAGAGGCTCTGCCTCAGGGTTAAGTGTCATTTTATATCATAGAGTCTTTGTCCAAAAAATTGTAATCAATCGATGGAACGAAGCCTTAACGTTTTATTTCTAGTTTAATACAAGTTGTTTAAGTATGTAATTAAGCCAGAATAAGAATTTTGTTAAGATTTTGTTTAACTAAAATATTATGATGTTTTCATTGCTTCTTTTTATGGATTTTGTGCAGCCAATCCAGTGCTTATCATTAGTGAAGATATTTGATAAGATTTGCATAGATGAATATGGATTAAAGCTTACCTTGTGAAGATAGATTTGTGCTCTAAATATGAAGGCTTGATCAACCTTGATAGAGGTTTTATTGTTGAGGCAAGTGTTTTTGAAGTAGCCATCGAAGTCCCAGCGGAAATGGCCATTTTGGCCTAGCACTTTGTCAAGCAACATATCTTGCCTTATTTGAAGCTGGAAATCTTTTCAATCAAATCGCTTGACCAATGACTTAAGTGGTTTTGTGGGTATGTGTTAGCCCTTATCTAAGGATCCATCTTGTGGAGCAACAAATCTTTGAAGATTGGATTGGATCGGATCAAGCAATCAAATCCCTTAAAATTTGCAGATTGGATTGAGACTTCATTGAATACATATCACTAAGGATTCTACTTTATATTAGACTTTATTAATATATTGTATCTTGAAATTTAATCCCTAGGGATTAAATTGTAGTTGATCACCAATATGTTAACAAGTCTCAAATGTCTATATATTTGAGAGACTATTGAAAGCACATATTTGTTCATTGAGGAATGTGTTTGTAAGTGTAATTGAAAGTAAACAAGTTGAGTTTACAATATAAATTCTCAAAGGGAGAATTTAGAGGTGAGTGTTCTAGCCTTTAGGTAAAAAGGTGAGGTCACTATACTTAGGGAGTGATAGAGTGTGATTTACATGTTGTTTTGTGGATTAAAAATAGTTGAATTACTCATTGAGTTAGGCTCTGTAGACGTAAGGCAATCGAACTATGTAAACAAATCTTAGTGTTCTTTGTTTATTTTGTTTACACAATTTTCACAGTGCCAGTCGTAACGGTCATTGCTGTCAAGCACATCCTTTCATCTTAAACAGTTCAAGAAATTAATGACTTTAGGTTTCAAAAATTATTAAAAATATTTAATATACATAATATTCTAAAAATAAAATACTTACAAATTGTAATTGTACAAAATTTTAAAAAAAATTATAAGTACAACGTTTAAAAGATGGACACATTGTAGATTTATAACTTGTATTCTTCAATCTTAATTTTTTTAATCTCTATAAAATCAATGCAAATAAACTAATGATAATGATAATATTAAAAAAATTTATGTAACAGCCCATTAAACCCAAACCTCAGCCCAATTAATAAGACCAACCCAAAATAACCTAACCCAATACCCCATGGCCCAAAACAGAAGCATAGCCAGGAAACCTAGCAGCTTCTGCTTGCACCGCAACGACCCCAACAGCCCCGATCTCCACGAACTCCGTACGCCCCACGCCCGTACATGCCAGCTGCCTTGCCACGATACCTGGTACCTACAAACAAATGAAGGAACGACAGCAAATAACAGCAACGACAGAAAAATGAAAAAAAAAAGCTCTTTGTAATCGCATTTTTCTTCTTTTTTATTTCAACTATAAAAAGCCAAATTCGATTGTAGAGGTTACGCATACTACGCATATTGAAATACAAAAAAGGCTATCAAAATCGAAAGGTGATTCTCCATTTTCCAGTCTCTTTAATTTTCGATTCCATTTTCTTTTTTTGTTTTGTTGAGTCTTTTGCAATTGCATGTAAAAAAATAAAAGAACAAGGAAAAGATAAGTTTTACCTTGCAAAATGCCATGGATTTCTTTTCTTTGCTTCGTTAAAGTCGAAGCCAAAGGAAGATTTCAAGGCTGAAAGTCATTCCTCAGGTTTGAGAGCACTATTGGCTGAGATGAATCGACAATAAGAGGGGAGATTTAGGGTTTGATAAAGGGGAAATGGGGTTTAGTTTGATTTGGCTGATTTAGCCATTATAAAGGTTTAGAAAACGGCGCAGTTCCAAGAGGTAAAGACCTGCGTGTTGACCAGTTTAGCAGGCCAGATTCATGTGCCTTGGCTTAAATTGGGAGATTTCCACGCATGACCCCTCTCATTTACTCTAATGTTGAATTAGGCCCTATGTGTACTTTAGTTATTTTTAAATGGCATCTGGAATTAAGAAATCACATCAATTTAGCCCACGTTTAAGCCTTGCGTTTTGGGACCAGGATTATTTCCAACATTAGTCCCTTGGCATTTACGCATACTGTGCATTAGCCCTCCGTTTAATTTCAAAATTTATAAATTATCCCTTTTTATTTTAATTTTATTTCAATTAGGTTTTTGTTTATCTGATTCATTATTTTGAGGAGATACATTTAATATTTTTTTTATGTGTCAAAACTCTTAATAATTTTTATTTTTGTTTAAATAAATCATTATTTTGAAATCATTATTTTATTTTACATTATGCGTAAAATTTTATTTAAATATTCATATTGAGCTTGCTATTTGAAATACTTATTATTTTAAAATTCATTTAATGTTCTTATATATGTGTTTTTTTTTAAAATAAATAAATTTGCTTTGCTTTTATTTGTATGGTTATTTTGAAGTTGGTTTTGTTATATTATTTTTAGCATTTTTGATAATGTTTCGTCTAAATTTTTCCAAGTATATTTGTACATATATTATTTTAATGGCTTTTTTTAAATAAAAATACTTATTGTTTTTAAAATTCATTTAATTATGTCTTTATATCATATTATTTTAATATATTATGTAGTATCTCATTCAAATGTTTTTATATATTTGTATACATATAAACAAATTAATTTAATCTTATATGTATTATCATTTCTATGTTATTTTTATATGTGATTGCTTTTAAATTTATATATATATATATGTGTATGCTTTTAATCCATTATGTATATAGTATATTTTCTGAAATTCTATTTTATCATGCATTTTGGCCATCCTTTCATGTTTATATATTATTAAATTCTCATTTATTGCATGTATTTTTAAAATGTTTTTAACACCTTGTATATTATTTGATTTAAGATATTCATTCTATAACACTCATTTAAAAGATTACATATATCTCTAGTTTTTTTTTTAAATCCATCAATTCATATATTATACATTACGTGTTTATCATTATTTCAAACTAGTTGTATACCACATTGTTTTTAATTTTCATTTTATTTTGTATATCTTGTATTGATTATGTTATATTGGGCTATGAATATTATTGTGGCATATTATTTTCGTCCTTGTATTGTCATATCAATTATTCTCTATACATGATTGAAATTGGGTTATATTTTTTAGGTTAGTTATATTTAATTATTTATTTTGTTAGTTGATTAAATAAGATACATTATCCTCATTCATCAAGTATTGTATATTATGTGTGTATATTATCCCATATCATTGTTTTCCACTTGGTTTACGAAATGTTGTTTTATAAGGTCCAAAACGTAAAGATTAATTCCGTTTTATTTCAAGTTGAATTAATGCGTTTTAAGCTAGTTTTATAATTATTCATTTAAAAATTATTTAAAACAAAGGCAATGTTCGATGTTTGGCAATTCGGGGAATCGTGCCCAATCGTGCTAGGTTTCAATTTTTCGTTTGTTCAAAATAATCGAATATTCCTTTGAAATTTCACTCATGTCTTTAAAAATTCTTTAAAACGAAGGAATGTTCGATGTTTGGCAATTCGGGGAATCGTGCCCTATCGTGCTGGATTGCAATTTCCCGTTTGTTCAAAATAATCGAATATCCCTTTAAAACTTCACTCATATTTTCTAAATTCTAAAACAAGGCAATGTTCAATGTCTAGAAATTCGACGGATTATGCCTTACTGTGCTGGGTTTCGGTTTTTTAGTTGGACTAAATAATTGAGCATCTTTTTATAATTTTCAACATATAAACTTTTGGAAGTCGAAAGTTATCGTGTTTTCGAGGGTATAAAGGATCGTGTCCTATCGTGCCGGATGAGATGCTGTATTCCTCTGAAACAAGAGAATTTTGACAATCAACTTGGGCTATTCAAATGTTTATAAAAGGAACCACATTTAAAAAAATATTTTTAAATCTCAGACATGAGGGTGCTAATCCTTCCTCATACGTAACCGGCTCCCGAACCCGTTTTCTCAAATTTACGTAGGCCAAAATCGGTTTTAATAAAACGAAGTGTTTTATTAGGTGACCCAATCACACCTAAATAAACGATTGGTGGCGACTCCACAATTTGTTATAAAAAGTAGATCCCCGTTTTTCCCTCAAAAAATGGTTTCGACAAGTATGATAGAATAATTGTGTGAAAATTTCGTTAAGAAATTTTATCGATTGAGTGCCCATTTTGACTAAAATGACTAAATTGCAATAGGTGCAAAACTTGAGTTCCCATAGCTAAAGGTGTTCAATTGTTATGAATTTTTAAATTAGAGGTCCTTAAATGGTAATTAGACCATTATACTTTAGGATGGACAAAAATGGATATGGTTAGGTGAAATTTTAATGTTATGCATTAAGGGTAATTTGGTAATTTAGTAAATAAAGACAAATTAAACTAATAAAAATGTCCATCTTCTCAATTTAGTCCCCCTAGCTGAAATTTTGGAGAAAGCCATTGCTAGGGTTTTGGCCAAGCTTTCAAGCTCGATTGTAAGTCCGTTCTTGTCCCGTTTTTAATGATTTTTATATTTTTGAGATCGTTGTAACTTGATCTAGCTATTTCAAGGACTAATTTGAAAGAAAGATAAAGTCTAAAATTTTACCCATGTTGAATATGTTTGTATCTTGATGTTTGATGGTAAAAAATGCATGTTTGTTCTTAGTTAAACAACATTTGTAAAGTGATTTTCGATAAAAAGGTCAAATAGGGACTTATTTGTAAAAGATTATAAAATGTGTAGAAAAATGTTAATAAATGAAAATTTTGGGCTGTTATGAGTACAAGTAATATTCGGCTAGGCTTGGGTTGTGATGAAATTGAAAGAAATTCATTTTACGAGCCTCGGGACTAAATTATGCTAAATTACATTATTTTATATTTTATTACTTGAATGTTAAATGTACGGTAAGATTTTCCTATTTCTTTTATATGAGCTTACTAAGCTATACAGCTTACTCTGTTTTACTTTCCATGTTTTATAGTGTCACCAAGCTAGCTCGGATTGGAGATCGCATCACACTATCAAACTATCATTTTGGGTATCGATGATTTTAAACATTTTTTGTATATGGCATGTATAGGAACTTGGTCATTTTGTTATATGTGTCATCATGATTTTGGCCAAATGTATTGGCTTGTAATTGTCAAAGGCTTAATTTGGTATTTGGCCATGTAAATGGGCTCATTTTGGTTAAATTGATTGTAAGCTCATATATATATACATATATATACATATATATATATATGCATGTATGTTCCAATGCTCCTTTGGGGATGTGGTTTATATTGATTTGCTAGATGTTGATTGTGGCTAAATGACTTGTTTTGAAATGGATGACTTTGGTTATTGATAAGTTAATGCAAATTGAAAGTAGTCTTAGTGGTGTTTTGAATGTGAAGTTGGTATGTTTGATTTGGCATAATGGAGTACATGATAGATGATGGTATTGCATTGACATGTATTAGCCATGATTGTGGATGTTTTGGTTGTCTAAGTATACCATGATTTATACCATTGAATTTTTGTATGTGTATGTGTAAATGAGGGTGGCAAATGGCTTGGTAAATAGCCTTAATTTTGTCCACACGGGTAGACACACGAGCGTGTGTCTAGGCCGTGTGTGACACATGACCTGTCCTATGGGCATGTGTCTTGGCCGTGTGTCCCCTGCACCTTAATTTTGAGAAACAGAATGTTCAGAATTAAGCAAATGGGCAGAGACACGGGCATGTGTCTCAGCCGTGTGCGGGGCACGACCTCAATGCACCGGCGTGTGTCCTGACCGTGTGAAGTCTGCACCTGTTTTATGAAAATTAAATTAACCACACGACCTAGCACACGGGCGTGTAACTTGGCCGTGTGTCTTTAATTTGTTCATGCCTTGCAAGTTAAAGAGTTACACGGGTTAGGGACACGGGCATGTGTGACCACACGGCCTAACCACACGGGCGTATCCTAAACTACACGGGCGTGTGACCCCTGTTTATATCAAAAATTTTCTAAGTTTTGTTAAAATTTCCTGAGATATCAGTTTAGTCCCGAATCACTTCCAAAGCATGTTTTGGACCTCTTAGGCCCATATTAGGGACTTTATGATCGAACACAAATGGTTTTAATTTGGATGCAAAATTTATGACTTGATTTGTATGTTTGCTTGTGAAGTAAGTCCGGTAATACCTCATATCCTATCCCGGCGTGGAATACGGATAAGGGGTGTTACAATCTAATTTCTTTAAAAAATTAAAATAGAATAAAATTTAAAAATAAATACTAATAATATTATAAATATATATTTTGTTTTAATATTCTTCTTCAGTCCACTATTTTCATCATCATCGTCAATCAACATTGTATTTCCGATGATTACTTACTTTGTAGTTACAAATTAACTAAGCACTTATAAATTTATAATACATAATAAGAATTTATTGATGTCAATTGGAGATTTTATAAAATTATAATAGTAATAGTAATTAGAAAAATAACTTAAAGTAAAATTAAATTTATAAGGACATGTAGTTATAAAGTGAAATTTTCACATTAAACAATAGATGATGACAGGGGAAAGTGAATAGGGTAAATTTAAAATAAATTTAGTATAATATGTATAATAAATTAAATAAATATGATGAAAGAATATCATAAATTTATCTCGCCATTGATTAAATTGATATTTCATCTATCTTCTCTGATATTATCATTTAAATATGACTTCAAATTTTCTATTCAAAAGATCATTATTTTAATACTTCTTTATTTTTTGGACATATTAAACTTACCGATTCTAATAATCTCCATTTTCTGATATTATTTAGATTTTATTTGTTGCTGTTTGTTTGAAATTATTTTTAAGTGTTGAATATTATTTATAATGATAAATCTTAATTTTAATTGGTATATAACTGTAACACTAATTAAATAATAATTAACTTAAAATAATATATATTATTAATAATTAATAAATATACTCAATCGTATAGTTCAAACTAATAAACATTTTATGCAAAAAATAAATTTATTATTGATATGATTTTATCTATTAATAATTATTATTACTTACTCTTAATATGTTGAATTCGATTTTGATTCAACTATATAGTTCAAATGAATAAAAACTCTATTATTTAAAATAAAAATTATTTTTCTTACGTCAACATAATAATATAATGAATAATAAAGGGTATTTTCATTAATTTAAAATTTTCTCTCAACTCGTGTTTTTATATAAATTATAGATAAAATTAATATGTAACACTAATAAAATGATAATTAATATAAAATAATATGTGTATAACTCAAATTATTATGATATTATGAAAAATATTTTTGTAGATATGTGTTCTTCAATGATTGTGCGATGCATATAAATATTTTAGATTGTTTCCTTTTTCCCGATTGAAAACTTATTGCATTTATTGTTTCCTAAGTCATTAAGTTATTAAGTAAGTTTATTTTTTGGTCATTTAATTTTAGAAAATTATAAAATAATTATTGAACTATTTGAAAGTTTTCATTTAAGTCACTAGGCTATTAAAATTATTATTGTATACCTTCTTTGTTTATACCGCATGCACCAATCGGAAGCTCTCATTCCTCTCTTTTTTTTCTACAGTTCAGTTTTTTTTATGAAACAATTTTAATCGTTACAAATTTGCCAACCAAAATCGAATCATCTTTCTTCTTTGATCTTCAAAATTGATCTTCAGATTGATTTGGATCGAAATTATGTTTTTCTAATCGTCGGTAGGTACTAATTCACTATACCGATTGTCATGTTATTGCTTGGAGCTTACTAGCTAGACTTTAAAAAAAAAACTTTGCAGTCCAATGACTTAAATAAAGGCTTTTTAATAGTTTAGTGACTTAAATAAAAAGTTTCAAATAGTTCAGGGACTATTTTTAACCTTTTGAAGTTAAGTGACCAAAATGCAAACTTACAAATAGTTTAATAACTTTAGTGTAATTTTCCCTTGTTTTATATATATATACACTTGTTTATAAAACAAAAAGATTATCATAATTTCTTTAATTTACCCTTTGGTTGGTTGGTGTTTTTAGGATTCTATGAAAAAGTGTGGTAAAGAACAAGTGGGAGAATGGTGTAATCCTTGTAATGATATTTTAGCTACCATTCTTACTCAACTTTTGGGTAAAGAATATTGTTGTAGGCCAATTTTAACCCATTTACATCAAAATCCAATTTAACCTTACCTAACCCACAAAAATTAAACCCAAAACCCAAAATCTTAACTACCCAAAGCCCAATTTACATCAAAACCCCAATGGCCCAAACCCTAAGCCCAAATCAAAATAAAAAAACCCTAGCCCACAACCTAAACTTTTCTCAACTAAATCCTAGCCTTTGCCACCACCAACTCCACTAGCCACACTTGCTCCACCACCTACTCCACTAGCCACACTTGCTCCACCACCACTTATACCTACAAATGAAGACATAAACAATAAAAAATATTTGGTAAATGGCTATATAAGCCTTCTCATATTTTGTATTTAGGAGAGGAAGAAGTTTTGGGGGAGAAAGTTATTGGAAAGGATTTTTGAGAGTAATCAAGGAGAAAAGTTATTGTAAAGGCTAGTTTTTGGAGAGGCTAGTTTTTTTTTTTGGAGATTAATAAATATCAAAGCAAAAGAGGTTTCTTGGTCTATTCTCGTTTTAAGTTCTTTGTTTGCTTATTGTTTTCCTTTCAGTTTTATTTTGTTTCTTTTATACGAAAGAAAAATAAAAGGAGGAAGCTTTCCTATTTTTACCGAAAAAGTTTTTTTTGAGATCCGGCTACCGTGTACGGTGGCACCGACAGTAGCCGGCGGCGGTCCAGTGACCGGAGGGTGGCCGGCCTTGTGGCCGGAAATCACCCACTCTCTCCCTCTTTTTTTTGTTATTATTATATTTCTTAATATTATATTATATATATTCTTTTAATATATTAGGTATATTCTAAATTTTATATTACGTATATATATTATACTATTTTATGTATATATCTTTAATACTATATTATTATTTTTTTCTACATGTTATCTTATGTATATATTTTAATTATATTATGTATGTATTTTTTACACTATATTATGTACATATTTTATTTATATCTATTTTATACATATGTATATATTATATATATCTTAACATTACTAGTTATATTTTCACTATTTTATGTATATACTTCAAACATTATATATAGTATATTTCTAACACTATTACTATTTATAAATATATATATATATATTTTACGTACATACTCTTAATATCTTTATTATGTATATATTCGTTGTTTTTATTTCACATTGGATACTATTATTATGTTTAATATATCGCATGCATTGTTATTGTTTTAATATTGTTGTCATATTTATTATTTGTTTCAATGTATTTCCAACTCGTTTATTTTTATCTCCCGCCTATTTTATATCATTCTGTTGTTCATTACTTTAAAGATTTTTATTCATGGTTTTACTAATTTCAATAAATAAGGCAATGTTTCGCATTTTGGAACATCGAAGAATTGTGCCCTAACTTACAGGGTTTCGGTTCTCTCATTGGTTCTAAATAGCTAAATATCCTTTTGAGTTTTAAAATGTACGGATTTCCAATTTAAATTAAAAGACGACCTTGTGCTCGGGAATTCATGGTATTGTGTCCTAACTTACGGGATGTGATACTCCGACATCTCGAGATAAGGAAATCTTTAAATAAATCGATTTAAGCTAATTCAAGAATTTTAAAATCAGTATTAATAGAAAAGATCGTATTTCAAGTCCCTTCCCGATTTTTAATTTTCGACATTAAGACACTAACTAATCAATTCGGTACCAATTTTTTGGGCGTGTCGAGGGTGCTAATCCTTCCTCGCACGTAACCGACTCCCGAACTCATTCTCTCAAGTTTCGTAGACCAAAGGCCCTGTTTTAGTAAACTAAAATTGATTTATTAAAACAAAGGTGATCCGATCACACCTGATAAAAAATTGGCGGTGACTCCCGTTTTAATTTTCACTTTCAAACAAAGTCAATCCCCGTTTTCAAAAGAATGGTTTCGACAGCTTGGCGAATCCACTGGGGACTTCGAGAGTTAAGCCTTAAATTGATTATTTTTTTTGTCTTTTGTCAAAAATCGAAATCGATTTTAAATTTACTGCATTGCATGTTGTCTGTTATTTTCGCGACTCTCTTCATAATATGCTTGCTTTAAGTGGTTTAATTCTTTGAGGTATCTTTGCATATCGCATCACATTATTGGTCGATTTCACCCTCTTAAGTGGAAGTGAAAAACTACTCCTTCGTGAGGTCTTCACCTCCGTATAGGATAGTGGATCGCTTTCGGGATACATCCGTACCTGCGTCTTCGTGGGGTTTTCACCTCCGTATAGTCGTAGGGAAATGTATTCCTCTGAATCGAACTCGATCTGCATGAACCTATAATAGGTGAGGATCAAGGAATCTGCTGGTTCAGGTACCTTTACTTTAGAACCAAACTACATGTAATGAGCCCTAGGAGCCTACCCTAGGTAGAACCACACCAAACCCTAGTGGTTATCTGATTAGGTGCTTAATTACTCACTATTTGCTTTGAATTCTATTCTTTGTATATAATACTAACTTGTTGTTTTTTGATCATTTTCGCATGACATTTCATCATAAAAGGGTGTTGATTTACGTTCAGTTACTAATTAGAAGAGTTTAGCATGGAAAAAGGATTTCTTGATAGAATGGAGGATAATGCGGCCGTCCGAGTGTGGTCTGAGAGAACGCAACAAGAGAAAGGAGATAGTTTGACCGAGGGATATAAATCGAAGTTGTGGGATTTCACTCGCATCAGTGTGACTCAGAACGACCTGCAAGAGTTAAGGGATATATGGAATAGTTGGAATGGCGAAGTCAAACAACTTTTTTACTGTAACTACGGGGTCCTACCCTATTTGCTCAATGTAAAGGTGGAAAAGTACTTGTTCCGGGCCCTCGCACAATTTTGAAACCCAGCTTACAGTTGCTTCACTTTCAGAGGAGTTGATTTAGTACCTACGGTGGAGGAATACATGGCGTTACTTAATTGCTCGAAGATTCAGGCCGATAGGACCTATTCAAGACCTGTTAATGTCCCTCCCTTTTTGAAGAAATTGATGAATATCACGGGGATGAGCGAGCAATGGGTTGCGACCCGCATCAAGCAAAAGGGGGATAGTAAATGTATTCCTTGGAGGAATTTGAGGGATTTTATTCTTGCGCACCCAGATTCGAAGAAAAGGGTTGATGTTTTTGCCTTAAGTCTCTACGGTTTGATCGTCTTTCCTAAAGCACTTGGACACATAGATGAAGCCGTCTCAAATTTATTCGATCGACTTGATAAAGGTACCACACCTGTCCCGGCAATCCTGGCAGAAACTTTTCGATCCTTGAATACATGCCGGAGAGTGGGCGAGGGAAGATTTATTGGTTGCGCACAGCTTCTTTTGGCTTGGTTCCACAGTCATTTTTGGAAGGTGGAGAAGGTCTCCTATCGGGCATTCTCTAAGGATTATTCCCCATTAAGAGAATTAGTGGCCACATTGAGGCGGGACGACATCTCTGAAGAGAGGTGGATAACTATTCTCCAAAATTTACGGACCGAAAACGTTGAATGGAGGGCTCCGTGGTTGATTCCTGACGAGATCTTATATAGGTGCGGTGATTTTGACTGGGTCCCTCTGGCTGGAATATGGGGAGCCATTGGATACGCTCCATTGATGGTGTTAAGGCAGTATCGATCAAGGCAGTTTATACCGGTGACACAAGGGTTGGCACAATGTGAGTTCCCCTATAAAGACAACAATTATAAAAAAAGGGTTCGCGAGATATCAGATGCATGGAACCAAACTCGAAGAATGAAAGGATTCACTGCAGGCCCGATGATGACCCCCGAGTATGAATGGTGGTGGTTCAGGAGAGTCAACGACAACATTCCTAGGCAGAATCAAGGGAACACACAACCGATAGAGGAGTATTTATGGGTCATCCCATCCGAGTTAGAGATCATTAAGCAAGATTTTGAGAAAAGAAACTCGGGGTTGGGGAAGAAGATAGAGCAGCTAGAAGAAGATAAAATGAAGTTGGGGTTAGACGTCGATATCCACAAGCTAGAGGCTGAGAAGTTAAGGAAAGGAAAGAACAAGGCCGAGGAAGATTTAGATAGTCTAAAAACCGATTACAAGAAGCTTCGTATAACGATAAAAACTGCCGGATTAGGTAAAATGTCAGAGCAATGGTGTCAAGAGATTAAAGAGGAAAAGACTAGAGCCGACCATTGGGAGAAAAGATTTCAAGATGCCCGAGTACGAGAGGACACTCTAAAGAAGAGTTTGTTAGAAACCCAAAACGAAAAGGAGAAGTTATGAGCTCGGGTGGCTGAATTGGAAAGATTACTTCAGCAACATCGTAGCCATAATTCGATAATTAAGCTAAAGGCTAGTCTGAGCAGGATCGAAGAGTTGAAAGGGAAAATAGAAGAACTCGAGACTGCACTGCGAGATAGCAAAATTCGAGTGGAACTTCTTGAGACAAACAACGACCATTACAGAGAGCAGCTTCACCACTCTCAAAACCAGATTAGAGATAGAGACTATGTCATGGGCGAAGCTATAGCTCAGGTTCGGGAGATAGCTGATCACTTGCAAACCTTGGCAGTTCAGGCTGATATATTGAGCTTAAAGTACGAGTCGGAATCAGACCGAGGCTGAAGCTTAGCTTGGCTTCTTAGGAAAGTTAAGACTTTGGGCATTAGGGCGAAGTCGTATATGTAATCATCTGTTCTATGTAAAGAAATTTTTCTTCTAGTGAAATTCTTCTAATGAAATTGAATTAGAATCAACGCCTCTTTTTGCATCCATTCATCCATTCATTACATATACATATCCCATAATCATTCGCTAAGGTTAGAATCATATAATTTGCAATTGCAACACTTCAAATCTGGAACCACGCTATTCGTATAAAACGCATCGACAAGCTAGAGCAATGGAGGCTGAGTTCAATAAAAGAATCGAAAGGATGGAAAGAGTCCAGAAGGAATTACAAGAACAACTGGCTAAGTCACAACAAGAAACGAGAGATTTGATAGTAAGATCTCGAGAGGAATCACTTGAACAAAATGATCAAATGGCTAGAATGATGGAGATGATATCAGTTTTGGTCAAAGGAAAAGGAATCATGCAGAACCCCGACAGTATGGAACCTCAATCAAGAATTAATCATGACCAGAATTCACTCCACCACATGCCCACGTAGCACAAAGAGGGTATGCTCAAGGGGAATCCACAAGCTTGGAACAACGACCTATGCCATTTGCTCATCTAGGGCAATAAACATTTATGTCAAATCTCGGAGCAACCCTTGCCAATCCTGTAGTTCCAGATTTAGATAATCCAGTTGAAATAGCCAAGTTGAAAATAGATGATCACGAGGCTCAAGAGAAGTATAGGAATTTGGAAGAAAGACTCAAGGCAATAGAAGGCACTGAAGTCTTCTCGATACTAGGTGCTAAAGAACTCAGTTTGGTACCTGACCTAATCCTGCCTCCGAAGTTCAAGGTGCCTGATTTCGAAAAGTACGATGTGACAAGATGTTCAAAAGCACATCTTGTCATGTTTTGCCAAAAAATGACAGGTTACGTGAACGAAGATAAGCTACTTGTACATTGTTTTCAAGACAGTCTAGTAGGACCGGCTCTTCGGTGGTACAACTAGCTTAGTAAGGAAAGGATCCGATCTAGGAAAGACTTGGCATCGGCATTCTATGAGCAGTACAAGCATGTATCAGATATGGTGCCTGATCGAATGACTTTACAAATGATGGAGAAAAAGCCGTCAGAAACTTTTAGACAGTACGCACAGAGATGGAGGGACGTCTCAGCCCAAGTAGAACCCCACTAACGAAAACAGAGATAACCATCCTTTTTATCGACACCTTAAAGACGCCATTTTATGACAAACTAGTGGGAAGCGCCACCAAGGACTTCGCGGATATTGTAATATCTGGTGAGCTTATAGAGAATGCCGTCAATAGCGGTAGAATGGAAGGTCAAGAAAGTTCAAGAAGGGTAACACCCATGAAGAAGAAAGAACCAGAAGCCCACATGGTGGGAATGGGAAGTCATTATCCCCTAATTCATATCCAAACCAACCCCGACCTCGAAGTTATCCACCTCCAAATTTCTATTATCCCCCTCAAACCCCTTACTACCAAACACCACCTCTTTCTTACCCCGTATACGCCACGAACAACCAAAGACCCGTCACCACATTCCCACAAAACACGGTACCCACTCAAAGCCAGCCCAGAAACGAACCAAGACCAGCAAGGCCTAATCCCGAGAGACCGCAATTTACTCCTATCCCTGTGTCGTATGGGGAATTGTACCCAAAACTTCTGGAGAAACAGCTGATTTCTCCCCATTACATGGCACCCCTTAAACCTCCATACCAAAAGTGGTACGATCCAAACGCTAGTTGTGCATACCACGCGGGGAACCAGGGGCATTCTACGGAGAATTTCTTAGCATTTAAAAGGAGAGTTCAAGGACTCATTGACGCGGGTATCCTACGGCTCGATAGTGCCAGTAACGTAATTGGGAACCCGTTCCCTAACCATGCTGAAGGGAATGTGAGCACAGTGGGGAAAGAGGACGAATGGAAAGTCAGAAGATGTGTTTCGAAAATAAGGACGCCTCTGCAGAAAATCTGGGAGGTACTGGTTAAGAAAGGATTGCTTTGTCACCCCGATAGAATTCTCAGAGAAGAAGGTCAAAGTTTTTACAATTTTCAAGGAATTGTAGGACACGACATTCAGTCGTGTGAGGAATTTAAAAGGTTGCTTCAAGACCGGATGGATAATAAGGAGATTAAGGTCCTTAACAAGAGGGAAGAGACCAACGAAAGAGAAGTATGCACCTCTGAAAACCAGTCATCAAGTCTCCCTTATAGCGCGGATCGACCGTTAATAATTTATTATGATGCGACGAAAGAGCTGGTGAAACCAAAAACAATAATCGAAGTACCGTCTCCTTTCCCGTACAAGGACGACAAAGTCGTACCATGGAAATATGACATCAATATCGTCACACCGGAAGATGAAAAGCTCAAAGCCATAACTGGAGATGTTAGAAAGGTAGGTCATTTTACCCAAAGTGGAAGATGTTATTCGAAAGAGGTCGAATCAGTGAAGAAGAACAGTGACTGGAAGCAAAAAGGGAAAGCAGTGATGCATGAGGCCGAAGTCGAGCAAGAAATTCCACCCGTGCAAGAAACTAAAAAGCCTGTGGATGAGGAGGAAGCACAGGAATTCTTGAAATTTATCAAACACAGTGAATACAATGTGGTGGAACAATTGAATAAGCAACCAGCACGAATCTCGGTTTTATCTCTGCTGCTAAATTCAGAGCCACACCGGAACGCTTTGCTAAAGGTGTTGAATCAAGTTTACGTGGCAAACAATATATCCATGGAGAAGCTGGACAGATGGGTGAACAACTTGAATGCGGATAATTTCATTTCTTTTAGTGATGACGAAATACCACCCAATGGTAGAGGCTCCATGAAAATACTACATGTTATGACTCGTTGCAAGGGCTACATAATACCGAATGTGCTTATCGATAATGGCTCGGCACTCAATGTCATGCCTTTGGCCACGCTTTCCAGAATTCAGATAGATCTGTCCTATTTAAGGCCCTATCATTCCACGGTAAGGGCATTCGATGGGACAAGGCGTGAAGTTATGGGAAAGATTGATATCCTTTTAGAAGTGGGCCCTTACATTTACAATGTCGAGTTCCAAGTCATGGACATCACACCCTCGTATAACTGCCATCTGGGAAGGCCCTGGATCCATTCTGCTGGAGTAGTTCCATCCTCTCTCCATCAAAAAGTAAAGTTCATCATGGATGGTTGTTTGGTCACTGTCGAGGGAGAAGAAGATATTATCGCATCTATCTCTGCTGATGCTCCATCTCTTGAAGTAAGCAAAGACGCAGTGGAATGTTCCTTCCGATCCCTTGAATTTGTCAATGCCACTTTTGTCGCTGAGGGAAATAGAATTTTGGTGCCAAAACTATCGAGAAATACCAGAATGGGTATCAAGTTGACTGTAGGAAGGGGAGTTCGAGCGAGAAGAAGTTTAGGGAGATATCTGCAAGGAATAGTCAGGGCTCTAAAGCCAGTACACCACAAGGCTCGATACAGTTTAGGGTTCCAGCCGGACATGCATCAAAGAAGAAAGCAGTGGAAGAAAGATTATGAAAGAAGGATCGCGAGAACATTGGGCCGAGAACCAGAATGGGAGCCCATGGAATTCCCTCATTTGTCAAGAACATTTGTGTCTGCGGGAATGATATACCCAGGGCAGTATAGTGCACAAAGCACAATGTTAATGATCAAAGAGGGTTTTCAGAATATCAATATAAATGTCATTGACAAAGGAGCTGACGCAAGTAAAGACGTCTTAAAGATACGCCCTTGTCCCCCGGGTTTTATGTTGAACAATTGGACTGTCGAGGATCTTCTTGTAGTTTATAAGTCTTCAAAGTAATGCTCAAACATTAACATTTTGTTATGTCCTTAGATATAATAGAATTCTTTTGTAAAAGCTTGCATTCACTCTTTATCATTTAAATGAATATTAATGAAGATGCATTTTGTCACAATTTCCCGCATTATCACTAATTCCATAATCATTTCATAGCCTATCTTTACATTTGCCTCATGCCATACCATAACATTCAGTTTGTTGGTTTCAATACTTGGATGCCCCTCTATAGTTTCCTTTTTCATTCAACTTTCAGGTGCTCAGATATCAATTGCATGAACAAACCCGTTACGAGTCCTAAAATAGATTTTGAGAAGGCTGTTTGTTTAGGAGAATTCGAAGCCAAAGAAAATGCTGAAGACTATGTCTCGTCTCTTGACTTGCTAAGAATGGTGGAACAAGAGGATAAACAGAAAAAGTCGATATGATATCGTCTATATGAGCCAAAAGTCGATAAAAGGGAGTGCAATAGCTGACTTCTTAGCAACTCGAACAACGGAGGAATACGAGCCATTGAGATTTGATTTCCCAAATGAAGACTTGATGTGTATTACAGAAAAAGAATGTGAGTCATCAAAATAAAAGTCATGGAAGATGAGCTTTGATGGTGCATCGAATGCATTGGGGCATGGGATTGGAGTAGTCTTAGTATCACCAGAAGGAAACCATTACCCACTCACTGCCAGGTTGAACTTTTTCTATACAAATAACATAGCAGAATATGAGGCTTGTATCATGGGACTTCGTGCAGTAATTGGACGAAACATCAAAACTTTAGAGGTATACTGAGACTCAGCCTTGGTGATATACCAAATCCGTGGAGATTGGGAAGTGAGAGATTCGAAACTGGTCAAATACAGTGATCTAGTGGCAGAGCTAATTAAAGAATTCGAAGAAATAACTTTTAATTACCTCCCACGAGAAGAAAACCAATTGGCTGATGCCCTGGCCACTTTGGCTTCAATGTTCAAAGCAAACAGAGAAACAAAAATAATACCTTTTCAAATGAGCATATATGAAGTCCCTGCACATTGTTTCAGCATTGAAAAAGAGCCAGATGGACGGCCATGGTTCAATGATATCTTAGAATATGTCAAGAACCAAAAGTATCTCAAACAAGCAAATGAAAATGACAAACAAACAATCAGAAGAATGACAGTGGGATTTGTTCTTGATGGGAACATCCTGTATAAAAGAGGAAAAGGTCAAGTGCTCTTAAGATGCGTAGATGCTGTTGAAGCCAGAAAAATACTTGACGATGTCCACTAGGGAATTTGTGGGACACATGCCAATGGTTTCACTATGGCCAAGAAGATTATGAGACTCGGTTACTACTGGCTGACGATGGAAAGTGACTGCATTAGTTTTGCAAGAAAATGCCACAAATGTCAAATTTATGGCGATAAGATTCATGTAGCCCCTTCGCCCCTTCATGTCATGACTTCTCCGTGGCCCTTTTCTATGTGGGGCATGGATGTTATAGGGACAATTTCCCCAAAAGCTTCTAATGGACACCGGTTCATTTTTTGTGGTTATTGATTACTTCACAAAATGGATAGAAGCTGTTTCGTTTGCCAATGTAACAAAGACTGCAGTTTGCAGATTTTTGAAAAAGGAAATCATTTGTCGATATAGTTTGCCTGAGAGAATCATTTCAGATAACGCCTTGAATCTAAACAACAAAATGATGAAGGAAGTGTGTGAGCAATTTCAAATAAAGCATCATAACTCGTCACCCTATCGCCCGAAAATGAACGGAGCTGTTGAAGTAGCCAATAAGAATATTAAGAAGATTATTGGGAAAATGACTGAGACTTATAAAGATTGGCACGAGAAGCTACCATTTGCTTTGTATGTATATCGCACATCTGTACGGACATCTACGGGGGCAACTCTTTTCTCTCTGGTCTATGGAATAGAAGCTGTGCTACCTATCGAAGTTGAGATCCCCTCTTTACGAGTCTTAATGGATTCGAAACTAGAGGAGGCAGAATGGGTTCGAGCTCGATATAACCAGTTAAACCTCATCAAAGAAAAATGTTTAAAGGCAATTTGTCACGGACAGATGTACCAGAAGAGAATGATCGCGGCCTATGACAAGAAAATACAGCCAAGAGAATTCCACGAAGGAGAACTCGTGCTGATAAAGATTTCTTCCAATACAGGACTTACGAGGAAAATGGGCACCAAATTGGGAAGGACCATATGTCGTAAAGAAGGCATTCTCGGGCGGAGCTTTGATTCTCACTGATATGGATAGGAAAGAGTTACTGAATCCAGTGAATTCAGATGCTGTGAAGAAATATTATGCTTAAAAAAAGGAAAATCAAGATGAAAACCCGAAAAAGGGCATCTTAAAAAAAAGAGAAAAGAAAAGAAAAGAAAAAAGAAAAAGAGAGAGGGATCAAGGTGAAAACCCGAAAAGGGCGTCTTGATTAACACAAAAGATTAGGATGAAAAATCTAAAGGGCGTTCTAATAAATCAAGCACTGGCTTAAAAAGCAAGGTGTTTTGAACGGTGGGTCAAACAGAGAGACTACAGTATTTGAAGCATTTTTGAAAACTCGAAATCTCTTACGCAAGAAAGCCATGCTCGAAAAGATTCTTGATTGAGGAATGTGGAAGAGTTCATGCGTTGAATATCTAGAGCATTTGTATTTGTTGAAATGCGATCCCCTTTCTCTTTATGACACTTTTTTTTACTATCATTGATTAACTTTCTTTGTTTGCTACATTTGAAATGAATAAATGTGAGGTATCCTTTTGTCCCTACCTGACCATTTTCATGCATCTCATTATGTGGTTCATTTACATGATAAATAGTGAAATGACATACTCTAAACAAAAGAAGTGCTAAGCATTACCCGAATAAGAATTTGATAAATATAAGAGCCTCAAAGCAAGGATAAAGTTCAACCAGGGGCAAAAGAGCGATATCTGAGAAACGCAGATTAGTCGTGAAGCTAGAGGATGGGTACAGGTCCTGAAGAGAAAGTCAAGAGTCAAAGCAATGAACACAGATTATCAAAAATCATGACGGAAAGGGACATATGACAAGCAAGCCCAAGGCACATAGCATGATCATGTAGGCATAAAGGCATTTAAGGCAAACATGTGCATTTCATGATAACATCATGCATGACATAAACATGTATTTCAGCAGAACAAGAGATTTCGATTATAGTTGTACTGAATCAAAGGAAAGGACACCTGAGTTCCACCAGATGACATCTTTTGGTATTTTGATGTTTTTATTTCTATCTTTCAAAAAAATCAACTCATATTGTGAGAGGTGAGTTGGGCTTCAGGTCACACGCTGAGGTATTTTCAATTTCCGTTTTTTCAATTTATGCTTTTCAAAATCAACTCATATTGCGAGAGGTGAGCTGAGCCTCGGGGCACGCCAAGGTATTTTTAATTTCTGTTTTTCAATTTCTGCTTTTAATTTCTATTTTTCAAAAATCAACACATATTGCGAGAGGTGAGTTGAGCCTCAGGGCACGCTGAGGTATTTTCAATTTCTTTTTTACAATTTTTGCCTTACAAATTCTGCTTTTCAAATCAACTCATATTGCGAGAAGTGAGTTAAGCCTCAGGACACGCTGAGGTATTTTCAATTTTCGTTTTTTTTAATTTATGTTTCTAAAAAAATCAACTCATATTGCAAGAAGTGAGTTGAGCCTCAGGACACGCTGAGGTAATTTCAATTTTTGTCAAAACTCAACTCATATTGCAAGAGGTGAGTTGAGCCTCAAGACACGTTGAAGTATTTTCAATTTCTGTTTTTCAAAAAATTCAACTCATATTGTGATAGGTGAGTTGAGCCTCAGGACACGCTGAGGTAATTTCAATTTTTGTTTGTCAAAAATCAACTCATATTGAGAGAGGTGAGTTGAGCCTCAAGACACGTTGAGGTATTTTCACTTTCTGTCTTTTAAAAAAATCAGCTCATATTGCGAGAGGTGAGTTGAACCTCAAGACACGTTGAGGTATTTTCAATTTCTGTTTTTCAAAAAAATCAACTCATATTGCGATAGGTGAGTTGAACCTCAAGACGCTGAGGTAATTTCAATTTTTGTTTGTGAAAAATCAACTCATATTGCGAGAGGTGAGTTGAGCCTCAAGACACGTTGAGGTATTTTCAATTTCTGTCTTTTAAAAAAATCAGCTCATATTGCGAGAGGCGAGTTGAACCTTAAGACGCTGAGGTAATTTCAATTTTTGTTTGTCAAAAATCAACTCATATTGCGAGAGGTGAGTTGAGCCTCAAGACACGTTGATGTATTTTTAATTTCTGTCTTCAAAAAAATCAGCTCATATTGCGAGAGGTGAGTTGAACCTCAAGACACGTTGAGGTATTTTCAATTTCTGTTTTTCAAAAAAATCAGCTCATATTGCAATAGGTGAGTTGAACCTCAAGACGCTGAGGTGTTTTCCATTTCTGTACTTCAATTTCTGTGTTTCAAAAAAATCAGCTCATATCGCGAGTGGTGAGTTGAGCCTTGACTCACACGCTGAGGTATTTTCAAATTCTGTTTTTCAAATTTTCCTTTTCCAAAAAAATCAACTCATATTGCGAGAAGTGAGTTGAGCCTCAGGACACACTGAGGTAATTTCAATTTTTGTTTGTCAAAACTCAACTCATATTGCAAGAGGTGAGTTGAGCCTCAAGACACGTTGAGGTATTTTCAATTTCTATTTTTCAAAAAAATCAACTCATATTGTGATAGGTGAGTTGAGCCTCAGGGCACGCTGAGGTAATTTCAATTTTTGTTTGTCAAAAATCAACTCATATTGCGAGAGGTGAGTTGAGCCTCAAGACACGTTGAGGTATTTTCAATTTCCGTCTTTCAATAAAAATCAGCTCATATTGCGAGAGGTGAGTTGAACCTCAAGACAAGTTGAGGTATTTTCAATTTTTGTTTTTCAAAAAAATCAACTCATATTGCAATAGGTGAGTTGAACCTCAAGACGCTGAGGTAATTTCAATTTTTGTTTGTGAAAAATCAACTCATATTGCGAGAGGTGAGTTGAGCCTCAAGACACGTTGAGGTATTTTTAATTTCTGTCTTCAAAAAAATCAGCTCATATTGCGAGAGGTGAGTTGAACCTCAAGACACGTTGAGGTATTTTCAATTTTTGTTTTTCAAAAAAATCAACTCATATTGCAATAGGTGAGTTGAACCTCAAGACGCTGAGGTAATTTCAATTTTTGTTTGTCAAAAATCAAATCATATTGCGAGAGGTGAGTTGAGCCTCAAGACACGTTGAGGTATTTTCAATTTCTGTCTTTCAAAAAAAATTAGCTCATATTGCGAGAGGTGAGTTGAACCTCAAGACGCTGAGGTGTTTTCCATTTCTATTCTTCAATTTCTGTGTTTCAAAAAAATCAGCTCATATTGCGAGTGGTGGGTTGAGCCTTGACTCACACCCTGAGGTATTTTCAAATTCTGTTTTTCAAATTTTCTTTTTCCAAAAAAAATCAACTCATATTGCGAGAAGTGAGTTGAGCTTCAGGACACGCTGAGGTAATTTCAATTTTTGTTTGTCAAAACTCAACTCATATTGCAAGAGGTGAGTTGAGCCTCAAGACACGTTGAGATATTTTCAATTTCTGTTTTTCAAAAAAATCAACTCATATTGCGATAGGTGAGTTGAGCCTCAGGACACGCTGAGGTAATTTCAATTTTTGTTTGTCAAAAATTAACTCATATTGCGAGAGGTGAGTTGAGCCTCAAGACACGTTGAGGTATTTTCAATTTCTGTCTTTAAAAAAATCAGCTCATGTTGCGAGAGGTGAGTTGAACCTCAAGACACGTTGAGGTATTTTCAATTTCTGTTTTTCAAAAAAATCAACTCATATTGCGATAGGTGAGTTGAACCTCAAGACGCTGAGGTAATTTCAATTTTTGTTTGTCAAAAATCAACTCATATTGCGAGAGGTGAGTTGAGCCTCAAGACACGTTGAGGTATTTTCAATTTCTGTCTTTTAAAAAATCAGCTCATATTGCGAGAGGTGAGTTGAACCTCAAGACACGTTGAGGTATTTTCAATTTCTGTTTTTCAAAAAATCAACTCATATTACGATAGGTGAGTTGAACCTGAAGACGCTGAGGTAATTTCAATTTTTGTTTGTCAAAAATCAACTCATATTGCGAGAGGTGAGTTGAGCCTCAAGACACGTTGAGGTATTTTCAATTTCTGTCTTTCAAAAAAAAATCAGCTCATATTGCGAGAGGTGAGTTGAACCTCAAGACGCTGAAGTGTTTTCCATTTCTGTTCTTCAATTTCTGTGTTTCAAAAAAATCAGCTCATATTGCAAGTGGTGAGTTGAGCCTTGACTCACACGCTGAGGTATTTTCAAATTCTGTTTTTCAAATTTTCTTTTTCCAAAAAAAATTAACTCATATTGCGAGAAGTGAGTTGAACCTCAGGACACGCTGAGGTAATTTCAATTTTTGTTTGTCAAAACTCAACTCATATTGCAAGAGGTGAGTTGAGCCTCAAGACACGTTGAGGTATTTTCAATTTCTGTTTTTCAAAAAAATCAACTCATATTGCGATAGGTGAGTTGAGTCTCAGGACACGCTGAGGTATTTTCAATTTCTGTCTTTCAAAAAAAAACTAGCTCATATTGCGAGAGGCGAGTTGAACCTCAAGACACGTTGAGGTATTTTCAATTTCTGTTTTTCAAAAAAATCAACTCATATTGCGATAGGTGAGTTGAACCTCAAGACACGTTGAGGTATTTTCAATTTCTGTTTTTCAAAAAAATCAACTCATATTGCGATAGGTGAGTTGAACCTCAAGACGCTGAGGTAATTTCAATTTTTGTTTGTCAAAAATCAACTCATATTGCGAGAGGTGAGTTGAGCCTCAAGACACGTTGAAGTATTTTCAATTTCTGTCTTTTAAAAAAATCAGCTCATATTGCGAGAGGTGAGTTGAACCTCAAGACACGTTGAGGTATTTTCAATTTCTGTTTTTCAAAAAAATCAACTCATATTGCGATAGGTGAGTTGAACCTCAAGACGCTGAGGTAATTTCAATTTTTGTTTGTGAAAAATCAACTCATATTGCGAGAGATGAGTTGAGCCTCAAGACACGTTGAGGTATTTTCAATTTCTGTCTTTAAAAAAATTAGCTCATATTGCGAGAGGTGAGTTGAACCTCAAGACACGTTGAGGTATTTTCAATTTTTGTTTTTCAAAAAAATCAACTCATATTGTGATAGGTGAGTTGAACCTGAAGACGCTGAGGTAATTTCAATTTTTGTTTGTCAAAAATCAACTCATATTACGAGAGGTGAGTTGAGCCTCAAGACACGTTGAGGTATTTTCAATTTCTGTCTTTCAAAAAAATCAGCTCATATTGCGAGAGGTAAGTTGAACCTCAAGACACTGAGGTGTTTTCCATTTCTGTTCTTCAATTTCTGTTTTTCAAAAAAAATCAGCTCTTATTGCGAGAGGTGAGTTGAACCTCAAGACGCTGAGGTGTTTTCCATTTCTGTTCTTCAATTTCTGTGTTTCAAAAAAGTCAGCTCATATTGCGAGTGGTGAGTTGATCCTTGACTCACCTGTTGAGGTATTTTCAAATTCTATTTTTCAAATTTTGTTTTTCCAAAAAATCAACTCATATTGCGAGAGGTGAGTTCAGCCTCAGGACACGCTGAGATATTTTCTTTTTATTTTCAATTTATGTTTGCCAAAAAAATCAACTCATATTGCGAGAGGTGAGTTGAGCCTCAGATCACACGCCGAGGTATTTTCAATTGATTTTTATTTTTATTTTTTTTTCAATTTATGCTTTGCAAAAATCAACTCATATTACAAGAGGTGAGTTGAGCTTCGGGTCACATACCGAGGTATTTTCAAAATCTATTTTACAAATTTTGTTTTAAAAATCAACTCATATTGCGAGAAGTGAGTTGAGCCTTGGCTCACGTGCTGAGCTATTTTCAATTTCTGTTTTTAATGTTTAGTTTTAAAGAGTCAATTCATATTGCGAGAAATGAGTTAAGCTCAGGATCACATGCCGAGTAAAGAATAAAGACTGGAATTAATCGAAGACACAGATTTTATATCCCTGAAGTTACAGTGAAGCTAATTGAAGTTGCAGTGGAGCTGATCGATGATATCAGATCTTACCTTTCTAAAAGTTGTAGAAGAGAAGACCACAAATTTTATCTGACTAAAGCGATGGAAGAGCAGATTGAAGCTGTAGATCTTATCTTTTTGAAGTCACCTTGGAGTAAATCGAAGCTACAAGGCATATATCAGAAGATGCAGTGGATTTGATCAAGACAACAAGATACAGTGGTTTGGAAAGAGACTACCTGGATGAGAAGAGCACCAAAGAAGTCCATACTTAGTAAGACCGGGCAAAATTGGCCTTTCTTTGTGTCTTTGCTTTATTCCCGTTACACGATAATAAGCAAAGAGGGGCAGCTGTTGTAGGCCAATTTTAACCCATTTACATCAAAACCCAATTTAACCTTACCTAACCCACCAAAATTAAGCCCAAAACCAAAAATCTTAACTACCCAAAGCCCAATTTACATCAAAACCCCAATGGCCCAAACCCTAAGCCCAAATCAAAATAAAAAACCCTAGCCCACAACCTAAACTTTTCTCAACTAAATCCTAGCCTTTACCACCACCAACTCCACTAGCCACACTTGCTCCACCACCACTTGTACCTACAAATGAAGACATAAAAAATAAAAATATTTGGTAAATGGCTATATAAGCCTTCTCATATTTTGTATTTAGGAGAGGAAGAAGTTTTTGGGGAGAAAGTTATTGTAAAGGATTTTTGAGAGGTTTTTTGAGAGTAATCAAGGAGAAGAGTTATTGTAAAGGCTAGTTTTTGGAGAGGCTAGTTTTTTTTTTGAGATTAATCAAATATCAAAGCAAAAGAGGTTTCTTGGTCTATTCTCGTTTTAAGTTCTTTGTTTGCTTATTGTTTTCCTTTCAATTTTATTTTGTTTCTTTTATACGAAAGTAAAAATAAAAGGAGGAAGCTTTCCCATTTTTACCGAAAATTTTTTTTTGAGATCCGGCTGCCTGTACGGTGGCACCGACAGTAGCCGGCGGCGGTCCGGTGACCGGACGGTGGCCGGCCTTGTGGCCGGAAATCACCCACTCTCTCCCTCTCTTTTTTTTGTTATTATTATATTTCTTAATATTATATTATATATATTCTTTTAATATATTAGGTATATTCTAAATTTTATATTACGTATATATATATTATACTATTTTATGTATATATCTTTAATACTATATTATTTATATATTCTTTTCTACATGTTATCTTATGTATATATTTTAATTATATTATGTATGTATTTTTTACACTATATTATGTACATATTTTTTTTATATCTATTTTATACATATGTATATATTATATATATCTTAACATTACTAGTTATATTTTCACTATTTTATGTATATACTTCAAACACTATATATAGTATATTTCTAACACTATTACTATTTATAAATATATATATTACGTACATACTCTTAATATCTTTATTATGTATATATTAGTTGTTGTTTTTTCACATTGGATACTATTATTACGTTTAATATATCGCATGCATTGTTATTGTTTTAATATTGTTGTCATATTTATTGTTTGTTTCAATGTATTTCCAACTCATTTATTTTTGTCTCCCGCCTATTTTATATCATTCTGTTGTTCATTACTTTAAAGATTTTTATTCATGGTTTTACTAATTTCAATAAATAAGGCAATGTTTCGCATTTTGGAACATCGAAGAATTGTGCCCTAACTTACGGGGTTTCGGTTCTCTCGTTGGTTCTAAATAGCTAAATATCCTTTTGAGTTTTGAAATGCACGTATTTCCAATTTAAATTAAAAGACGACCTTGTGCTCGGGAATTCATGGTATTGTGTCCTAACTTACGGGATGTGATACTCCGACATCTCGAGATAATGAAATCTTTAAACAAATCGATTTAAGCTAATT